>NC_041390.1:136034164-136129229 GCF_002162155.2 Triticum dicoccoides | reverse complement strand
TTTTTGTATTCGGTGGCTTCGCGCTGCGTGCCAACTCGATTGGCCACCTCGAGCAGATCAACAGCTACGCCCCTGGTCATCAGATAAGTTTCGGGAACCTAAACTATGTTACCGATATCCGAGGAGATTTGATCTTCGAAGGGTTCGCGGCCCCGATTACCACTCTGGCCTTAGATCCAGAGTAGGCCGTCTGGTCCGAAGACGGGAGTTTAGAGCCCACTGGACTCTCTGCAATTATGGAGCTTGCTACCGGAGATCCGGAGGAGACGGCGTCATCGGCCAACCCAAAGACGAACCGAACCCTCCTTACCACCGAAGCGCCGGGCACTCCGCCGGACTCTAAGTCTGAACTCTCGGGGTCCGTGTCAAGAAGGCACCGCGAGGAGGCTCCAACTTTGAACAGCCCCGCGGACTCTCGTTTCTATGTCCAAACTTCGCCTTTAAATGAAGCTCTGGACTTAATGCGATCACTTGCCATTACGGAAGGATCGCTTCCGAATTACGCCCAGCCCAGACTAGGGGCTGAGTGCGGGGAATTTTACGTCCCACCCACCGCCCACTTCATAGCCAATGTCGAAGATCTAACCGACATGCTGGACTACACCTCCAAAGACATCGACGGTATGGACGACGATGTCGGAGATGAACAAGGTCAAAACCTTCCGTTTACCGGATGTTGGACGACCACCTCCACATACGACATATACATGGTAGATACACCCAAAGAGGATTGAAAGTGCTAGTGATCGACTAGAGGGGGGTGAATAGGCGATTTTTATGAAAGTCTTCAAAACATGGAAGTTTCGAAGACAAACGATAGAAATAAACCTATTACCATGCAGTGGAAGGTAGACTACACTAAGCAAGCCATAGTCAAGTATTCAATGAAATGAAAGTACAAAGACTAATAGCAGCTAGGCAGTATAGATCAGGATGGAAGATAGTATGAAGCCAATCAGAACAGGCAGTCACACAGTGAAGACAAATAGATAATGCAAACAGGCAATGACTTCACAAGGACCAATCTACAGATAAAGAGATGGGAATGATAGAACCAGTGGCTCGTTGAAGACAATGATTTGTTGGACCAATTCCAGTTGCTGTGTAAACTGTACTTCTGGTTAGGGAGGCTGAGATTCAACTCAGAAGACCGCGTCTTCACCTTATTCCCCTTGAGCTAAGGACACCCAGTCCTCGCCCAATCACTCTGGTAAGTCTTCAAGGTAGACTTCCAAACCTTCACAGACTTCGTTCACCGGCGATCCACAATGACTCTTGGATGCTCAGAACGCGACGCCTAACCGGCTGGAGGATTCACAGTCCTCAAGTGTAATAAGTCTTTAGATCACACAGATAGGAAGACTTCAGTGATGCCTAACACTCTTTGGCTCTGGGTGTTTAGGGCTTTGTCCTCGCAAGGAATTCTCTCTTAAAGGCTTCGAGGTGGGTTGCTCTCAAATGATAGAAGCCGTACACTAACTTTGAGCAGCCAACCAATTTATGGTGTAGGGGGTGGGCTATTTATAGCCACTAGGCAACCCGACCTAATTTGTCCGAAATGACCCTGGGTCACTAAGGAACTGACACGTGTTCCAACGGTCAGATTTCAAACACACACGACAACTTTACTTGAGCTACAAGCAAAGCTGACTTATCCAGCTCTAGACAAGATTTGCTCTCATTGTCTTCGCTCGAAGACATAGGATTTTGATTAAGCATCACTTCAGTCATTCTGACTGGTTCACTTGGACCCCACTTAATAGTATGGTGGTTCCTATGACTCAACAAAGAAGAAAAGGAACGACGAAACAACTAAGTCTTCGCGCTCCATAGTCTTCACGCGATGTCTTCTCTTGTCACAGTCTTCAATGTGAATGTCTTCACATACCACCTTCGACTTCAATGTCTTCATACATTTTTAGGGGTCATCTCCGGTAGGAAAACCGAATCAATAAGGGACTTCTACCTGTGTTATCCTGCAATTCTCACAAACACATTAGTCCCTCAACCAGGTTTGTCGTCAATACTCCAAAACCAACTAGGGGTGGCACTAGATGCACTTACAATCTCCCCCTTTTTGGTGATTGATGACAAACTGGTTGAAGTTTTCAACGGGGAATAAAATATGTGAAATTGTAAAGGATAGGGTTTTGTCTTCATAAGTGGCAAAGGCTCCCCCTGAAGATGTGCATATAAGTAATTTGCTTTTGGAATGCAAATGCACATGGCAGGTTGTACTTGTGGAGATCCTCTTCAACTTATGATGACAATTCATCATGCATGATTTGATATTACAAAGATAATGACATGCATACTGAAAAATGGACGTCTGCAAAATGACCTAAGTGCAGAAGTTATCATCGCACATGCGGAATTTATCATCGCATCATAGGATAGCAAATAAGTAGCAGACGACCATTGAGTTTAAGTGTTACAACTCAAAGAACCAAATGTATCAAAAAGCGAGAGTTGTAAGTACTTGGCAAAAGTAGCAAAACGTAAAGCAACCACCCATATGGACCCGCTTGAGGACTATCAACTCATCTGCTTCTCCCCCTTTTGTCAGTAATGACCAAAAAGGTTTGAAGACATAGAGCTTCTACTCGTTCCCATGAGGTGCAGGCAAGGAAGCAGGGTCATCGTTGAGGTCCGGTGGTGCAGAAGAACTCGGTGCAGTGTCGACACGCACTGTAGTTGGAGGAGGTGAAGTGGCATCATCTTGGTCATCGATGACTCTGGCATTCACCGTCGCAGCTGAGGACGAATAGTCAGAGTCTTCAAGTGAGGGAGTCCGACGCAAGTGAGAATTCCTTGGACGAGTTGAGTCAAACTTGAATCTTTCTGTGAAGCCATCGTCTTGCAGATCAGCTTCAACACTAAGCAATGTCAAACTCTTCGAAGACCTCCGACAGGTTTCATGTGTAACAAAGGCATTCTTGGTGGGAAGATTGCGAATGCGATTGACGTCCACCAAGAGGCTTTGTATCTGACGCTTAAGCCAGTCACGATACTTATCCTGTTTCTGATGTAGCGCGACGAGAAGCTCTTGGTCATTGAGAACACGAGATCGCTTCCGAGGCCTTTGGGCAATGGTGCTTCTAGTGGCGTCAGTTTGAGCGTGAGGGGCACGTATGTTACCAGCTAAGGGATAAACACGAGAGACTGCCTGAACTCCTTCAATGGGCTGGGTGAAGCTTTGAAGATGAACATTGTGAAGATAAATCGGATCCTTAGCAGGCTCTGGGTAAATAGCTTCAACAGAAAAATCAACCTCTGGCAAGAATACAAGATGATTGCACGCAGACTGCTGATAGTTGAAGGCAGAGTGCAGCTTGATAAGACGCATTACCCATGGAGCATAGAACTTCAAACCAAAAATGTCGGAGCCAGATGCAGCCAATTGTCTGATGAATAAGTCTTGAGCATTGAAGCTAATGCCATTGAAGATATAGAAAACCAAAGTCTTCATTGCTCCTTCAAGCTTCGCTGCAGATGAATGTCCTTTGACAGGCCATAGAGTTTTTCTAATGATATGGTAAATGGTGCGAGGCAGATACTCTAGGTCTTCAACAAAGAATTTAGATGGGTAGTCAGCGTCGTGAGGAAAAGGCTTCATCATGCTCAACATTTGGCTCATGTTGGGTTCTGGCTTCTGAAAAATGCTCTCCAAAGCATTCTGGTGTTGTTGGCAACCTGGTTCATAGTATTCACCAGGAGTGGGCAGGGCTGTGAGCTCAATGATATCAAGAGCTTTGGCTTCATGATGGACATTGCCTGTCATCCACTCAAGGACCCAAGTCTTTGGATCCCTGTTGTAGCCTCGAATGTGAAGAGTTGCATAAAACTGTAATAGAAGCTCTTCATTCCAGTGTTCCTTGTCTGTGACAAATTGCAGGAGTCCAGCGTCTTTGAAGCAATCCAATGCTTCTTCTAGACAGGGCAGGCCAGCTATAGCTTCAGTGTCGAGACACATATGTGGAAATATGCGCCCTTGATTGTATAAGACGCATGAGTAGTAGTTGCGCTGCTGATAGCTGGAGAACCGATCCGATGAAATGCGAGGTTTGGAGTAAGGGTTCTTGGCGCTGTTGAAGACAGTGTTATGTGCCAAGAAGCCATTCATATTGAAGACCCCAGGTGAGGTTGCAGTGCCTGGGAATCTTGGAAGTCTTGGCTTGGGCTTCTGGACTTGAGGCCTGTGCTCGACATGATAGTCAAATTGTGAACCCGCAGCAGGTGGAGGAACCAGAATGGGCCATCGGACCATAACAGACTGACCACGATCAAATGCCAGCTCAACAGTATGAGGTCTTGGAGGGGGTACAAGAGCATTCGCATTTTCGTTGACATGGGCTGCAAGTGGCACAATAGCTTCAGGAGGAATGATTACGTCTGGTGCAGCATTGGCTTCATGGGCCACATTGGCTTCAGGGGCTTCATTATTGGCTTCGGGCATGACGACATCAGTGTTGTCAGCAGTGTTGTTGGTGGTGGTGACGTTAGCATCAGGCGCCACATTAGCTTCAGCCATGAAAACATCATTGGCTTCAGTGTTGATGTTGGTGGCCGCCTCAGTATTGGTAACCTCCACTTCAGGAGCTGGAGGTTCGGACACGTTCTCCTCGAGAACAGCTTCAGGACTGGTTGGTGGTGTAGCAACTCTTTCTTCATCATGTGGTGCTTCTTCTTCATTGGCTAATGCAGCCGGAATATATTCAGCCGTTTTGGCTTCATACTCAGAGGCGTTCACAGTTGGAGTGGCTTCTGGGAACACTTGACGTGCAACCGATTGGTGATGCATTTCTCCTTCTGGAACGCTTGGAAGAGTGACTTGGGGCCTTGGTCCTTTGCGAAGCCTGCGTAACGCTGGCGACACCTGTGGAGATGGAGTTGGCTGGGCCTCAAAGTCATTGTCATCTTGCACTGGTGAGGTGACTTGTGGTTGGGGAGAACTTGGGGTTTCTTGTTGTTGTGGGTGATCAGCCCACGATGCATCCTAAGCAGTTGGCGTCAGAGGACGACCAATACTGACGAGCTCACTGTGTGAGCATAGGCGATGATACCAAATTGTGCTCGATCTGAGGAAGGACTTCATCATCTTCAACATTGTCGTGAGGACCAATGTCTTCAGCTGCGGTGGGATCAACAGCTGGATTGTCTTCAGCTTCAGGAGCCTCTGTGGAAGCATGCTCATGAACTATCAACTGGCGCTCTCGATGTTCAGACGTAGGACGAGCAATAGAAATTGGCTAGACAAGAAGGGGCTCTGTGGGAGCAGCCCGGTCTCTCTTCTTTGTTTTCCTTTTCTTGGTTGGGGGAGCATCATCAGTGGTGGCTTTGGTCTTGCGCTTTCTGGCTTCGGCTTCAGCTGCTCTAGTTTTCTTGAATTCTGAAGCCACTGTGGGGACCTTAGGCTTCAAGCCTGTCATACTAGCTGGGAAGACAATGCGAGGTTCTTCCTGCCTTAATGCTTCTGGTTCTGCCACAACTGGCTTCTTCTTCTTGGCAGCCATTCTGGGGTCGATGCCTGGTCGCCCCAAGGCCTTGCGTTTTTTAGCTTCATTATAGCCTTGAACACATTTGGCAGCAAGATTCTTCATGCACTCACGAGAACCTTTTGCTTCTTCTCGTTTCTTGTGGAATGCCTCCTGGAGCTCATGCATCATGAGCTTGAAGTTTTGAATGTCTTCAACATTGAGCTTGGCCATGTGCTTCTTGAACTAAGCCTTTTCATAATCGATCTTATGCTTCAGCTCAACAATTTTCTGAGCTAGAGCCAGCTCAGGAGAAATGGCTCCGTGGAAGGCGATGCTGAGGCCAATGGGAATCTGAAGATCATCAAAGCTGACATCTAGGTTGTCAAACCACTCATCAATAAACTTGTTTAAGATTTCCACATCAAAGAGAGGAAGATCATTGAAGATTTCCGCCTCTTGCTTGCTCTTGATCAACTGCTCAAGAGCGTAATCACTAAGATCGTCGTCGCTAGATAGATCAATGGCGTCATTCTCGTTTCTCAAGACATCGGTAGGGGTCAGTGCTTGACCAGTGGGTTGCATTGGCTTTTTCGACTTGGCAGACTTGGAGATGCATGAGAGATCTTCAGACTGCACACTGACTTCAGGAGGTGTAGTGGCCAGAGGCTTTGCCCGTGAGACCTTTGGTGTACATGAGGGCTTTGAAGCCTTTGGTACTGAAGAGGGCTTTGAAGCCTTGGGTTTCATTTGCTTCACATGCTTCGGTGGTGTAGGCGTTTCGTCAGAATCAACGTCATCTGCAGGTTGATCCACGTCTTCCCCTTGAACCATTATGTGAGTGATGAGACCTTCTAAGTTGTAGAAGGGCCCAACAAGATTGGGTTCAGCTTCTCGTGTGCCGTCGGCACGTGGTGCAGAGGGGCCTGGGTTGAAGTCTAATCCCAAAGACTTCGTGTTTTCCTTGGCCGAGTTCTTTGCAAACTGATAGTTGCGCTTGAAGAGATTATCTTCTCGACACCATAACAAAGAGGATGGGTCAGCATTAGCAGGCTGAGGTCCACGAATCATGCAGGGGTAGAAGCCTTGAGCAATAGCTTCGGACTTCGACTTGGGCTGAAGACCTTTGTATATTATATCTCCCCAGGGGCCCTTGATGGCACTCTTCTCAGCATATTCGTCGGTGACGAATCTGTACTTGAACCATTCCTCTACCCAATGTCTTCGAATCCATTGGATTCGGTTCTTGCGTTCTCCATAGGTCTCTTCTGGATCTGACTTGTATAGTTCATAGAGATCCGATGGCAGGTCCTTAGCAGTGTTTCCACGACGCTGTCTGCCGCCCTTCCTGACTGATTTTTCTGTTGCCATGAAGTTTAGACTGAAAGGCTTCAACACTGTCAAAGTCTTTCGTCTACTGGTCAGACAAGAACTGGCTTCAGGAGAATTTATATGATGCTGTAAGAACTCTGCAAAGGAATGCAGACTGTGAGAACCAAGGGATTCTCCCACAGACATGTACCTATGACAGCATTAAAGGTGCGAGGGAAGGGGAAGAGGTCATATGCATTCTCAGAAGATTTTGAAGATAAATCATTTTAGAAGACATTGACCTCATAGTGCGAAGACATTCACTCATATGTAGAGAGTTGGTTCCAGATTTGTACGAATCCACAAATAAGTACAAGTGAGGAATCTAACTACTTTGTGAAGCATAAGTGAACATACTAGGCATGCTATGAGATGCAGAATGAGATAGATCCAACTTGTGGGAACAGAAACCACTTGTGGTTGAAAAGGATGAATCTATCGGATCAAAAAGACTATAAAAAGAGGTTTTATTTACCACACGAGGAACTGCTAGATGGAGTGGAAGAGGAGGCCGAGCAGTTCGATCTTCCATGCCCTAACTTGGCGACGGAGGACACCTACGGCGACGGCGGAGAAGACGATGTCCGCGGCCGGCGTGAGGACAGCGTCGGTGAGGTCGCGATAGCTAAGAGCTTCGTCGCCGGCGTCGTCGAGTGCTAGCGGTGGCTCTAGGGTTTGTGCGAGAGTGGAAGAAGAGATAATGACTGGGGTGAGGCGTGTATTTATAGAGACAGGGATGGCACAACGTTATTACGCAGGTGCCCCTGACAGTTCACATCTAAAGGACACGTGGCGATCATGCAACACATTGGAGGTTGTTCCACGTTCCCACGCACGCCTGGATTGTGGGGTGGTCGTTCCCGCTTCTCCGGGTTTCAGGCAAAAGGATTGAGCATTTAAAACCGATTTAATGTTTGTCTCTATATCTGCTGCTGACAAGGACACAGCAAAGACATTTGACAGTTTCAATAGAATGCATATGATTTGGATAGATAGACTTGAGACAGGAGCATAGAAAGGTTAGGGTCCGATCACATTCACTTAGTTAAAAAATTCAACGTGAAGACATAGCTATAAGTGAATGTTGTAGAGGACAGAAACCAAATCAGTACATTGAAGATAAACATGAGGCCATGTTAACACTGAAGACAAACAAAATGTGAAGACTGTGCAAATGTAACGCCATGAGAAAAACACTTCTAAGGGAAGAATTTGGTGGTGGCGTTACCCACCGTATAGGAAGTATTAGACCCAGACATGGCGCACAATTATCGTGGCGCTCCGAAGTCAAATTCCACGTTAATGTATTCACACTCAGAATGTAAGTGTTCATTGTTTGAAGATATACTTTACTTCGTGTGTTGCACATCTAAGTCATCAACATGCATAAGTGTTAGGATGTGTGCCTGATCACAGGACATTTGAGGATTCCAAGATATTTAGCTCACACCGTAACTTGTAAAAACTTTTCTCATCCAAGGGCTTTGTGAAGATATCTGCCAGTTGCTCTTCAGTGTTGACGTGTATGATATCAATATCTTCCTTCATGACATGATCTCTGAGAAAGTGATGACGAATTTCAATGTGCTTTGTCTTCGAGTGCTGAACTGGGTTGTTAGCAATCTTGATGGTGCTTTCGTTGTCACAGTAGAGTGGCACTTGCTTCAGATGAATGCCATAGTCTTTGAGTGTTTGCTTCATCCATAGAAGCTGAGCACAGCAAGATCCAGCAGCAATGTATTCAGATTTAGCAGTGGAGAGAGATACACAGTTCTGCTTCTTTGAAGACCAACATACAAGTGAGCGTCCCAGAAAGTGACATTTGCCTGATGTAGACTTGCGATCCACCTTGTCACCAGCATAATCAGCATCCGAGAATCCAACTAGATCAAACTCTGAGCCCTTTGGATACCATAATACTAGTGTTGGGGTGTGAGCCAAATATCGAAGAATTCGCTTCATAGCTAAGTGATGTGATTCCTTTGGTGCCGCTTGGAATCGGGCACACATGCAAAGACTAAGCATGATACCTGGCCTAGATGCACATAAATAAAGCAAAGAACCAATCATGGAGTGGTATACCTTTTGATCAAACTCTTTACCATTGTCGTCGGGACCTAGATGGTGTTTAGCTGGCATTGGCGTCGTGTAACCTTTGCAGTCTTGCATTCCAAACTTCTTCAGGCAATCTTTGAGGCATTTCTCTTGAGATATGAAGATGCTGTTGCGTTGCTGTCGTATTTGAAGACCAAGGAAGAACTTCAACTCTCCCATCATGGACATCTGATATTGCTCTTGCATCATGTATCCAAACTCATCACAATATTTTTGATTAGTGTAGCCGAAGATAATGTCATCCACATATATTTGGCACACAAACAGTTCACCATCATATGTCTTCGTGAAGAGTGTGGGATCTAGGGAACCAGGTTTGAAGCCTTTGCTCTTCAGGAAGTCTTTGAGTGTGTCATACCAAGCACGAGGGGCTTGTTTGAGGCCATACAGTGCCTTGTTGAGCTTATACACCATGTCAGGATGTTTTCGATCTTCAAAGCCAGGCGGTTGTGCAACATACACTTCTTCTTCAATCTTGCCATTGAGAAAAGCGCTCTTCACATCCATTTGATACAGAAGAATGTTATGATGATTTGCATATGCCAGCAGCATGCATATAGCTTCCAGCCTAGCCACATGAGCAAATGTTTCATCGAAGTCAATTCCTTCAACTTGAGTGTATCCTTGGGCAACGAGACGAGCTTTGTTTCTGACAACTTGACCATGCTCATCTTGCTTGTTGCAATATATCCATTTGGTGCCTATGATATTGTGCTTACGAGGATCAGGATGCTTGACCAGTTCCCATACATTATTCAGCTCAAATTCTTGAAGCTCTTCTTGCATAGCTTGAATCCATTCAGGTTCCATGAAGGCTTCATCAACTTTCTTGGGTTTAGATATTGAGACGAATGCGAAGTGCCCATAGAAATTTGCTATTTGTGTTGCCCTTGAACGAGTGAGTGGACTAGGTGCATTGATGCTATCAATTATTTTCTCAATCTGTACTTCATTTGCAACACGAGGATGAACAGGACGAAGATTTTGCTCTTGCTGAGCATTGTCATCGATAGAAGGATTGTCTTCAGGCTGAGTATTGTCTTCTGGTTGATCAGGTGTAGAGATGATGAGTTCCTCTTCGGGCTGTGCTTCAGACGGTATGGTTTCTCCAGTTCCCATAAGCTTGATGGATTCACTGGATGGAACTTCATCTAGCACATTTGGCAGGTGCTCTCTTTGTGAGCCGTTAGTCTCATCGAACCGCACATCCATAGTTTCAACCACTTTATAGTGAAAGAGGTTGAAGACTCTTTAGGAGTGTCAATCCTTTCCGTATCCAAGCATAAAACCTTCATGTGCTTTTGGTGCAAATTTTGAACTGTGATGTGGATCCTTGATCCAGCACCTGGCACCAAATACTCTGAAGTAACTGACATTTGGTTTCTTACCAGTGAGAAGCTCATAGGATGTTTTGTTCAGAAGCTTGTGAAGATAAACACGGTTGATGATATGGCATGCAGTATCAATGGCTTCAGGCTAGAACTTTCTTGGAGTCTTGTATTCATCGAGCATCGTCTAGGCCATCTCAATGAGTGTTCTATTCTTGCGTTCCATGATGCCATTCTGTTGCGGCATGTACAGAGCTGAGAACTCATGAGTGATGCCCAAAGTATCAAGATAAGTGTCGAGGCCGGTGTTTTTGAATTCAGTGCCATTGTCACTTCTGATGTGCTTGATCTTGACGCCATAGTTGTTCATGGCTCGATTGGCGAAGCGTCTGAAGACATCCTGCACTTCAGTCTTGTAGAGGATTATATGCACCCATGTATATCTTGAATAATCGTCAACAATGACGAATCCATAGAGACAAGCAGTAGTAGTAAGAGTTGAGTAGTGAGTGGGACCGAAGAGGTCCATGTGTAGCAGTTCAAAGGGTTGACTCATTGTCATGATTGTCTTCGAGGGATGCTTGGCCCTCGTCATCTTTCCAGCTTCGCAGTCACCGCATAAGTGATCCTTCTTGAACTTGACGCCCTCGATGCCTATGATATGCTTCTTCTTTGCAAGAGTGTGCAAATTCCTCATGCCAGCATGCCCTAGCCTCCGATGCCAGAGCCAGCATTCTGAAGCTTTTGCAAGAAGACATACGGCAAGTTGTGGTCCTGCTGAGAAATCTACCATGTACAAATCATCTTTCCGATACCCTTCAAAGACTAGAGGCTTGTCAGATTCCATTAGAACAAGGCAACTATATTTTCCAAACATCACAATCATGTTTAAATCGCAAAGCATTGAGACAGACATTAAGTTGAAACCAAGGGATTCAACAAGCATCACTTTATCCATGTGCTGATCCCTTGAGATTGCAACTCTACCTAGACCCAATACCTTCCTTTTACCAGTATCAGCAAATGTGATGTGACTCTTGTCAGATGGACGTAAGGTTGAGCCCATGAGAAGACTTCGCTTGCCCGTCATGTGATTAATACATCCACTATCAATAATCCATTCTGAAGCAGCTGGTGTCATACCCTACAGTGCAGTTAGGGGGATAGGCTTCACGAAGAGAATTGTGAAGCATAAACATTTGACGAGCAAGTGGATTATGAAAGCTTAGATCGAGGTTAGGACTGATAGGGCAAGTAGCAAGCGACTCAGGAACAAAATACATAATAAGACCATTTGGGCATTTGATATTGCGCCCTACAAGATGTTTAAGGTCCTCAGCAATAGCTTCAGACGCATTTGATTTTCGGCTGGAGACCCTTCCCTGCAGAAAAAAGTTAAGCTTTCTTAGCCACCCACATCTTCAAAGGTGGCTTCGAAGCAATGAGTCTAAGTGCAGCATCTGAGAACTTCGGCTTTGGAGACCTAGCAAATAGTCTTGCAGGTGGACAATAGTACTCATAAGAATAAGCAGAGTAGTTCTTGGTCTTATGAACATGGCGGTTTGATGAAACACGCTCATATTCATGGGCCTGAGTATGGTTTCTCTGCAAAACATTTGCGTTAGTGCGACTTAGGTGAGTCCTTTGTTTGTATGAAGCCTTTGGACCATATGAAGCCTGTGGTCTGGGGTTTGTCTTCTTCACTTGTGGTGTCATGACGACATTCACAGGAAGATTCTCCACACACCTTTTCGGCACCCAGACTTTCTTCATAGGTGGCCCATTCCTGCAGTTAGTACCAATATACCTGGCAAACACTTCACCATTATGATTCTTAAACAGTTTATAGTTTGCATCAAGGGATTCATCGATGACAATGGGATTAGTACAAGTGAAGCCAGATAGGGCGTATGGATCCACTGAAGGTTCCTTTGTAGCAACCCATGTGGTTTTGGGGTACTGCTCAGGTTTCCAGTAAGAGCCATCAGCATTCATTTTCCTTTCGAACCCAACACCCTCTTTCCTAGGGTTTTGGTTCAGGATCTTCCTTTTGAGGACATCACATAGTGTCTGATGCCCTTTGAGACTTTTGTACATCCCTGTCTCAAGCAATGTCTTCAACCTAGCATTTTCATCAGCATTAGCAGTGGTATCCTCAGCATAGGGGTTAGTTACCACATCAACAGTTGAAGATATTGCAACAGTAGCAGCAGTAGAACATCTAGCAACAGAAGTAGCGTTGTCATGCTCAATGAATTTAAAACATGGTGGTTCAAATCCTTCCTGAGCAGAACTGATCTGTTTGGCGCGAAGTGACTCGTTTTCCTTTTGAAGATCTTCATGAGCCGCTCTCAATTTCTCAAGATCTTGCTTCCTTTGAAGATAATCATAGGAAAGCTTTTCATGAGTTTTTGAGAGCGTTTCATGACGACTTTCAAGTTCCTCATACTTAACATGAAGATTTTTAATGTCTTCAATTAAGGACTGAGATCGAGTCATTTCAACATCTAACAGGTCATCACTTTTGTCTAACAGTTTTTGAATATGTTCCATAGCTTTCTGTTGTTCAGTTGCAATTTTAGAAAGTGTTTTGTAGCTGGGTTTGGAACCACAATCAGAGTCATCTTCACTTGATGCTTGATAGTGAGTAGTGCGTGAGTTTACGTTAGCACCGCGTGCCATGAAGCAGTAGGTGGGAGCGGAGTTGTCCTTATCATCAGCATCGGCGTCGGTGACGAAGTCATTGTCTTCAGTGTTGAAGATGGACTTGGCAACGTAGGCTGTAGCCAAACTTGCAAGGCCAGAATCAGACTCCTCCTCAGACTCCACCTCCGCCTCCTCAGAAGCACATTCCTCCTCTGAATCCATTTCCTTGCCAACAAACGCACGAGCCTTGCCAGATGAGCTCTTCTTGTGTGATGAAGACTTTGAGGAAGACTTGGAAGAAGACTTTGAGTATTTCTTCTTCTTCTTGTCGTCAGAATCATATTCCTTGCTCTTCTTCTTCTTGTTCTCATTGTCCCACTGCGGACACTCAGAGATGTAATGACCAGGTTTCTTGCACTTGTGGCATGTTCTCTGCTTGTAGTCATGACCAGAAGCTTCATCATTTCTTGAGCTGGATCGTGAGGACTTTCTGAAGCCTTTCTTCTTGGTGAATTTCTGGAACTTCTTCACAAGCATAACAAGCTCCTTTCCAATGTCTTCAGGATCATCAGAACTGCAATCAGATTCTTCTTCAGATGAGGAAACATCTTTTGCCTTCAAAGCACGAGTTCGTCCATAGTTGGGACCGTAGATGTCTCTTTTCTCAAAAAGCTGAAACTCATGTGTGTTGAGCCTTTCAAGTATGTCAGACAGATTGAGTGTCTTGAAGTCAGGGCGTTCTTGTATCATCAGGGCTAGGGTGTCAAACGAGCTGTCAAGTGATCTTAGGAGTGTCTTGACGACTTCATGCTTGGTGATCTCAGTAGCGCCGAGGGCTTTAAGCTCATTTGTGATGTCAGTGAGTCAATCAAACGTGAGCTGAACATTCTCATTGTCGTTTCTCTTTAAGCGGTTGAAGAGGTTGCGAAGGACACTGATTCTTTGATCTCTCTAGGTTGAGACGCCTTCATTGACCTTGGAGAGCCAATCCCAGACTAGCTTGGATGTTTCCAGAGAACTCACACGGCCATACTGTCCTTTGGTCAGATGACCACAGATGATGTTCTTGGCAATGGAATCCAGTTGAATGAACTTCTTGACATCAGCAGCAGTGACACCTTCACCAACCTTGGGAACACCATTCTTGACGACATACCAGAGGTTGACATCAATGGCTTCCAGATGCATGCGCATCTTATTCTTCTAGTAGGGATATTCAGTTCCATCGAAGACTGGGCACGCAGCGGAGACTTTGATTATCCCTGCAGTCGGCATAGCTTTAACTCCAGGTGGTTAAACCGAATCACACAGAACAAGGGAGTACCTTTCTCTGATACCAATTGAAAGTGCTAGTGATCGACTAGAGGGGGGGTGAATAGGCGATTTTTATGAAAGTCTTCAAAACATTGAAGTTTCGAAGACAAACGATAGAAATAAACCTATTACCATGCAGCGGAAGGTAGACTACACTAAGCAAGCCATAGTCAAGTATTCAATGAAATGAAAGCACAAAGACTAATAGCAGCTAGGCAGTATAGATTAGGATGGAAGATAGTATGAAGCCAATCAGAACAAGCAGTCACACAGTGAAGAGAAATAGATAATGCAAACAGGCAATGACTTCACAAGGACCAATATGTAAATAAAGAGATGGGAAGGATATAACTAGTGGCTCGTTGAAGACAATGATTTGTTGGACCAGTTCCAGTTGCTGTGACAACTGTACCTCTGGTTACGGAAGCTGAGATTCAACTCGGAAGACCGCGTCTTCACCTTATTCCCCTTGAGCTAAGGACACCCAGTCCTCGCCCAATCACTCTGGTAAGTCTTCAAGGTAGACTTCCAAACCTTCACAAACTTCGTTCATCACCGATCCACAATGACTCTTGGATGCTCAAAACGCGACACCTGACCAGCTGGAGGATTCACAGTCCTCAAGTGTAATAAGTCTTCAGATCACACAGATAGGAAGACTTCAGTGATGCCTAACACTCTTTGGCTCTGGGTGTTTAGGGCTTTGTCCTCGCAAGGAATTCTCTCTCAAAGGCTTCGAGGTGGGTTGCTCTCAAACAACATAAGTCATACACTAACTTTGAGTAGCCAACCAATTTATGGTGTAGGGGGTGGGCTATTTATAGCCACTAGGCAACCTGACCTGATTTGTCCGAAATGACCCTGGGTCACTAAGGAACTGACATGTGTTCCAACAGTCAGATTTCAAACACACACGACAACTTTACTTGAGCTACAAGCAAAGCTGACTTATCCAGCTCTAGACAAGATTTTCTCTCATTGTCTTCGCTCGAAGACATAGGATTTTGATTAAGCATCACTTCAGTCATTCTGACAGGTTCACTTGGACCCCACTTAACAGTACGGTGGTTCCTATGACTCAACAAAGAAGAAAAGGAACGATGAAACAACTAAGTCTTCGCGCTCCATAGTCTTCACGCGATGTCTTCTCTTGTCACAGTCTTCAATGTGAATGTCTTCACATACCACCTTCGACTTCAATGTCTTCATACATTTTTAGGGGTCATCTCTGGTAGGAAAACCGAATCAATGAGGGACTTCTACCTGTGTTATCCTGCAATTCTCACAAACACATTAGTCCCTCAACCAAGTTTGTCGTCAATACTCCAAAACCAACTAGGGGTGGCACTAGATGCACTTACAAGGATGACGACAACGGGAAGAAGGATCCGGTTGAGCTCAAGCATACCGAAGCACCTCCAAAACGTCGACGTCAGTGGTGCCGCTCAAAATCGCGTCGCGGCAAAGAAAGCAATACCGGCACCGAAGACAATAACACCCCGGAGATTGCTGAAGACCCCGAAGCCCCTATAGAGCCAACATCCGAGCATGATGATTGGGAGGAAGGGCATGTCAATCTCGACGATCTGATCAAGAACGAGGACTCGGAGGACAACAATTACCTACCGATCTTCGAAGAGGATGTGAGCCTCGGTGACGAAGACTTCACCGTGCCAGAGGAACCCCTCGAACAGGAGTGCTTTAAGCGTCGGCTAATCGCCCCAGCAAGAAGACTCAAAAAGAAGCAGCAACAACTTCAAGCTGATCATGATTTGCTCAATGATAGATGGACTAATGTCTTGGCAGCCGAGGAATACAGCCTCGAATGCCCAACAAAGAGCTACCCAAAACGCAAGCTGCTACCCCAATTCGACACGAGGCACTAGAGCCCATACCGCCAACGCGTGAAGCTGCTGACAGATGTGACCGACCACCTCGTGACTGGTACAGAGCGACAAATCAAGCTGAGCACCAGCCCGCACCACCTCGCCAGAAAAGTAGGGGAACAGTGGCTCCAGAATACACATATGACCTACGACAGGACCTGGACAATAGAGCTGGTCAAACTAGATCAATCTACGGATCAAATGGACGTGCCGCAGCGCGAGAGGACGACCGTCAGGCCTGGCGCGACAAGCACAACCTCACTCGGGCCGAAAATCGCATACAGACTTCATACAAACTGCGTCGTGACATTGCCCGATACAGAGGCGCTGCACACCCCCTATGCTTCAACGATGAAGTAATGGAGCACCAGTTCCCAAAAGGGTTTAAACCCGTGAATATCAACTCATACAACGGCACGACGGACCCCGCAGTATGGATTGAAGATTTTCTTCTCCACATACACGTGGCTCGTGGTGACGACCTCCATGCCATCAAATATATCCCCTTGAAACTTAAGGGACCAGCACAACACTGGTTAAACAACCTCCCAGAAAATTCTATTGGCAGCTGGGAGGATTTGGAAGATGCCTTTAGAGACAACTTCCAAGGTACCTATGTACGCCCCCTAACGCCGATGACCTCAGTCACATAGTCCAGCAACCCGGAGAGTCAACCCGGAAACTCTGGACAAGGTTTTAAATAAAAAGAACCAAATTGTTGACTGTCCAGACGCCGAAGCCCTCGCGGCCTTTAAACACAGCGTCCGCGATGAATGGCTCGCCTGTCACCTCGGCGAAGAAAAGACGAAGTCCATGGCAACCCTTACCACACTAATGACTAGCTTTTTTGCGGGAGAAGATAGCTAGGTAGCCCGTAGAAGCAATAGCGCCAGCGACCCCGACACCTCTAAAGCCAGGGACGGCAATGGCAAACCATGATGCAACAAGCACAAGCGTTGGATCAATAACGAAAGTACCAAAGACAAAGACACAACAGTCAATGCTGGATTCGGCGGCTCTAAATCCGGTCAACGGAAGAAACCATTCAAGGGAAACAGAGATGGTCCTTCTAGTTTGGACATAATACTCGATCGGCCTTGCTAGATTCACGTCACCCCCGATAAGCCTGCCAATCATACCAACAGAAACGGGTTGGGTCTTTAAACAGGCCGGCAAGCTTAATGCCGAACATAAAGGGAAAGGGCCGCCCAGCGAGGACGACGATGAAGAGACTCGCCCACCGAACACAGGGGGACAGAAGAAATTTCCCCCCGAGGTAAAAATGGTGAATATGATACATGTCACACATATCCATAAGCGGGATCGCAAAAGCGCGCTAAAAGATGTCTACACCGTTGAGCCGGTCGCCCCAAAATTCAACCCATGGTCGGCTTGTACGATCACCTTCGATCGAAAGGACCACCCAACCAGTATCTGTGATGGAGGTTCAGCAGCTCTGGTCCTCGATCCAATCATCGACGGGTTCCACCTTATGCGAGTCCTCATGGACGGCGGCAACAGTCTCAACCTGCTCTATCAGGACACTGTCCGCAAAATGGGCATTGATCCATCAAGAGTAAATCCCACTAAAACTACCTTTAAAGGAGTAATACCTGGTGTAGAGGCCCGCTGCACAGGCTCAATAACATTGGAAGTCGTCTTCGGTTCGCCAGAATACTTTCAAAGCGAAGACTTGATCTTCGATATCGTCCCCTTCCGCAGTGGATATCACGCACTGCTCAGACGAACCGCCTTCGCTCGTTTCAATGCAGTCCCGCACTACGCTTATCTAAAGCTCAAGATGCCTAGCCCACGTGGTGTCATTACAATCAATGGAAACACGGAATGCTCCCTCCGTACTGAGGAGCATACAGCAGCTATCGCGGCTGAAGTACAGAGCGGCCCTATCAAGCCGCACACCTCATCGGCCATCAAACCGCCGGACTTTATTAAACAAGGCCGAGCAGTTCCGCATGCTGACAGCTCGGTAATTCCAGAGCTGGACTAGCAATTTCGCCTCCGTCGATCGCCACACACATCCGCAAAATGCGTAGCGCGTGTGCATAACTATGCACTCAATATACCTTGAGCATTAGCGGAGGCACAATACGGACATGCCCATAGTACGGTTCGAACCTATACGACCTTCCCCTTTTCCTTAATTTTTTTTTCTTTTTCACAGGTGAATTAAAACCTATTTCATCCTACGGACTTACAAGGACACTTTTTTGAGCCCGGTTTCGTACAAATAGCCGAAGACCATTCCTCTCAAGGAATCTCTTTCTCCAAGGCGAAAGCGGCGCAGACGCGCAGCAGGAGGTCCAAAGGATTCTGTAGACCAAAACTTTCTTCAAGAACCTGTTGATATGTCTCCAACGTATCTATAATTTTGATTGTTCCATGCTATTATATTATCTGTTTTGGATGTTTAATGGGATTTACTATACACTTTTATATTATTTTTGGGACTAACCTACTAACCCAAGGCCCAGTGCAAATTGTTGTTTTTTTTGCCTATTTCAGTGTTTCACAAAAAAGGAATATCAAACGGAATCCGAACGGAATGAAACCTTCGAGAGAGTTATTTTTGGAACAAACATGGTCCAGGGGACTTGGAGTGGACATCAAGAAAGAAGCGAGGAGGCCACGAGGCAGGGAGGTGCACCTGCCCAACTAGGCGCATTCCCCACCCTCGTGGACCCCTCGCAGCTCCACCGACCTACTTCTTCCTCCTATATATATCCATATACCCCAAAAACATCCAGGAGCATCACGAAACCCTATTTCCACCGCCACAACCTTCTATACCCAAGAGATCACATCTTGGGGCCTTTTCCGGAGCTCCATCGTAGGGGGAATCAATCACGGAGGGCTTCTACATCAGCACCATAGCCTCTCTGATGATGTGTGAGTAGTTTACCATAGACCTTCGGGTCCATAGTTATTAGCTACATGGCTTCTTCTCTCTCTTTTGATCTCAATATAAAGTTCTCCTCGATCTTCTTGGAGATCTATTCGATGTAATTCTTTTTGCAGTGTGTTTGTCGAGATCTGATGAATTGTGGGTTAATGATCAAGATTATCTATGAACAATATTTGATTCTTATCTGAAATCTTTTATGTATGATTTGTTATATTTGCAAGTCTCTTCGAATTATCAGTTTGGTTTGGCCTACTAGATTGATCTTTCTTGCAATGGGAGAAGTGCTTAGCTTTGGGTTCAATCTTGCGGTGTCCTTTCCGAGTGACAGCAGGGGCAGCAAGGCACGTATTGTATTGTTGCCATCGAGGATAAAAAGATGGGGTTTATATCATATTGCTTGAGTTTATCCCTCTACATCATGTCATCTTGCCTAATGCGTTACTCTGTTCTTATGAACTTAGTACTCTAGATGCATGCTGGATAGCGGTCGATGTGTCGAGTAATAGTAGTAGATGCAGAATCATTTCGGTCTACTTGTCGCGGACGTGATGCCTATATACATGATCTTGCCTAGATATTCTCATAATTATGCACTTTTCTATCAATTGCTCGACAATAATTTGTTCACCCACCGTAATACTTATGCTATCTTGAGAGAAGCCACTAGTGAAACCTATGGCCCCAGGGTCTATCTTTCATCATATAAGTTTCCAATCTATTTTACTTTCAATCTATATCATAAAAACACCTAAAATATTTATCTTATTATCTCTATCAGATCTCACTTTTGCAAGTGGCCGTGAAGGGATTGACAACCCCTTTATCACGTTGATTGCAAAGTTCTTATTTGTTTGTGTAGGTGCGAGATGACTGGCGTGTAGTCTCCTACTGGATTGATACCTTGGTTCTCAAAAACCGAGGGAAAACCAATGCAGTGCTCAAGAGGTAGCAAGAAGGATTTCTGGCGCCGTTGCTGGGGATATCTACGCACAAGTCAAGACATACCAAGTACCCATCACAAACTCTTATCCCTCGCATTATATTATTTGCCATTTGCCTCGTTTTCCTCTCCCCCACTTCACCCTTGCCATTTTATTCGCCCTCTTTTTCCGTTCGCCTCTTTTTTGCTTGCTTCTTGTGTGCCTGTGTGTTGGATTGTTTGTCAGATGGCTCAACATAATACTAAATTGTGTGATTTTTCCAATACCAACAATAATGATTTTATTAGCA
Organism: Triticum dicoccoides; assembly: GCF_002162155.2. Lineage (NCBI taxonomy): Eukaryota > Viridiplantae > Streptophyta > Magnoliopsida > Poales > Poaceae > Triticum > Triticum dicoccoides. The sequence continues at coordinate 136,108,942 of NC_041390.1, read as the reverse complement.
CTCCGATTGCTCCCCTTACCGATGCTGAATCTTGTGAAATTAATACTACTTTGCTGAATCTTGTCATGAAAGATTCGTTTTCTGGCCTTCCTAGTGAAGATGCCGCTACCCATCTAAACAACTTTGTTGATTTGTGTGATATGCAAAAGAAGAAAGATGTGGATAATGATATTGTTAAATTGAAGCTATTCCCGTTTTCGCTTAGAGATCGTGCTTAAACTTGGTTTTCTGCTTTGCCTAAAAATAGTATTGATTCTTGGAATAAGTGCAAAGATGCTTTTATCTCTAAGTTTTTTCCTCCCGCTAAGATCATCTCTCTTAGAAACGATATTATGAATTTTAAACAACTTGATCATGAGCATGTTCCACAAGCTTGGGAGAGGATGAAATTAATGATACGTAATTTCCCTACTCATGGATTAAACTTATGGATGATCATACAAATTTTTTATGCTGGATTGAATTTTGCTTCTAGAAATCTTTTAGATTCGGCCGCGGGAGGCACTTTTATGGAAATCACTTTAGTAGAAGCTACTAAACTCCTAGATAATATTATGGTTAATTATTCTCAATGGCACATTGAAAGATCTACTAGAAAAAGGTTCATGCTATAGAAAAAATTAATGTTTTGAGTGGAAAGATGGATGAACTTATGAAATTGTTTGCTAATAAGAGTGTTTCTTCTGATCCTAATGATATGCCTTTTTCCACTTTGATTGAGAATAATAATGAATCTATGGATGTGAATTTTGTTGGTAGGAACAATTTTGGTAACAACGCATATAGAGGAAACTTTAATCCTAGGCCGTACCCTAGTAATTCCTCTAATAATTATGGTAATTCCTACAACAATTCTTATGGAAATTATAATAAGATGCCCCCTGATTTTGAATCTAGTATTAAAGAATTTATTAGTTCGCAAAAGAGTTTCAATGCTTTGATTGAAGAAAAATTGTCTAATATTGATGAGTTGGCTAGGAACGTGGATAGAATTTCTCTTGATGTTGATTCTTTGAATATTAGATCTATTCCACCTTAGCATGATATCAATGAGTCTCTCAAAGCCATGAGAATTTCCATTGATGAGTGCAAAGAAAGAACCGCTAGGATGCGTGCAAAAAGGGTTGCTTTATAAAAGTGTGTTCTTCTAGTTTTGATGATAATAAGGATGAATATCTAAAAGTAATTGATGTTTCTCCTATTAAATCTTTGTTTTGCAATATGAATCTTGATAACTATGGGACTGGAGATGAGTCAACTTTAGTGAATAGGCGTCCTAATGATTCGGAGTTTTTAGATCTTGATGTAAAAATTAATAAAAGTGGGACTGAAGGGGTCAAAACTTTTCATAGCAATGAACCCACTATTTTGAATTTCAAGGGATTTAATTATGATGTTGCAATCTGTTCTAGATTCTCCGCATGCTTATAGTCAAAATAAAGCTTTTACCGAACATATTGTTGATGATTTAATGCAGTCTTATGAAGAAAAGCTTGAATTAGAAGTTTCTATCCATAGAAAACTTCATGACGTGTGGGAACCTACTATTAAAATTAAGATTAAAGAACATGAATGCTATGCTTTATGTGATTTGGGTGCTAGCGTTTCCACGACTCCAAAATTTTTGTGTGATGTGTTAGGTTTCCGTGACTTTGATGATTGTTCTTTAAATTTGCACCTCGCGGATTCCACTATTAAGAAACCTATGGGAAGGATTAATGATGTTATTATTGTTGCAAATAGGAATTATGTGCCCGTAGATTTCATTGTTCTTGATATTGATTGCAATCCTACATGTCCCATTATTCTTGGTACACCTTTCCTTAGAATGATTGGTGCAATTATTGATATGAAAGAAGGGAATAATAGATTCCAGTTTCCGTTAAGGAAAGGCATGGAACACTTTCCTAGAAAGAAAACTAAATTACCTTATGAATATATTATGAGAGCCACTTATGTATTGCATACCAAAGATGAAAGTACCTAGATTTATTCTTGCCTTTATGCCTAGCTAGGGGCGTTAAACGATAGCGCTTGTTGGGAGGCAACCCAATTTTATTTTTGTTCCTTGCTTTTTGTTACTGTTTAGTAATAAATATTTCATATAGCCTCTGTTATGGTTGTGTTTTTATGTTTAATTCGTGTTTGAGCCAAGTAGAACCTTTGGGAAGACTTGGGGGGAGTTTTTTGCGATCTTGCTGTAAAAAACAGAAACTTTAGCGCTCACGAGATTTGCTGCCATTTTTTACTGGAGAGTGCGATTAGGTTGATTATTTTTGCAGATGATTAATAGACAAATTACTCATGTCCACCAATTTATTTCAGAATTTTTGGGGTTACACAAGTATTCGAAACCTACATATTACTACAGACTGTTCTGTTTTTGACAGATTCTATTTTTCGTGTGTTGTTTGCTTATTTTGATGAATATATGGCTAGTATCGGAGAGTATGAACCATAGAGAAGTTGGAATACAGTAGGTTTAACACCAATATAAATAAAGAATGAGTTCATTACAGTACCTTAAGTGGTGGTTTGTTCTCTTATACTAACGGAGCTCATGAGATTTTCTGTTGAGTTTTGTGTTGTGAAGTTTTCAAGTTTTGGGTAAAGATTTGATGAATTATGGAATAAGGAGTGGCAAGAGCCTAAGATTGGGGATGCCAAAGGCACCCCAAGGTAAAATTCAAGGACAACCAAAAGCCTAAGCTTGGGGATGCCCCGGAAGGCATCCCCTCTTTCGTCTTCGTCCATCAGTAACTTTACTTGAGGCTATATTTTTATTCACCACATGATATGTGTTTTGGTTGGAGCATCTTGTATGATTTGAGTCTTTTCTTTTTAGTTTACCACAATCATCCTTGCTGTACACACCTTTTGGGAGAGACACACATGAATCAGAATTTATTAGAATACTCTATGTGCTTCACTTATATCTTTTGAGCTAGATAATTTTGCTCTAGTGCTTCACTTATATCTTTTGAGCTAGATAATTTTGCTCTAGTGCTTCACTTATATCTTTTTAGAGCACGGTGGTGGTTTTATTTTATGGAAATTATTGATCTCTGATGCCTCACTTATATCATTTTGAGAGTCCTTTAGAACAGCATGGTAATTTGCTTTGGTTATAAAATTAGTCCTAATATGATAGGCATCCAAGATTGGTATAATAAAAACTTTCATAAAAAGGTGCATTGAATACTATGAGAAGTTTGATACTTGATAATTGTTTTGAGATATAAAGATGGTGATATTAGAGTTGTGCTAGTTGAGTAGTTGTGAATTTGAGAAATACTTGTGTTGAAGATTGTGAGTCCCGTAGCATGCACGTATGGTAACCGTTGTGTAACAAATTTGAAACATGAGGTGTTCTTTGATTGTCTTCCTTATGAGTGGTGGTCGGGGACAAGCGATGATCTTTTCCTACCAATCTATCCCCCTAGGAGCATGCGCGTAATGCTTGGTTTTTGATGACTTGTAGATTTTTGCAATAAGTATGTGAGTTCTTTATGACTAATGTTGAGTCCATGGATTATACGCACTCCCACCTTTCCATCATTGCTAGCCTCTTCGGTACCATGCATTGCCCTTTCTCACCTTGAGAGTTGGTGCAAACTTTGCCGATGCATCCAAACCCCGTGATATGATAAGCTCTATCACACATAAACCTCCTTATATCTTCCTCAAAACAACCACCATACCTACCTATTATGGCATTTCCATAGCCATTCTAAGATATATTGCCATGCAACTTTCCACCATTTCATTTATTATGACATGATTCATCATTATCATATTGCCTTGCATGATCATGTAGTTGACATCGTATTTGTGGAAAATCCACCATGCATAATTTATCATACATGTCACTCTTAATTCATTGCCCTTCCCGGTACACCGCCGGAGGCATTCATATAGAGTCATATTTTGTTCTAGTATTGAGTTGTAATCATTGAGTTGTAAATAAATAGAAGTGTGATGATCATCATTAATAGATCATTGTCCCCCCAAAAAGGGAAAGGCCAAACAAAATAAAGGCCCAAAAAAAGGTGAAATAAAAAGGGACAATGCTACTATCCTTTTTTCCACACTTGTGCTTCAAAGTAGCACCATGATCTTTATGATAGAGAGTCTCTTGTTTTGTCACTTTCATATACTAGTGGGAATTTTTCATTATAGAACTTGGCTTGTATATTCCAACAATGGGCTTCCTCAAATGCCCTAGGTCTTCGTGAGCAAGCACGTTGGATGCACACCCACTTAGTTTCTTTTGTTGAGCTTTCGTACATTTATAGCTCTAGTGCACCTGTTGCATGGCAATCCCTACTCCTTGCATTGACATCAATTGATGGTCATCTCCCTAGCCCGTTGACTAGCCTCGTCGATGTGAGACTTTCTCCTTTTTTGTCTTCTCCACATAACCCCCATCATTATGTTCTATTCCACCCATAGTGCTATATCCATGGCTCACGCTCATGTATTGCATGAAAATTGAAAAAAGTTTGAGATTACTAAAGTATGAAACAATTGCTTGGCTTGTCATCGGGGTTGTGCATGATGAGAGCGTTCTTCTGTGACAAAAATGGAGCATGACCAAACTATATGATTTTGTAGGGATGAACTTTCTTTGACCATGTTATTTTGAGAAGACATGTTTGCTTAGTTAGTATGCTTGAAGTATTATTATTTTTATGTCAATATTAAAATTTTGTGTTGAATCTTTCGGATCTGAATACTACTGCCACAATAAAGAAAATTACATTGAGAATTATGCTAGGTAGCATTCCACATCAAAAATTCTGTTTTTATCATTTACCTACTCGAGGACGAGCTGGAATTAAGCTTGGGGACGCTTGATACGTCTCCAATGTATCTACAATTTATGATTGTCCCATGCTATTATATTATCTGTTTTGGATGTTTAATGGGATTTATTATACACTTTTATATTATTTTTGGGACTAACCTACTAACCCAAGGCCCAGTGCAAATTGCTGTTTTTTGCCTATTTTAGTTTTTGCGGAAAAGGAATATCAAACGGAATCCAAATGGAATGAAACCTTCGGGAGAGTTATTTTTGGAACAAACGTGATCCTGGGGACTTGGAGTGGACGTCAAGAAAGAAGCAAGGAGGCCACGAGGCAGGGAGTTGTGCCTGCCCCCTGAGCGCGTTCCCCACCCTTGTGGCCCCTCACAGCTCCACCGACCTACTTCTTCCTCCTATATATATACAAATATATATATATATATATACCCCAAAAACATCCAGGAGCACCACGCAACCCTATTTCCACCACTGCAACCTTCTGTACCCAAGAGATCCCATCTTGGGGCCTTTTCCGGAGCTCCGTCGGAGGGGGAATCAATAACGGAGGGCTTCTACATCAACACCATAGCCTCCCCGATGATGTGTGAGTAGTTTACCATAGACCTTCGGGTCCATAGTTATTAGCTAGATGGCTTCTTCTCTCTCTTTGGATCTCAATACAAAGTTCTCCTGATCTTCTTGGAGATCTATTCAATGTAATTCTTTTTGCGGTGTGTTTGTCAAGATCCGATGAATTGTGGGTTTATGATCAAGATTATCTATGAACAATATTTGATTCTTCTCTGAAATCTTTTATGTATGATTTGTTATCTTTGCAAGTCTCTTCGAATTATCAGTTTGGTTTGGCCTACTAGATTGATCTTTCTTGCAATGGGAGAAGTGCTTAGCTTTGGGATCAATCTTGCGGTGTCCTTTCCGAGTGACAGCAGGGGCAACAAGGCACGTATTGTATTTTTGCCATCGAGGATAAAAAGATGGGGTTTATATCATATTGCTTGAGTTTACCCCTCTACATCATGTCCTCTTGCCTAATGCATTACTCTGTTCTTATGAATTTAATACACTAGATGCATGCTGGATAGCGGTCGATGTGTGGAGTAATAGAAGTAGATGCAGAATCGTTTCGGTCTACTTGTCGCGGACGTGATGCCTATATACATGATCATGCCTAGATATTCTCATAATTATGCACTTTTCTATCAATTGCTCGACAGTAATTTCTTCACCCACCGTAATACTTATGCTATCTTGAGAGAAGCCACTAGTGAAACCTATGGCCCCCGGGTCTATCTTTCATCATATAAGTTTCCAATCAATTTTACTTTGCAATCTTTACTTTCAATCTATATCATAAAAATACCAAAAATATTTATCTTATTATCTCTATCAGATCTCACTTTTGCCAGTGGCCGTGAAGGGATTGACAACCCCTTTATTGCGTTGGTTGCAAGGTTATTATTTGTTTGTGTAGGTGTGATGTGACTTGCGTGTAGTCTCCTACTGGATTTATTACTTGGTTCTCAAAAACCGAGGGAAATACTTACGCTACTTTGCTGCATCACCCTTTCCTCTTCAAGGGAAAACCAACGTAGTGCTCAAGAGCTAGCACTTGTATAGAGCTTTTCCCCTCCTTCTTAGACCCCTGGCATATAAAATGGCCTTGGTGATTATGGTGCTCTGTGTAAAATCATGTTTTGACATATCAATTAGATTCCAGTGAAAACCATTTTTATTCGGTATCGCCTTTATTTCATAGACTGTATGCCATCTCCTTATTTGTTTCACTCACACACCTCGGCACAAATTGCCAGGGGCTCTATATGGCCACACATGTGTCGCCAAACAAAAGTTCGAATAGCTTTATAGCACAATTCGGCGTCTCGAGCTTGGCATTATATGCATCGGCTCCGAATCATGCCTTTGGTCAATGGTTGGGTCGCCCGGCTCCTGTGTTTGCTGCCTTACGTTTCGTTTTTTCGGCTAGGGTAGTAAAGGGAGAACTACTGCAATTGTGTTTCTGGTTCGTCCAGTCAAGCACCTCAGTAGGGAAAGCCAAAAACTGATTGTCATGACGGGGCAAGAGCTGGTCAGCCACTCGGCGACTTATTAAAATCTTTAGGGATTGTTTCTGTATTACATGAAGGACCGTTTTTTGGTCATATACGCAACGCCTCCGTGTCCGAATAGCCGCATACATACCAGGGGCTATCATCTAAGCCCCATCGTCAAACTCCTATGGCTAAGTGAGAGTGGTAAAGCCACATAGTCCGATTCCCTAGTTCGCCTCACTGACCAAGACGTTGGGTCAAGTGTTGTTCATGTGCTATTCCGAACACCCCCGTAGTATCTACATGGGGGCAGAAGCCGACAACTGGAAAACTCTCAGGAATACAAAAATGGCCGCACAGGAGAGAATAACTATTAGACAAAGGCACAAATATAATACAAAGCCTTAATATATAACAAAAACGTCCGGACAATTCAGGTACATTTATTCGAACATAATGTCCCTTGAGCATTGACCCTCTACCAAGCGGGCACCCTCTAGGACGTGCTCTAAATAACGCTCTGGTGTGCGGTCGCTCTTGCCTCCGGGAGGGCCCGCGACAGCCACTTCGACAGCCTTCATCTTTGCCCAGTGCATCTTGACACTGGCGAAGGCCATCCGTGCACCTTGTATGCACACCCCCGCTTGATTGCGTCGATTCGGGGCACTTCATCGACAAGTCGCCGCGCCAGGCCGAAATAGCTACTCAGAATAGGTTCGACTGGCCATAGCCGAACTATGACGTCCTTCATGGCCGCTCCGGACATCTTGTGCAGCTCAGCCCACTGCCCCATTTGGTCGTTCAGCAGCGACGAGCGATCGCGCACCGCGAACTGTGACCAGAATAGCTTCTCCGTCGCATGTCCCTCCTAAGCCTGGAAGAATTGCATGGCGTCGGTGGCCCTCTTTGGAAGATCTGCAACAACGTCTGGAGAACTCCACAATCGATTAAGCAAGGCAAATCTCTGATCGCCAAACTTAGTCTATAAAAGAAAGGGCTTACCAGCCGCTATCTGTCCGGCCTACCGGATCTCTTCGTGAGCTGCCCTAGATTCGGACCGCGCCTCTTTGGCCTCCTGAAGGGCCTTGCTAAGCTCGGTTGCCTTGGCCTTATTCTCCTCTTCGAGGGACTTGCACTTGTGCACGACGTCCTTGAGCTCTTGCTCTACTACAGATACCCGCTCCTCGACTTGGCGCCTGGTGACCTGTTCGGCCTTCAAATCTGCTGCCGCTTTATCAGCGGCCACACTACTCACTCCCACCTGCTCCTTGGCCCAGGAAAGTTCACCCCTGAGGGTCTCAACCTCAGCAGCGCCGTCTGCAACTTCACACATAACAGAGTCTAAGTTTTAACTTCACATTCTCACATCCATATAGGCACAAGCAGGATGTTTGCAACATACCTTGTGCCTCATCGAGCCGTTTGTTAATAAGGACAATGTCCTCATCGGCCTGCTTCAGTTGTCGTTTCAGTTCAGAAACCTCCACGGCCTGGGCGGCTGCCGCTAACAGTGAAGCCTATTTTTCCAGCCAAATAAGTATGTTAGTTACTACAGATATATATCGATCCTCTGTTCGCCCTTTTTCATGGGCCGACCACAGTCTCAGGGGCTACTATCTATATACAGGCATATTTTCCACATGGAAAGTGGCTAAAGACATTACATCGCACCTCGCCCCAAGACGCCTGGTCCCGCGGCATGATCCGCCATGCCGTATGCCCGCACATGAAGAAAGAAGCTGCCATGAGGTCCCTCGACCACAAGAAAACACTCCTGCGCCCCCCGGACCACCACGTCAAGACTGCGCGCCACCTGCCGTTGTGGTGCGTGGGTACCAAGACCAGGCTCCACCACCACGACGGGCTCCGGTGACCACAGCAGGCTGCCGAGCCTTTACGCCCGAGCTGCGCACCGTCGTCTGGCCAGGCAAGTTCAAGCCGAACCTGCCTCCGCGCTACGACGGCACCCCTGACCCTATGGAGTTCTTGCAGCTCTACGAGCTGCACATCGAGGCAGCCAACGGCGAGGAGAAAGTCATGCCAAACTGGTTTCCCATGGCTCTCAACTATGGCGCTCGCTCGTGGCTCCTGAACCTGCCCACAGGATCGATCTTCTCCTAGGCGAGATGCGCGAGCGTTTCATTGCCAACTTCCAGGGCACTCGCGACCGCCCGCCAGCCGCAAGCGACCTGTGGGCATCAAGCAGCAACCATGGGAAACCCTGCAAAAGTACATCCAGCAATTCAACAGCGTCCACCTCAAGATCCCCAAGGTGACAGACGAGGCCATCATCTCTACGTTCTCCGATGGCGTCCGCGACGTCAAGATGAAGGAGGAGCTCACCATCCACGAGGATCTATGCTCGGCCCTGGAGATCTTCAACATGGCGACCAAGTGCGCAAGAGCTGAGGAAGGGCGCTCTCCCTCCTCAAGCTCCCTGCTGCTGACCCAGAAGAGAAGAAAGCCAAGGCCAAGGATATGAAGCGCAAGGGAGTAGCCGTGCTCGTGGCGGAGCCAGAATCAAAGCGCGGCCGGGACCATCCCGAGTCGTTTAAGAGCAGCCGTCCATTCTGCGCCTTCCACAACATACACAGCCATAACACCAACGACTGCCAAGAGCTCAGAGCCATTCGAGATGGACGCTTCAGTCGGTGCATCGAGCGCAACAACCGGGGCTATGGCCGAGGAGGAGGATGAAGTGGGGGACGCTGGGACGACCGCGGCCGCCGTCAGGAGTGGCACGACCAGCCTCGCGAGGACCACTGGCATGACCAGCCTCGCGAGGGCGCCTGGAGGGACCAACCTCGTGAGAACCGCCCTCAGGGCAATGCTGGCCTCCCTCCGCTGCCGCCACCACCAAGGAGGAATGCCAACCACTGTCAAGACGAGGGGGCTGGGGGCTTCCAGGAGCCACGCGCCATCGCCTACATCTTGGGCGGTGCTCAGGCTCCAGCTTCCCAGCGCATCTTCAAGCAGTTTGCTCGTGAGGTGAGCGCAGCCCTTCCCAGGCTCAAGGCCACGCGCCCGCTCAGGTGGTCCAAGTGCGCCATCACCTTCAGCTCGGCGGACCAGCTCAAGTGTGAGGCGACCGCCAGCGTCCTTCCGATGCTTTGTTCACCCGTCATCAGCAACGTCCAAGTCACCAAGACCCTCATTGACGGCAGCGCAGGGCTCAATGTCCTGTCCGTCGAGACATTTGATAGCCTTCAAGTGCCATACAACCAGCTACAACCTACCAAGCCTTTCTCAGGAGTAACCGACGGCTCCACCACCCCGTTAGGGCAGGTCCGCCTCCCTGTCACCTTCGGCCAGCGTAACAACTACCGTACTGAGCTCATCGACTTCGACATAGCCCACATCCGTCTATTGTACAACGCCATCCTTCGGTATCCAGCGTTGGCCAAGTTTATGGCAGTGACCCACCGTGGCTACAACGTCATCAAGATGCCAGGGAGTGGAGGTGTCATCACGGTCCCCTGTGAAGAAAGAGATGCAGTGTGCTCCCTTGAGTGCACCTTCCAAGCTGCTGTGATCGAAGACCCCGACAACGAAGGCATCACATACCCTCCTGAGGCCATCCACAAGAAGAAGAATCAGCTACTCCTCCCAGGGCCTCAGGAGAGCGGCGTCTCCAGTGGTACCACCTCAGGACCTGCGCCCACAGTTGGGGCGCCTCCCTCCCTCGCAAAGGAAGGTGCGCCCGGCACCCTCCTCGGGCAAGGCTCGGGGGCTCTCTTCTGGAGGGCCTCGGACCTAGCCAACATCACGACGGAGGCGCTCGAGCACCATGTGGAGGCGTGCTTTACCACACATTTCCCTCAGGAGGACTCTGGGCGAGGAGCGCCCGGTGCTAAGGAGTTCATCGTTAAGGCGACCCAGGAGCTTCAACAGGCAAGGGCCATACGTGGCGACCGCCACCCACCACCCGGCGTAGCTCCCCACCCTAGCAAGGGCGGCGGGCTATGTGTCTGCATCGACATTCCAGGGCTCAACAGGGCTGCATCTCAGGAGCGCTTCTGGCCTTCGCACATTGGTCTGTGCGAGGGTCCACCTCACAGCTATGTTCGCATGCCGTTTGGCTTGCCAAACGCGGCCGTCACCTTCCAGCGCCACCTGTGGAGCATCTTGGTGGCTCAGGAGGCCAGGCACAACGCCGTCCTGGAGGAGATGGCGACGGTCCTCAAGGAACCACTCGAGCCCTCGGAGCCTCCTGAGGCTCGGGGCCCTGGCAGCTCGTAAGGAACGGCTTTTCACCATGCATCATCGGCTACTCCAACATCACTCCAGCGATGTTATCAGGTGACTCTTTCCAGTTCATTCAGTTGGGGGCACCCCTCGGGCTGCATTATCCCCAAGTCGCACGGGTCTGTCCCTGCGGCGTGTATCCTTTTGCATCTTTAGCTTACCCTGCTGGGGGCGCCCTCGGGTTGCATCATCCCGAGGCCGCTCGGGTCCGTCCCAGTGGCATGTATCATTCTTGCATCTATCTGAGCTAACCTACCTCTCTCCTTGAGTCATTTCATGATTACCATCTGCTCGTCTATTATCCATCATGGCCACCCGCGCTGCTGATACGTCTCCAACGTATCTATAATTTTTTTATTGTTCCATGCTATTATATTATCTGTTTTGGATGTTTAATGGGCTTTAATATAACTTTTTATATTATTTTTGGGACTAACCTATTATCCGAAAGCCCAGTGCAAATTGTTGTTTTTTGCCTATTTCAATGTTTCGCAGAAAAGGAATATCAAACGGAATGAAACCATCGCGAGGAACTTTTTTGGAACAAATGTGATCCAGGAGACTTGGAGTGGACGTCAAGGAAGCATCAAGGAGTCCACGAGGTAGCAGGGCGTGCCACCCACCCTCGTGGGCCCCTGGCAGCTCCACCGACCTATTTCTTTCGCATATATATACTCTTATACCCTAAAACCTTCGGGGGAGCAACGAAACACCTTTTGCACCGCCGCAACCTTCTGTACCCATGAGAACCCATCTTGGGGCCAATTCTGGTGCTCCGTCGGAGGGGGATTCGATCACGGAGGGCTTCTCCATCAACACCATAGCCTACCCGATGATGTGTGAGTAGTTTACCATAGACCTTCAGGTCCATATATAGTTATTAGCTAGATGGCTTCTTCTCTCTCTTTGGATCTCAATACAAAGTTCTCCTCGATCTTCTTGGAGATCTATTCGATGTAACTGTTTTTGCGGTGTGTTTGCCGAGGTTCAATGATTTGTGGGTTTATGACTTGATTATCTAAGAATATTATTTGATTCTTCTCTGAATTCTTATATGCATGATTTGATATCTTTGCAAGTCTCTTTGAATTATCGGTTTAGTTTGGCCTACCAGATTGATCTTTCTTGCAATGGGAGAAGTGATTAGCTTTGGGTTCAATCTTGTGGTGTCCTTTCCCAGTGACAGCAGGGGCAGCAAGGCACGTATTGTATTGTTACCATCAAGGATAGAAAGATGGGGTTTATATCATATTGCTTGAGTTTATCCCTCTACATCATGTCATCTTGCCTAAAGCGTTACTCCGTCCTTATGAATTTAATACTCTAGATGCATGCTGGATAGCGGTCGATGTGTGGAGTAATAGTAGTAGATGCAGAATCGTTCCTGTTTACTTGTCACGGACGTGATGCCTATATTCATGATCATTGCCTTAGATATCATCATAACTATGATCTTTTCTATCAATTTCTCGGCAGTAATTTGTTCACCCACTGTAATACTTGCTATCTTGAGAGAACCACTAGTGAAACCTATGGCCCCCGGGTCTACTTTACATCATATAAGTTTCCAATCTACAATTCTAGTTTACTATTTATTTTGCAATCTTTATTTTCCAATCTATATCACAAAAATACCAAAAATATTTATCTTATTATCTCTATCAGATCTCACTCTCGTAAGTGATCGTGAAGGGATTGACAGCCCCTTTATCGCGTTGGTTGTGAGGTTCTTGTTTGTGTGTGCAGGTACTTGATGTCTACTACACAACATTCTTCTTGTAGAAGTTGTTGGGCCTCCAAGTGCAGAGGTTTGTAGGATAGTAGCAAATTTCCCTCAAGTGGATGACCTAAGGTTTATCAATCCGTAGGAGGCGTAGGATGAAGCTGGTCTCTCTCAAGCAACCCTGCAACCAAATAACAAAGAGTCTCTTGTGTCCCCAACACACCCAATACAATGGTAAATTGTATAGGTGCACTAGTTCGGCGAAGAGATGGTGAAACAAGTGGTATATGGATAGTAGATAAAGGTATTTGTAATCTGAAAATATAAAAACAGCAAGGTAACTAATGGTAGAAGTGAGCGTAAACGGTATTGCAATGTGTGGAAATAAGGCCTAGGGTTCATACTTTCACTAGTGCAAGTCCTCTCAACAATAATAACATAATTGGATCACATAACTATCCCTCAACATGCAACAAAGAGTCACTCCAAAGTCACTAATAGCAGAGAACAAACGAAGGGATTACTGTAGGGTACGAAACCACCTCAAAGTTATTCTTTCTGATCGATCTATTCAAGAGTCCGTAGTAAAATAACATGAAGCTATTCTTTCCGTTCAATCTATCCTAGAGTTCATATTAGAATAACACCTTAAGACACAAATCAACCAAAACCCTAATGTCGCCTAGATACTCCAATGTCACCTCAAGTATCCGTGGGTATGATTATATGATATGCATCACACAATCTCAGATTCATTGATTCAACCAACACAAAGAACTTCAAAGAGTGCTCGAAAGTTTCTACCGGAGATTCAAGACAAAAACATGTGCCAACCCCTATGCATACGTTCATGAGGTCATGGAACTCGCAAGTTGATCACCAAAACATACATCAAGTGGATCATGTGATATCCCATTGTCACCACAGATAAGCACATGCAAGACATACATCAAGTGTTCTCAAATCCTTAAATACTCAATCCGATAAGATAACTTCAAAGGGAAAACTCAGTTCATCACAAGAGATAGAGGGGGAGAAACATCATAAGATCCAACTATGATAGCAAAGCTCGCGATACATCCAGATCGTGCCAAATCAAAAACACGAGAGAGAGAGAGAGATAGATAGATAGAGAGAGAGAGAGAGAGAGAGATCAAACACATAGCTACTGGTACATACCCTCAACCCCAAGGGTGAACTACTCCCTCCTCATCATGGAGAGCATCGGGATGATGAAGATGGCCACCGGCGTGGGATTCCCCCCTTCGGCAGGGTGCCAGAACGGGTCTAGATTGGTTTTCGGCGGCTACAGAGGCTTGCGGCGGTGGAACTCCCGATCTAGGTTTCTTTCTAGAAGTTTGGGTATATATAAGAGGTGTTGCAGTCGGGAACAAGTCAGGGGGGGTCCCCGAGGCGGCCACGAGATAGGGGGGCACGTCCAGGGGGGTAGGGCGCGCCCCACCCTCATGGTGGCCTTGGGGCTCCTCTGGTCCGTCTCCGGTACTCCGTGGGCTTCTTTTGGTCCAAAAAATATCTCCGTGAATTTTAGGTCAATTGGACTCCGTTTGGTTTTCCTTTTCTGCAATACTCCAAAACAAGGAAAAAACATAAACTGGCACAGGGCTCTAGGTTAATAGGTTAGCCCCAAAAATCATATAAAATAGCATACAAATGCATATAAAACATCCTAGATGTATAATATAATAGCATGGAACAATCAAAAACTATAGATACGTTGGAGACGTATCAAGCAACCCCAAGCTTAATTCCTGCTCGTCCTCGAGTAGGTAAATGATAAAAACAGAATTTTTGATGTGAAATGCTACCTAACATAATTATCAATATAATTTTCTTTATTGTGGCATCAATATTCAGATCCATAACATTCAAGACAAAAGTTTAATATTGACACAAAAATAAGAATACTTCAAGCATACTAACCAAGCAATTATGTCTTATCAAAATAACATGGCCAAAGAAAGCTATCCCTACAAAATCATATAGTCTCGCTATGCTCTATCTTTATCACACAAAATATAGAAATCATGAACAAACCCGATGACAAGCCAAGCAATTGTTTCATACTTTTTATGTTCTCAATTCAATCTTCACGCAATACATGAGCGTGAGCCATGGACATAGCACTATAGGTGGAATAGAATGGTGGTTGAGGAGAAGACAAAAAGGAGAAGGTAGTCTCACATCAAATAGGCGTATCAACGGGCTATGGAGATGCCCATCAATATATATCAATGTGAGTGAGTAGGGATTGCTATGCAACAGATGCAGTAGAGCTATAAGTGTATGAAAGCTCAAAAAGAAACTAAGTGGGTGTGCATCCAACTCGCTTGCTCACAAAGACCTATGGCATTTTGAGGGAGCCCATCATTGGAATATACAAGCCAAGTTCTATAATGAAAGATCCCCACTAGTATATGAAAGTGACAACATAGGAGACTCTCTATCATGAAGATCATGGTGCTACTTTGAAGCACAAGTGTGGTAAAAGGATAGTAGCATTGCCCCTTCTCTCTTTTTCTATCAATTTTTTTTTGTTTTTTGGGGGCCTTATTTATGGCCTATTTTTTCTCTTTTATTTTATTTTTCGTCTGGAGTCTTGTGGGGGAATCATGTCTCCATGATCCTTTCCTCACATGGGACAATGCTCTAATAATGATGACCATCACACTTTTATTTACTTGCAACTCAAGAATTACAACCCGATACTTAGAACAAAATATGACTCTATATGAATGCCTTCGGCGGTGTATCGGGATGTGCAATGACTCATAAGTGACATGTATGAAAGAATTATGAATGGCGGCTTTGCCACAAATACGATGTCAACTACATGATCATGCAAAGCAATATGACAATGATGAAGCGTGTCATAATAAACGGAACAGTGGAAAGTTGCATGGTAATATATCTCAGAATGGCTATGGAAATGCCATAATAGGTAGGTATGGTGGCTGTTTTGAGGAAGGTAAACGGTGGGTTTATGGTACCGGCGAAAGTTGCGCGGTACTAGAGAGGCTAGCAATGGTGGAAGGGTGAGAGTGCGTATAATCCATGGACTCAACATTAGTCATAAAGAACTCACATACCTATTGCAAAAATCTATTAGTTATCGAAATGAAGTACTACGCGCATGCTCCTAGGGGGATAGATTGGTAGGAAAAGACCATCGCTCGTCCCCGACCGCCACTCATAAGGAAGACAATCAATAAATAAATCATGCCCCGACTTCATCACATAACGGTTCACCATACGTGCATGCTACGGGAATCTCAAACTTTAACACAAGTATCTCTCAAATTCACAACTACTCAACTAGCATGACTCTAATATCACCATCTTCATATCTCAAAACAATCATCAAGTATCAAACTTCTCATAGTATTCAATGCACTCTATATGAAAGTTTTTATTATACCCATCTTGAATGCCCATCATAGTAGGACTAATTTTATAACCCAAGCAAATTACCATGTTGTTCTAAAGACTCTAAAAATAATATAAGTGAATCATGATAGTTCATCTATTTATTTAAAATAAAACCACCGCCGTGCTCTAAAAAGATATAAGTGAAGCACTAGAGCAAATGACAAACTACTCCGAAAAATATATGTGAAGATCAATGAGTAGTTGAATAATTATGTAACTATGTGAAGACTCTCTAACATTTAATAATTCCAGATCTTGGGATATTATTCAAACAGCAATCAAAACAAAATAAAATAAAATGACGCTCCAAGCAAAACACATATCATGTGGTGAATAAAAATATAGCTTCAAGTAAAGTTACCGATGAACGAAGAGGAAAGAGGGGATGCCATCCGAGGCGTCCCCAAGCTTAGGATCTTGGTTGTCCTTGAATATTACCTTGGGGCGCCTTGGGCATCCCCAAGCTTAGGCTCTTTCCACTCCTTATTCCATAGTCCATCGAATTTTTACTCAAAACTTCAAAACTTCACAACACAAAACTTAACAGAAAACTTGTAAGCTCCGTTAGTATAAGAAAATAAATCACCACTTTTAGTTCTGTTGTGAACTCATTATTTATTTATATTGGTGTAATATCTACTGTATTCTAACTTCTCTATGGTTCATACCCTCCGATACTACTCATAGATTCATCAAAATAAGCAAACAACACAATGAAAACAGAATCTGTCAAAAACAGAATAGTCTGTAGTAATCTGGAGATTTTGAATACTTCTGTAACTCCAAAAATCCTAAGAAATTAAGAAGTACTATGAATTTTTTATTAATATACTTCAAGTGGAATTGGTATTTTATCTCTCTCTGGTAAAAAATCAAAATTATTCTCATGAGTGCAAACTTTCTGTTTTTTTACAGCAAGATCAAATAACAATCACCCAAGAAGATCCTAAAGGCTTTACTTGGCACAAACACTAACTAAAACATAAAAACACAATCATAACAGAGGATAGATTGTTTATTTATTACTAAACAGGAACAAAAAACAAGGAACAAAAAAAATTGGGTTGTCTCCCAACAAGCGCTATTGTTTAATGCCCATAGCTAGGCATGATGATTTCAATGATGCTCATATAAAAGATAAGAATTGAAATATAAAGAGAGCATTATGAAGAATATGACTAGCACATTTAAGTCTAATCCTCTTCCTATGCATAGGGATTTTGTGATTAAACAACTTATGGGAACAATAATCACCTAGCATAGGAAGGCAAAACAAGCATAACTTTACAACTTTAAGCACATAGAGAGGAAACTTGATATTATTGCAATTCCTACAAGCATATATTCCTCCCTCATAATAATTTTCAGTAGCATCATGAATGAATTCAACAATATAACCATCACATAAATAATTCTTTTCATGATATAAAAGCATATAAATTTTACTACTCTCCACGTAAGCAAAATTCTTCTCATTCGGAATAGTGGGAGTATCATAAGAAACTCGAATACTGTAAATTGTTTCCACATTAAAAGAGTAATGTTCAGAAAAAAGGTAATCATAATCATGCCAAGTTTTATAAATATAATTATCACTACTTTTTATATCATAAGTATCATCACAATAATCATCACAAATAGGAGGCATGCTATCATCATAATAAATTTGCTCATCAAAACTTGGGAGACTAAAAATATCATCTTCATTAAACATAGCATCCCCAAGCTTGGTACAAACATTAATTGCAGCAAATACATTCTCAAACATGTCATTCTCATCAAACATAGCATCCCCAAGATTGGGCCTTTTCATATCATAAGAATAATCACTCTCATCATTAATAGTATGGATAGCACCAATAGTATAACAATTATCATCATCACTATGAGTAATAGGAGCAACATCATTTGGGAGGGATACCTTTTTACTTTTGCTTCTCCGTATTTTCTTTTTCTTCTTCACATCATGTGTGGGTTTAATCCTCTTTTTGGAGCTCCTTATTAATGACATTGGTTGAATGGAAGGCTCCTCCTCGTTACCTGATTCATCATAAGAAATAATAGGAGGATATTGGGAAGTATCTTCCCTTTCATTAGTATTCTCTTCATCTTCTATTTGTTTTCTTATCTTTATGTAATTGGCAATATAAGGATTTTCAATGCAATTCACCGCACAATAGATATAAATTTCCTCTAAATCAAAATCAAGAACTTTATCAAGGAAAAATTCTGGAAGATCCTTAGTTATACGTTTCATTTCTTCATAACCCACAAGCAAACTAAGTTCATTATGATGTGCAAGGGAAATCAAGTCATCACAATTTTTGGACACGATTCGATCATGAAACAATTTGCATTGGATATTTAAATGACCACGTTCATTGCAAATTTCACAAGGATGGCTAAGAAAATTTAAATTTTTAGCACAAACATCTATCCTTTCTTGCAACCATTTAGTTTCTAAATACTTATGCCTCTTGCAAAATCTATCTTCCCTATTTGGTGTGTACTTCCAAACTCTATCCACTCCACAAAAATTGACATGCTTATAAGAGACATTTTCATCATGACTAGTGCAATTATCATTAGTACTATGGATATTCAAAGAGTTCGTACTAACAACATTGCAATCATGCTAATCATTCAAAGATTTGGTGCCAAACATTTTAATGCATTCTTCTTCTAGCATTTTGGCCCAATTATTGGAATCCTTATTTTCACGAAAGATATTAAAAAGATGAAGCATATGAGGCACCCTCAATTCCATTTTTTGTAGTTTTCTTTTATAGACTCTACTAGTGATAAAACAAGAAACAAAAAGATTCGATTGCAAGATCTAAAGATATACCATCCAGCGCTAACCTCACCGGCAACAGCGCCAGAAAAGAGCTTGATGTATACTACACAACCTTCTTCTTGTAAACGTTGTTGGGCCTCCAAGTGCAGAGGTTTGTAGGACAATAGAAAATTTCGCTCAAGTGGATGAACTAAGGTTTATCACTCCGTGGGAGGCATAGGATGAAGATGGTCTCTCTCAAACAACCCTGCAACCAAATAGCAAAGAGTCTCTTGTGTCCCCAACACACCCACTACAATGGTAAATTTTATAGGTGCACTAGTTCGGCAAAGAGATGGTGATACAAGTGCAATATGGATGGTAGATATAGGTTTTTGTAATATAAAATGTAAAAATAGCAAGGTAACTAATGATAAAATTGAGCAAAAATGGTAATGCAATTCTAGGAAGCAAGGCTTACGGTTCATACTTTCACTAGTGCAAGTTCTCTCAACAATAATAACATAATTGGGTCATATAACTATCCCTCAACATGCAACAAAGAGTCACTCCAAAGTCACTAATAGTGGAGAACAAACGAAGAGATTATTGTAGAGTATGAAACCAACTCAAAGTTATTCTTTCTGATCGATCTATTCAAGAGTCTGTAGTAAAATAACACGAATCTATTCTTTCCGTTCAATCTATCCTAGAGTTCGTACTAGATGTGACGCCCCGATTCAACCTTACACTAATCATACACGCAAATGTGTACGATCAAGATGAGGGACTCACGGGAAGATATCACAACAGAACTCTAGACACAAATAAAATAATACAAGCTTTATATTACAAACCAGGGGCCCCGAGGGCTCGAATACATAGCTCGATACACAAGCGTCAGCAGAAGCAACAATATCTGAGTACAGACATAAGTTAAACAAGACTGCCTTAAGAAGGCAAACACAAAAGCAACAATGATCGAAGAGGCAAGGCCTCCTGCCTGGGACCTCCTAACTACTCCTGGTCATCGGCGGTCTTCACGTATTCGTATCCGTCGGTGGTGGCATCTGGCTCCCGGGATCCACCAATTGGTTGCAACAACCGGAATGAAGAAAGAAGGGGGAAAGGGTGGTAGCAAAGCAACCGTGAGTACTCATCCAAAGTACTCGCAAGCATCAGATCTAAACTAAGTATGCATTGGTATCAAAAGGAAGGGTTGTATATGTGGATTGAACTGCAGAATGCCAGAATAGAGGGGAAGGCCTAGCCTATCGAAGACTAGCGTCTTCAAGCAGCTCCAAGCATCTTTTAACATGTAGAAGAGTAAAGAATAGCAGTTTAATTAACAAGCATGTTGTAGCATTAACACCCAAAGATCCTTCCTTGAATCCCTGCGAGAAACCAATCCCAGGGCCACATATCTCAAGTATCCATTTCTAGTTGTAAAAGATCAGGATATAAGTTTGAACGTCCATTACCATGGACACGGTATTCGAATAGATAACTTCCCTGCAAGGGTGCACCATGTTTTCCAACATGCTCGATCACTCTGATCGGGCGCACTTTTCTGGGTCAATGCCCGACCTCGGAAATCAACACGTCGTAGCCCTACCTACGCTCAACAGAGAGGTCCCTGCCGGTCTACATCCTATGCACTCCAGGGTCTGGGCCCATCGCCTGTTGCACTCCGGGTCATTGCAAACAGGGCGGACCAGGCTCCACCACCATAGGATGGCGTCGGCCCAGCCGTGCCGCAATGCTGAACTGGACGTCTAACAAAGCTTCGGCTGATACCGCGACGTCGAGGCCCATAACTATTCTCGCGTGGTGGTTAGTGCGTA
Source organism: Triticum dicoccoides (assembly GCF_002162155.2). Taxonomy (NCBI): domain Eukaryota; kingdom Viridiplantae; phylum Streptophyta; class Magnoliopsida; order Poales; family Poaceae; genus Triticum; species Triticum dicoccoides. The sequence goes on along the minus strand of NC_041390.1, from coordinate 136,088,031 downwards.
AAGGCCAGAGGCCAACTCAGAACAAATACCAAAACCATAGTGTATTATTAGCTTGCGGAGACGAGAAGAGACTCATGATCGATGTGACCTCGTCGCCCCGTCTCGTGGTCTTACGGCAAGGGCCTAGAATGCCCGGCCGTGCCACATAATTATCTTGTGGGTGCTCTCCGGGCCCGCCCCACTTTCCCAAAGGTCTCAAGTAAAGTCAAGGTAACTGTGTGTCCAAACATCAAGGGGAAAACCCGAGGAATCACCCTCGGTGAATTCCACTCGATGTAATCATCAAGGTAAACATAAGATGAACCACCCTCGAGGTTCACACTTGAGGGGTTGCACGACAGAGCTGTATCAGGAATGGTGAAGGAGGAACCACCCTCGTTGACCACGACCGAATAGCTACACTACAGAGTTGTCATCGGGAGTGCGTTGTGAGGTCTCACCCTCGGCACTCGATAGTAGCTTTGCAGAGTCGAGCAACAAAAGGGGCGTGATGTGATGTGAGGTGTCGGGCTCTGGTTGTCGATCACGTTGACCGAGTCGTCGATGATGAAGCAGGGGCAATAAGGACAAGGTGGGGGGTCGCTGATGGATCGCTAACCAACCTATACTAAGCAGTTTAGGATAAGCAAGTAGGTAACAATAAGCAGGTTACAAGAACAGGCTATGCATCAGAATATGAGCAATCAATAACAATAGCAAAATCTAATGCAAGCATGGGAGAATGGAATGGGCGATATCGGGATGATCAAAGGGGGGGGGGGGCTTGCCTGGTTGCTCAGACGAGAAGGAGAGGTCGACGTCGATGTAGTCGATCACAGTGGCAGCATCAGTCTCGGAGTCTACCGAAGAGAAGAGGGGGAAGAAACAGTAAATACAAATCAAGCAAGTGCATAACAGGACAACAGGCAGAGCTAGACGTGATCTAACGTGGTGCTACACGATACCGTCAAAGCGGGAGAACATCCGGAATGTTTTCCCGAAGTTTGGCATTTTCGAACAAACGAACCGAAGGGAAAATATTCGAGGCTCGCTATGCTAGGGACATGTGACAGATGAACGGAGAGCGTATTCCGATTCCTCTCGTCGTTCTGAGAAACTTTCATGTATAAAACTTTTTCATCCGAGTTACGAATTAATTTCTATGAATTTCCAAAGTTTTAGCAATATTCGGAAATTAATATTAAATCTAAAATGGAGTTATTGCACCAGCATGACATCATCATAACATCAGCGGTCAACACCGACCGTTTACTGGTCAAACAGGGCAGTGGGGCCCGTCTGTCATTGACTTAGTTAATTAAAGAGGTTAAACTTAACTAATCTAGTTCATTAGGCTAATTAAGCGAGGTTAATTAATCAGAATTAATTAAGTAATTAATTAATTTATATATATATATTGTTTCCCTTTTTTAGGGGTGGGCCCCATGTGTCTGTGGCCCATAGGTCATAGCAGGCACTAGCTATCGGGCGGGTGCCCGTGGAGGCCAGACCCGGGCACGCACAACACCTGGAGGGTCAGGCGCCGCGGCTGGGCGCGGCCTCCGGCAAGGCCATCGGCAGGAGGCCGGGATGCCGGGGAGCAACGACGGCAGCATCGGAGCGTGGTCGGGCGGAGGCGGGGCTGTGTGCAGTGGCCGGGGGCAGCAAGGTTGCAGCGACGGGGGCGGCCGGCGCAGCGAGGCGAGCGCGAGGTGGTCGCGGGGAGCCAGCAACAGTAGGAGGGCGCGCGCGGGGGCTGGGCAGGCCGCAGGCGTGGGCTGGTGAGGACGAGGCGGGGGAGGACGGGGCCGCAGCAGCATCGGCGGGATTGGCCGGGCATGGCCAGCAGCGCGTGACGGCGAGCAGCGAGGAGCGAGGCGGGGCGCGCTACGGGATGCAAGCGAAGCCGACGAGAGGGGCGGCTGTAGCGTGTGGGCGCACGCGAGCGGTCGGGCACAGCAGCAATAGCTGCTGCTGCGGGGTCGGCATGAGCAGAGGTGCGGCAGCGCGTGGGCGGGCACGGTTGAGGGGAGGCGGGGAGTGATTGGGTACGACCACGAGCGGCGCGTGTGGCTAGGCCGCAACCCGGATGCGGCCAGGGCTGGGGGGGGGACACGCCGACCACGAGCTCCACAGGAGCTCGGGCGTGATGGCGAGAGCTCCCTATGGCGTCAAAACGGATGGGAACCGAGGGGGATTGGACAGAAGCTCACCGTGGGAGCGCACAGAGGCTCAGCGATAACTTAGGAGCAGCAGGGGGCGGCGAATCCGACACAGCGGAGCTCGGTGGTCAGAGGTTGAAGATGACCTCGTCCTCTGCGTTGCGATGGCGCTGATCTTGAATGGGGCAAGGTAGTCGATGTAGCTGAGGAAGAAGGGGCTCCTGGATGCACCATGCGGGATGGGGAGTGATGGTCGCCGCGGCGGACGACGACGGCGACGACAGGAGGCGCTCGGGTGGAGAAGTGGCAATCTCTCTTTTCATCACGTGCCACCAAAATCTTTCCTTCAGGTCTTGATACATCTTGGTCCCTCCAGGATGGATGGAATATGGGGTGTCATGAGCTTCTTGCAAGATCAAGTTCTTGAGCTCAACCTTGTTGGGTACACAAATGTGATTCCTAAACCACAAAATTCCTTGCTCATCCTTTGAGAATCGTGGCCTTGCTTGCCTTGATCTTCCTCTTGATGCCTTCAATACTCTCGTGTCCCTTCTGAGCTTCCTTAACATCATCCATCATAGCTTTTCCTTAAGCATAGCATTAAAGGAACAAGCATTTCTGCTTAATGCATCTGCTACCACATTAGCCTTTCCAGGGTGGTATTGAACACTGAGATCATAATCCTTGATCAATTCTAGCCATCTTATCTGCCTCATGTTCAATTCCTTCTGAGTGAAAATATACTTCAGACTTTTGTGATCCGTGTATATCTCACACCGCTTCCCTAGGAGGTAATGCCGCCATGTTTTCAGGGCATGAACTACATCTGCCAACTCAAGGTCATGAGTAGCGTAGTTCTCTTCGTGAGGACGTAGCTGTCTGGATAGATATGCTATGACTCTGCCTTCTTGCATCAGAACACTACCCAGTCCAGTTCGCGAGGCATCACAATATATCACAAATTCCTTGTGAATATCAGTTGTAGCCAGAACTGAGGCTGTGGTCAATCTCTTCTTCAGCTCCTAGAAGCTTTCTTCGCACTTCGGCATCCATTCAAACTTCTTGTCCTTCTTCAAGAGTTGGGTCATGGGTCGGGCAATGCTTGAGAACCCTTCAACAAACTTGTGGTAATATCCCGCGAGTCCGAGGAAGCTTCTGACTTCCTTCACATTGCTCGGGGTTTGCCATTCAGTCACGGCTTGGATCTTGGTGGGATCCACTGACATCCTTCTGCAGTCAATTTATGACCCAAGAATCCAACCTCATGCAGCCAAAATTCACACTTGCTGAACTTGGCGTACAGTTGGTGCTCTCGAAGCTTGTCTAGGACCATCCTCAAGTGTTGCTCGTGCTCTTCTTCTGTCTTCGAGAAGACAAGAATGTCATCAATGAAGACGACGACAAACTTGTCCAAATATTCCATGAAGACCTTATTCATGAGATACATGAAGTAAGCTGGGGCATTGGTCAATCCAAAGGACATGACCATGCACTCATACAGGCCATATCTGGTTACAAATGTCGTCTTCGGAATATCTTGGGGTCTGATTTTCAGCTGGTAGTACCCAGATCTTAGGTCGATCTTGGAGAACACCTTAGCCCCATTGAGTTGATCAAACAGATCTACAATCTTTGGAAGTGGATACTTGTTCTTTATTGTAACTTCATTGAGGGAGCGATAGTCAATGCACAAGCGGATGGTACCATCCTTCTTTGCCACAAACAGAACAGGTGATCCCCAAGGGGAGGCACTAGGGCGGATCAATCCCTTCCTCAACTGCTCTTCCAGTTGCTTCTTCAATTCTGCTAACTCTTTCGATCCCATTCTATAAGGCTTCTTATAGATGGGTCCTGCTCCGGGTATGAGCTCGATGATGAACTCAATGTATTAGTCAGGAGGCATTCCCGGTAGCTCATCAGGGAAGACATCGGGGTATTCGTTTACTGCCGGCACTTGCTCCAATCCAACTTCTGACAGACAGTTGACTTGGGTGCCTTAAGCAGAGGAGGGGTTGGGAGCAAACTTAACTTCGACTCCTTGGTCATTGGTCACAGTGACGGTCCGGTTGGCGCAATCTAACAATCCTTGGTGCTTGATGAGCCAATTCATTCCTAAGATCACATCCAAGCCTTGTGATCTTAAGACGATAAGGTCTGCTAGGAAGTCTACCCCGTTAATGACAATTCCGACTCCCTTACAACCTACCTTGGCTCTCATCTCTGCTCCAGGGGTTTGTACCACCATAGGGTTATTTAGGGGTGTAGGGTTCATGCCACTTTTTAATGCAAACTTTTGGGTGACAAATGAATGCGTGGCTCCTGAATCAAACAAGACAGTTGCAGGTGCTGAGTTGACAAGGAACATACCCAGCACGACGTCCGGGTCTTCTTGGGCTTCTTCTGCAGTGACATGATTCACACGACCCTTGCCATTGTTGGGCGGGTTGCGGGGAGCTTGGTTCCTTGGTGGCATCCCATGGTGTTAGCCTTGGTTCTGCGTATTGGGGCGTGGGCCGTCAGGCTTCTTATTGCGGTAATACTTGGAGTAGTGTCCTGCCTGACCACATCCAAAGAAAGTGACTTGATTGGGGTTGGTGCTCTTCCCGGCATTGTTATTGGGGTTGTTGAAAGTTGGCCTGGGGTTAGCATACTGCTGAGGTTGATAGTTGGTGCGGGATGCAGGGGCTCTTGGCTACTAATAGGTTGGCTTCACCGGGGCTGGCTGCCACGGGCGAGGCTTCTAGTTGCTGGAGCTACCCTTGCTGATCATCTTAAGCTTACGAGTATCGTCCAAAGCATGTCGCTTGTCCTCAAGCATGAGTGCCTTGTTCACCAGATCAGGAAAGGTTGGGCAGTCACACACAACAAGTGAGTACTGCAGAGTCTGGTTAAGGCCTTCCATGAAGCGCTCTCTTTTGGAAGCATCAGTGCTGACATCCTCGGGAGCATACCTTGAGAGAACACTGAACTTCTGCATGTACTCCTTGACAGTGCTACTACCTTATTTCAGGGCTCGGAACTCACGCTTCTTGATGGCCATAATTTCGGAAGGGGTATGGGCCTTGCGGAATTCTACCTTGAAGTCATTCCAAGTGATGTTTTGCTCAGCGTGCATGGCCTTGAATCCATCCCACCAAGCTTTGGCAGTTCCCCCGAGACAGTGAGCAGCATATGCCACCTTCTCATGGTCCTCGATGCATCCGACTAGTTCCAGCAGATCCTCAATGGTGCGGACCTAGTCTTCTGCATCTAGGGGTTCAGAAGTCTAGATGAAGGTGGGTGGTGCATGCTTCTTGAACTCCGCCAACGTGGAACGTCCATTGCCGTTCCCCGTCGGCTGTCGGTTGACCGCCTGAGCAATCATCTGGAGGGCTGCAGTGTTGGCTTCGCGTTCCTCTTAGAAGGCTTGGAGAAGCTGAGCCATGTCCATGTTTGGAGGTGGTGGCGGTGGTGGGGCTTGTCCTTGGGTTTGGTGCCGACTGCTCCGGCAGAACCTCCGGCATCTTGCTGCTGGGTAGAAGTACCAGTACGAGTTACAACAGGCATCTTGTTGGAGCGGTCAAGGTCTCATGATTGGGATAAAATGAGGGAAAACAGTGTAGATGGGTGCCTAGTAAGGGGGTGGGTGTGACACAATTTTAAGTTAAGCAAGGGCCAGAAGGGCCAAACTCATGCATTAAAACCAAATGGGTGATGTAGTCATTTACAAGTTCCCAAAGGGAGAGTACGAGTTTCATCAAAACAAGTCGAAAGCAAACACATCGCAACATGGTTTCATTCGAACCGTTACACGGACTCGACTTCCCATAAGGGGTACACGACCTATCCTACCTTAAGGCTTACGGACTGGCCTATCCTAGTCCTGAACGGTGTCTAAGTGCTGGAATGCTCGGTCGCGTATTCCGGTTCCTCTGGGTCTTCCTCCTCATCTTTATCTGTCTTAGTTTCTTCGTCACTTGAGGGAGTGGGGGAGTGGAGGAGCTGAACATGGCGCAGCTTCGCCGGTGGCACCATGAAGAGGTTGCTATATTCCTTCGCCGTCATACGGCGTGGCCGAGATGATCCCTTGGCATGCGTAGCCTGTGGGGGTCATCCGCCTCGATAGGCAACAACGGGCTGTCCAGGGGGTGCACCATCCTTCTTGATCCTGTCCGTATTTATCTGAGCTAGGCGGAGGAGTTCCTTGGTCTCATGGAGTTCCCTCCGAAGCTCCATCGACTCCGAGGCCAAGTGTTGTGCAAGGCTGTCAGCACACAAGCTGAAGTAGGTCTGGAAACAGAGGGGAAGCCCCTCGTCCATGGGTGGAGCTGGTGCGCTGCTCTCGTCATCACCCTCCTTACGATAAGGCAGGTAACGAGTGGCTGGCTCACTTGCCATCTCTGGCAGAATATCCCGAAGGCGAGTCAACGCCCTAAGTGCAGCAGTCTCAACGGCGAGGAGCTGGGTCGCCATCTGGGGTCCTTCAAAGAACCAGCTTGTCGGAGAGTTGTTCGCCCTCATGACTACCTCCAGGTGATACTCCTTCTTAGCACTGTTGATCCAGTGCTCGTGATAGGAGAAGGTGGGGGCTCGAGTGAACTGCCACTTCTTGAGGCTGTCCTCAAGAAGCACGGGAAATCCAGTGGTCAGGAAGTCCTCGGGTACGACGGCCATCTACAAAAGTGGAAGGGGAAGGGTCAATAGAGGGGATATGACCCATGTTTGGGATATTTTTAGAAAACGTAGGTATTTAGGTAATTTTGTAGATAGCCTCGCTCTAACTAACCTCCATGCTAACTAAGGCTCCCTACAGTCAGGATGGCTCTGATACCAGCTCTGTGGGGACCCCGACTCATAAGTCGTGATCACCGAATGCCTGTGTACAGTGATCCCAGAGATCAATGCTCATTGAACACGCAGAAGCTGAATAATAAGAGTCTTACATCTATACATACCGTCTTACACAAATTATGACCATTATGGTCAAGTCTTACATAGAAAAAAGCCATAAGGGCTGAGTACCAAATAAATTTAAGCAGCGGAAATCTTCGTCGATAAGTAGAACCCATGCCATCTTCCTTAACCCTATAGGCATTCTGACTGGGAAACGTCCTAGTTCGCATGTTCGTCTCCAAAGAACTCTTCTTCGAACTCCTGTTCTTCCATGCCTAGCCAATTAAATAACCAGCGGCAAGCCAATGAGTACTTTGAATGTACTCGCAAGCAACCCATGATTGGAACAGGGCAAAATAATGCAGTGATATAGCACTAAGTAGGTAGTTTGCAGAAATCTAGTTTTGAGTGCAAAGACATGATCTATCAACATGTAAAGTATGCATCACGAGAGTACGGATATACGTATGAACAAGTTACAGATATCAACATAAGCGGAGTTGTAGACCAATCCAACTTGATCATCGTGTCAAGCGATCTGACTTACCCCAAATGGTTTATCAACACGCACACACGGTCTGTAAAACTCTGGACGTAGTTTAAGCAGCACCACCCAACTGTCCTTGACCGTGGACACGGCTATTCGAATAGTTTTACACTCTGCAGAGGTTGCACACTTTACCCACAAGATCCGGGGAACTTCCGTGTCATCCACGACCCGCGGTACCTCAAGTACCCGGGGCAAGCACCCGGTCATTACATTTCCCTAAACGGCACTAACATAGAGTCCACTCGATTGGTAGCAACCCCGGTGCCCAACATTTCTCATCTTAAGAATTTGGAGCCATGCTCCCATATTTGTCACATACCACTGGCATGGGTACCAACGGTGTGTCCGGTGCCCCATAAAAATGTTCTTGGCCGCCCTACCTGGCACGACCCCGTCCCGAGAGAGCGCAACAATGACTCTCCCGTCACTAGTAATGCGGGCTCCAAGCTAGTATCGGCCTAGGTAATCAATAATGCCCTTTCCCATATAAGGGTAGAGTGGTTGCGCATGTAAGGTTGGGACAGTCGACAAATCTTAAATCTAATCCGTTTTCGAAAACAACACACACACTTGCCTCGGTACACCACTTCGTCATCAAGTGGTTACCCAACTCATTATCTCCCTCGGGCATAAGTGGCACCCGACAGGGTTTTGAAAAGTCCTTGAAAACAACTTGGTTTCCTTCACCATGCATATACCCACCATGCATATACCCATCCCATTTGTGTAGCAGCTACTTAGCATCCTAACTACACCCACTCGCATAACCCTCATAGAGTGGTAGGATGATGCATCATGCAAGTGTCAACGAGAAAAGCAATGGAGGCAAATGACCTTAAGTGGTCACCACATTATCATGACTTCGATGCAAGCAATAAAAGTGCCATATGACATGCATAAAAAGGTTTCATAGGCATGGTCAAAGGGCTGCTTGCCTGGCTCAGCAAAATCTTTTGGGTCTTCAAAGTCTTCTGGTCCAACTCCCTCGTCAGCAACGCAATCTATCGTCGCAAAATAATAATGACAAAATAAGGCAATAATAAAACAGAAAAACCAAAGTGCTCAGAAAAATGTCAACTCATTTTTGTTAAATACTAGGGTTAAAACTAAGAAGGGGAAAATTCGTATTTCTGGATTTGGAGCTACATAGACAGAGCAATGGATTTTCAAACAAGGATTTAATTGCTCAAATTTGAATTTAAATTTGAACAGCACATAAAAGTTGGTTGGGCATGTATGAAAGTAACACTATTAAATAGGTGGGATTTTTACAAGATTTTAGGAACTGGAATTATTGCATTTGGATTAATATTTAATCCTGTGGAATTTTTGGAAAAGGGATAGAGAAAGAAAAAGAGAAAGGGCACTATGCCCGCTGGGCCAGAACAGCTGCAGTGCAGCAGGCCCAGAGGGGAAAAGGCCCAGGCGAGCCAGCGCATGTATCAGATTTTCAAACCTGACGGGCGGGGCCCGGGCGTCAGCGAGAGAGAGGGGCGAGGGAGAGGTGAGGATGACAGGTGGGCTCCACCTGTCATCTCTACCTCACGACAGAGAGGTCAGTGAGCTCACCGGCGACGCTACAGGGCACGACAGGTCGAGCGGGTGGCACCGTTGGACTCAGGGGATGTCGCCGTTCGGGTGGTGGTGGAGGTGGTCATCGGGGCAGCCTGGTTTGCCGGCGACGAGGTCACGTGGCGGAGGTGCTTCGGGCATCGGTGGTTTTGGCTGTTACCGGCTACAAAAAGAGTGGGGAAGAGAGGGGAAAGGGTCAGTGATGTCGTGCGGTTCCAGAACGAGAGAGAGCGGAGGCGGAGGAGGCATGTACCGTGTGAACGCCGACGAGCCGAGGCGGCGGAGCTCGAGCTCGATCTCGAGCTTAGGCAGCTCTGGAGGCAAAAGGGTGGTGCGGGAGGTTGATTAGGAGGGTGGGGGAGCGACAGGGAGTGAAAGAGAGGCTCGGGGTCATCTTATATTGGCCGGCCGAGGTCCACCATAGGCGCGGCGTACGGGCGTCCGCGGGACCGGCTCGGGTGGCCGTTAGAGAGGAAATGAAGGGCTCGGGGGTGTTCGTGGGAGTGGTTTAGGGTGCCATGGAGAGAGAGGAGGAGCGCGACGAGCTGTGGGCGGGCCACGGGAGCGGCGCAAGCATTGGCCGAGCAGGGTGCCTCTCTGGCGCGAGCTGCAGGAGAGAGAGGAGGGTGCGGGAGCAAGTGGGCGGCCTGCTGGCGTGGAGCGGACGTCGAGGGGCATCAACTGGTGCGCGGGGGAGGCTCGAGGCGGTCAGGGGACATGGCATCAACAGTCGGGTGCTCTGCCAGGCGCTCAAGAGCGCGACTTTGGCCGGCATCCGCGGTTTTCCCGCATCCTCGCGCGTCCACTTGTGTCTAGCAACTGCAGGGGGCGTGGGCAAAAGCTGGGGAGAGCCTTGGATGCTCTGGAAAGCTGAGGGGAGAGAAGGAGGCTGAGAGAGAGCGAGGAATCCATTGTCCAGAGAAGAAAAATGGGGTTCTCCCCGCTTCATCATTGCTTCCTCGGGCAGAAAAGCATACATGTGCTAGAGGGGGACTAGGAGGGGTCATGGTAGAAAGTTGAGCCTACGAAGATTAGTGGAAGAGGCCAAAAATGGGTTTTGGTAAAGTGGCAGAAGATGTTTGATGCTCGTTTTGGCAAGTAGATGATTTACATTTGCCATGAGACTCCACAGGGTGAAATGTCACATATAATTAGGGCCTTCCACCAATTTTGAGCTCATTTGGGCAAAGTTTCCAATGCAACTTTTGTAAACCCTAGAAATTAGCAGAAATGAACTTCTAGAGATCTAGTTGAGCAAATAACTCCCCCTTGATGCACCACTTAGTGTAGTGGCTTCATTTGGTCATGTGAACATGCTCACAAAAGTTGGGGTCAAGGAGAGAAAGTTGGTAGTACAAAGTTGTTCAAATTTGAATCTGGACAGAGTTGGTTTTGGGGCACTTTTGTGAACCAAAACAGTTTGGATTGATATGAAACTCTGAAATGTCATCATATTATGTATATGTGACTTGCTAGACTTTCTTGGATTTTTATGAAAATATTTCCTGTAGAAATATTTCAAATCCTTGAAATGGGAAGAAATGGTTTTGGGAGGTTTTGTCCAATATTTTGAACATGACCATGTGTTGAAACTCTTATATATGGAAAATATATGTCCATAGAGTTTCCCTGATTTTTGTCAAATATTTTTGAAACAATAAAATATTTTTTCCCTATTAAAGACCATTTCTGGCCTTAAGAAAAAGCTTTTAAATAAAATAGGAAAATAACTTTTAAAATTATATTTTTGTGGTTTATGGGAATCCTATATCTATTAGGTTTCAAATATACTCTTTGAAATATTTTTCATTCCCTAAATCAAGTACTTGTAGTGCAAGCCTCAATTCAGGGGTTTTTGGAAAACTAAATTTTGAAAATACTTTCTGGCCAATTTATTTTTGGAAGAAAATACTAGATTGCACTATAAACATGGCATGATCATTGGGTAGTAGTTTGGGGCAGGGAGATGAAGTACATAAAGTGGAGTAGTTGACTTTAAAGAGCACATGAAATTCACAGAGAGATAACCAACTCCAAATAAAAGCCAAATAATGCAAAAGTTTTTGTTGGTCCAAATTTTCATGCCTTATTAATGCAAATGACATGTTACAAAATGCAGGGTGTGACAACCTGGCACCATAGGGGTTTACTGTAGCTTAATTATCCGGGCGTCACAATTCTCCTCCACTACAAGAAATCTCGTCCCAAAATTTAAGGGGTGGAGTAAGGGGGAAATACTCAGAAAGGACGGAGCTCAACACAAGATATGTAATTGGGGGCTATCTCAGTGAACATGGCATAGAGGCATCTCTCGAGTTGAAATTCAAGAAAGTCATCGAGAGCGAGGTAAGAAGGTGCAATAAGAAGCTTCAAGCGGTAGGCAATCGTTCATTGCCTGAAACAGGGGGCGATAAGGGGTTCAGATCAAGGGGAATAAGTATTGCGTCTAGTACCAGAATAGATCACTAGGAAGGTGGCTCGTGAATTACATACGAAGCCAAGCGCGAGGCACAATTTTGGGAAACAGGGATGTGCAGGAGAGTCAGGTTTCGATCCTGTCGAACTGTGGGTTATGGGTGCACCATGTGGGTTAAAAGTAGGAAGGGTGCTGATAGCAAGGCATGTCAGAGTATAGACTGTCAATTATGTTGGCAACAACGTTGGTGCCAAGGGCGAGGGACGAAGAGAACCATTTTCCTGCTCATTAAGACGAGGCGGACCGATAGGCAAAGTTCTCATCCATTGGTGGCTACCGGAATGTCATGAACAATAGTAACAAGGTCTTACTGATAGAGTTTGTGCACCGAGGTGTTTACATAAGCAGGGAATTATCACTGCTCGATATGATAGGTTACAAGAAAGGTTAAACAAAACAATGAAAATGAAAGTGTAGACTCGAATCAGTTATCCGTGTTCTCGAATGTCTAACAACTCAGAACCGGTGGAAAATTTGAATCGGTGAGAAATAATAGTTGATGAAGAACTCATAAGAAGTTACGTAGTTCCATGATATTCTCGAGATACCATAGGGTACTACTCGAAGGTAGATCAAGGTAGAGATTGGACATGTGAAATGATCTGAATAAGACAAGTACTTCAACTTGTTCGAGAAATGGAATCAAAGAAGAGCAATATGGTCGGAACCACGGTTGCAAAGTACCAAATATAGATACAAGATGAACTTATCACAAGGGGATTATTATTATTACAAGAAGCTTCAATGATAAGTTCTACATCGGGTCCATGGGCATGAACACAAAGGTTCTAGGCCGACTCCCACTTCTTTAATGCACAGCTTTCCATTCACTTCTCGTTTTCGATGAAGTTGTAATGTTGATATTTTACCTAACGAAAAGCCAGTAGAGTATAACCCGCATAATTTTCGAGTTCACATGGATTAGGGAAGGCATACGTTCAACCCCCTAGGGTATCTTAGGAACATATACCACAAACTTCACGAGTAAATAAATCAAGCCCGGAAGCACAGTAGGGTTGACAAGAGCAGGGGATACAATTTACCAAAGGAATTATGTATCCCAGAGAAAGCTCGCAAGGTTACTCAATATGAAGGGCTTTGTCAGATAAAACCCAACAAAGGTCCTGGCGGTTCACAAGGGATCGGATGTGAGCATCGGTACTCAACCAGAAGAAGAAAGAATGCAAGGAGATCAGACTATAGAAACAACTGACTAATTCAAGCTCAAATGCAGAGGAATTATGATTTCCAAAACAAGGGATAAGGAGCATACACTCTGATTAAAGATGGATAACTTGAATAGGCTTAGAATGACGATCAATCAAGGCTTGATTCACCGAACACCAGCTCATGTCCGGAGTGACGCTTGAACCAAGGGAAGAATTCAAACTAGGACTGACGATCGCAAGCATTCGGAAACATATCGAATCAAATGCTCGAAATTACAATGACAATGGATGCTAATGAGTATTGCTATACATATGGAAGTAACCATAATGCAAGCAGATAAGGAGGAACAAGAGTAATAGGCTACTAAGGATTTTTGGAAGATCGAATAGCATTCCAAAGAATTTTGTGAAACACATGAACAACTGTGGATTAACGGATACTCGGCAAGTGCGAGTAATTACCCGTAGGGGTATTCATGTGGCAAAGAACTGCAAGGCGGTAGGCTCAACGGACTCTCAGGACAACAGAGAGTAATTCGGGGCACCTTGTGATAACAAGAGCAACTGGGGATGAAGGTATGAACGAAAATGTAGGTAGTTACTCATGACGATTTATCGGTGGTAGGGATCGCAACTGCAAAAGGCACAAGGGTCTCGGGAAAACTTCGGAGAGTATCCTCAGAATCTTCTGGTGCACCAAGCAGTCATCTGGAGTGAGGGGCTCTCGGGAGAGAAAGTATGTACGAGAACCTAGAGTTAGAGTTAGCAAAATCATTTAACCCAAATAGAAAAGAGATCAGAGTCCATGAGTAAAGGTCGAGGAGTAGAAGATCCTAATACCACCCAGTGGCGACGTGGGCCCGTAAGCCACAGAGCCATGTTAGTAAATCAGTTTTTCAAAGACTAGACTCAACTTCGGCAAGGAGTTCAAAAGAGGGATCCTACAGGCAGAAGGCTCTGATACCAACTTGTGACGCCCCCGATTCTACCATACACTAATCATACACGCAAATATGTATGATCAGGGACTCACGGGAAGATATCACAACACAACTCTAGACACAAATAAAATAATGCAAGCTTTATATGACAAGCCAGGGGGACCGAGGGCTCGAATACATAGCTCGATACACAAGCGTTAGCGAAAGCAACAATATCTGAGTATAGACATAAGTTAAACAAGACTGCCTTAAGAAGGCAAACACAAAAGCAACAACGATCGAAGAGGCAAGACCTCCTGCCTGGGACCTCCTAACTACTCTTGGTCATCGGCGGTCTTCTTGTAGTCGTATCCGTCGGCGGTGGCATCTGGCTCCCGGGATCCACCAACTGGTTGCAACAACCGGAAAGAAGAAAGAAGGGGGAAAACGGGGTAGCAAAGAAGCCATGAGTACTCATCCAAAATACTCGCAAGCATCAGATCTAAACAAAGTATGCATTGGTATCAAAAGGAAGGGTTGTATATGTGGACTGAAGTACAGAATGCCAGAATAGAGGGGAAGGCCTAGCCTATCGAAGACTAGCATCTTCAAGCAGCTCCAAGCAGCTTGCAGCATGTAGAAGAGTAAAGAATAGTAGTTTAATTAACAAGCATGGTGTAGCATTAACGCCCAGAGATCCTTCCTCGACTCCCTGCGAGAAAGAAATCCCAGGGCCACATATCTCAAGTATCCATTTCTAGTTGTAAAAGATCAGCATATAAGTCTGAACGTCAATTAATGTGCACACGGTATTCGAATAGATAACTTCCTTGCAGGGGTGCACCACGTTTTCCAACACGCTCGATCACTCTGGCCAGACACACTTTTCTGGGTCAATGCACGGCCTCGGAAATCAACACGTCGTAGCCCTACCTAGGCTCAACAGAGAGGTCCCCGTCGGTCTACATCCTAAGCACTCCGGGGTCTGGGCCCATCGCCCGTTGCACTCTGGGTTGTTGCGAGCAGGGCGGACCAGGCTCCACCACTAGAGGATGGTGCCGGCCCAACCGTGCCGCAATGCTGAACTGGACGTCTGACAAAGCTTTGGCTGATACCGCGACGTCGAGGCCCATAACTATTCTCGCGTGGTGGTTAGTGCGTAAAGGTCGGAGGCCAACTCAGAACAAATACCCAAACCATAGTGTATTATTAGCTTGCAGAGACGAGCAGAGACTCATGGGCGATGTGACCCCGTCGCCCCATCTCGTGGTCTTATGGCAAGGGCCCAAAATGCCCGGCCGTGCCATGTAATTATCTTGCGGGTGCTCTCCGGGCCCGCCCAACTTTCCCAAAGGTCTCAAGTAAAGTCAAGGTAACCGTGTGTCTAAACAACAAGGGGAAAACCCTAGGAATCACCCTCGGTGAATTCCACTCGATCTAATCATCAAGGTGAATGTAAGAGGAACCACCCTCGAGGTTCACACGTGAGGGGTTGCATGACAGAGCCGTATCGGGAATGGTGAAGGAGGAACCACCCTCATTGACCACGACCGAATAGCTACACCACAGAGTTGTCATCGGGAGTGCGTTGTGAGGTCTGACCCTCGACACTCGATAGTAGCTCTGCAGAGTCGAGAAACAAAAGGGGCGTGATGTGATGTGAGGTGTCGGGCTCTGGTTATCGATCATGTTGATCGAGTCATTGATGATGAAGCAGGGGAAACAAGGACAAGGTGGGGGTCACTGATGGATCACTAACAAACCTATACTAAGCAGTTTAGGATAAGCAGGTAGCTAACAATAAGCAGGTTACAAGAACATGCTATGCATAATAATTGGAGCAATCAGTAACAATAGCAAAACCTAATACAAGCATGAGAGAATGGAATGGGCGATATCGGGATGATCAAAGGGGGGGCTTGCCAGGTTGCTCGGACGAGAAGGACAGGTCGTCGTCGACGTAGTCAATCACAGTGGAAGCATCAGTCTCCGAGTCTACCGGATAGAAGAGGGGGAAGAAATAGTAAATACAAAGCAAGAAAGTGCATAACAAGACAATAGGCAGAGCTA
Organism: Triticum dicoccoides; assembly: GCF_002162155.2. Lineage (NCBI taxonomy): Eukaryota > Viridiplantae > Streptophyta > Magnoliopsida > Poales > Poaceae > Triticum > Triticum dicoccoides. The sequence goes on along the minus strand of NC_041390.1, from coordinate 136,072,261 downwards.
GACGTGATCTAACGCGGTGCTACATGATACCGGCGAAGGGGGAGAACATCCGGGAATGTTTTCCCGAAGTTTGGCATTTTCGGACAGATGAACCAAAGGGAAAAGGTTTGATGCATGCTATGCTAGGGACGTGTGACAGATGAACAGAGAGCGTATTCTGATTCGTGTCGTTGTTCTGAGCAACTTTCATGTATAAAACTTTTTCATCCGAGTTACAAATTAATTTCTATGAATTTCCGAAGTTTTAGCAATATTCGGCAATTAATATTAAATCTAAAACAGAGTTATTGCACTAGCATGACATCATCATGACGTTAGCGGTCAACACCGACCATTGACTAGTCAAACAGGGCAGTGGGGCCCGTCTGTCATTGACTTAGTTAATTAAAGAGATTAAAGTTAACTAAACTAGTTCATTAGGCTAATTAAGCGAGGTTAATTAATCAGAATTAACTAAGTAACTAATTAATTTATATATATATTTTTTGTTTCCCTTTTTTTAGGGGCAGGCCCCACGTGTTTGTGGCCCATAGGCCAAAGCGGGCACTGCCTATTGGGCGGGTGCCCGAGGAGGCCAGACCCGGGCACGCACGACACCAGGGGGTCGGGCGGCGTGGCTGGGTGCGGCCTCCCGTGAGGCCACCAGCAGGAACGGAGTGGAGGGGGCCGCGGCTAGCGGCAGGAAGATGGGACGCCGGGGAGTGGCGACGCTGGCGTCGGAGAGTGGTCGGGCGGAGGCGGGGCTGTGCGTGGCGGCCGGGAGCAGCAAGGTAGCAGCGGCGGGGGCGGTCGGCGCAGCGAGGCGAGCATGAGGCGGTCGCGCGGAGCCAACAGCGGTAGGAGGGCGTGCGCGGGGGCTGGGTAGGCTGCGGGCATGGGCTGGTGAGGCCGAGGCGGGGGAGGACGGGGCCGCAGCAGCAGCGGCGGGATTGGCCAGGCGCGGCCAGCAGCGCGTGACGGCAAGCACAAGGAGAAAGGCGGGGCGCGCAACAGGATGTGGGCGAAGCCGGCGAGAGGGGCGGCTGCAGCGTGTGGGTGTACGCGAGCGGCCGGGCACAGCAGCAGTAGCTGCTGCTGCGGGGTCGGCGTGAGCAGAGGTGCAGCAGCCCGTGGGTGGCCACGGTCAAGGGGAGGCGGGGGAGCGATTGGGTGCGACCACGAGTGGCACGCTCTGCCAGGTCGCAACCCCGATGCGGCCAGGGCGGCGGGGGGGGGGGACGCGGCAACCGCGAGCTCCTCAGAAGCTCGGGCGTGACGGCGGCAGCGCCCTACGGCATCAAAACGGAGGGGAACAAAGGGGGAGTCGGTGTCAAAACCCGCAGATTTCGGGGGGTCCCGAACTGTGCGTCTAAGGATCGATGGTAACAGGAGACAGGGGACACGATGTTTACCCAGGTTGGGACCCTCTTGATGGAGGTAATACCCTACTTCCTGTTTGATTGACTTTGATGAGTATAGGGGTTACAAGAGTTGATCTACCTCGAGATCGTATGTTGTGGTCTATACCCTACAGGTATGATGAGTAATGTCATAATAATCTACCGACTAGCCTGGCCTCGGCTTATATAATGTACCAGAGGCCTAGGATAACAAGAGTCCTAGTCGAATACGCCGGTGGAGAGGAGTCCTTGTCTTGATCACCAAGTCTTGTGGAATCTTCCTCGTGTATACATCGGCTGTCCGAACTGGCCCATGAGCATACGGCCATGGGGGTCCTCGACCCAATCCAACTGATTGGGAGACGATGTGGTAAGTACCCCCTAGTCCAGGACACCGTCAGTAGCCCCCTGAACCGGTCTTCAAGTTGGGGACGCTCCTCGATTCTTCCGAACTGTTCTTCATCTTCGGTCGTCGGTCTTGAAAACTGGTTCAACAAATCTTCCCATCTTCGATCTTGAGGATCGCCGAAGTAAATCCGAAGAGTTTACACGTCGGGTATCCGAGGAGCCCCTTTAAGTTCTCGGCCTTTATCAATGCCTTGTTATTTTTATGCCACACCTCGGGTTTGAAGTTGTTCCCGGACGGCAGCGTCTCTTGTGTCCGAGCTCCAACGCCGGATTGCATTCGAGCTATCTTTTGCAGCCGAGCACCAACTACGGACCGCTTCCGAGCTCCAACGCCGGAATGTATTCGAGCTCCAACGTCGGACTATGTCCAACCTCCAACGCCGGACTGTATCTGAGCTCCAACGTCGGACTATATCCGAGGTTTCATAAATCACCTTGGTTCAAAAAAGTTGAAGGAGTTTAGCCAAGCTTAATGCCGGAAATGCCCTCTATGGAGCCAGCCACTAGCGCCCGAGCTTTATGCCGGACTTCTTCCGAGGTGGTGCGCCACCCCGACCGCGGGCCGATTTTTTGTCAATATTTTTTATTGGTGCAATTTATTCTCTACCGAGATATATAGCCAGTAGCCCTCAAGGTGTGTATTGGTCTAAAACCTGAGATGCACCTGAAGGATGACATAAGACCGCTGATCCTAGTAGCCCCTGAGACTCAGGTTGATTCACAAAATCGGCCTGAGGATCAACTCCTAACTTGGCAGATACTTCTGGACACAAAAGGCGGTGTGCAAATTCCTCGAGACTCAGGTTGGGTGCGGCCGACCAACCTGAGGATCATAATCTCCTCGAAAGCTATATTGCACTTTAAAATTTCTCCATTGGATTGTCAATGCAGTAGTCCCCGAGACACTGGTCAGGTGGCAACACCAGATAAGGGGATCGATATGCCCCTTTCAATATTAGTGAATGATAAGCCCAAAGCCCAGTAGACCCCGAGCCTTAATGTGGGCACGGGTGGCCGAATTAAGGATCGATATCCAGAGTAAAACCACAAATTATGTGTAATGATTCTACGTATCCAAGTACTTTACATCATTAATGCTCGGATCCGCATTGTACAAAACTTTGTTGACCGACCATCGGCTTCAACCTCCTCGGCCAGAAGCCGGGGAGTGTTTGTCCTACTTTATAAAGACGTTATAAGGGCAAAGATTTATGGAAAACAAGGCAATCCGGCCATACAGTTTTATAAACAAAGGTACGCGGAGAGATATGTTATATTACTTAATGTAAGAAACATCTTCCAAGGAAAATAGTCCCGCTATCGGTTCCTTTCTTTGGGTCGTCATGCTTATCATGATCATGAATGCTCACCTCCGATCAATGTGGGAGGAAAATATTGAGGATTTAGTTCGGGGAAAGTTCCCAAACTCTATGGTACTAATGAACCATAATTTTCACTTCCGTCGTTGCCGACCAATGTGATCCTTTAAGATTGCTAGCTTTCGGCTTCACCCAGTCCGCGGTACTAACTCGGATGACCCGGTAGTAACAATCACAGAGGTGCTCCCTTTACCGTCTAGCCGAACAATCAGAAACGTAGGGGTAAGCACAGGAGCCAGGCAACCCAGCTTGGCCAAAATCTTAAGTCAAATTGATGCATATTCATGGCTTTATAATGATGATTACGGAAGGTAGCAGTTTGTATATTGAATACAAAGGCTGATGATATATGTTTATTTTGACTCTATTGCGACCATTTATCATTTGAAAGTGGCCCATCATCGGCTTCCACTCCTTTGTAGATGCTACGCAGTGTGTTTCCGCCATAACAAAACAACCCTTAGCCGACGTCTTGGTGCCATGAGGCGGTTATGTTAGCGGAAACAAGGCAATCAGATATGCGGGCTTTATAACTTTCACTTAGTCATAGGAGCTTAAAGTTGGGAGGCCAGTTACTAGCCCCTAGTTAGTGTTCGGCGACAACCGAGGTCAAGCCATAAACACTTTGGCTAATGTTATGAACAGCCTGTCATTTAACACAGTCATCGGATCGCTGACCAGTTTACGCTTATTGTGACAGTCAGTTTTTGGCTTTCTCCACTGAGGTGCTTAACCATGCGAGCTAGAAGCACAACCTCATTGGTTCTCCCTTTGCACACCTAGCCGAATAAAGCGGGACGTAGGAGGCAAGCGCAGGAGACGGGCAACCCAACTACTGATCGAAGACACAATTCGAAACCGATGCATATTTAGCAATATGCGAGAATGTTTTTGCCGAATCTCTAAAGGTGTCCGGCATTGCACTGCGATACTTATGCTGGAAACACACAAAAAGTTTAAAAGTACCATAATCTTGGAAAACCAAAAAACGTCAGTAAAAACTTGAGGTCTGAACAAGATCAAGTGTTCGGTGCAATCCGAAAATTGGAAAAAAGAAAAATTGTGCTTCTGCTGTGCTTTAACATGACACATCAGATCTCAACACTTCAAGCGGGCCAGCCTACGGCTTCAAGCTCCTTATACCAAAGGCGGAGTACTTCTTCGAGGCCAGTTTAGCGAACTAAACTCGAGCTGATTTTTAGAGAGAAGACGGGCTAACTGGCTATTGGCCATACACTCGAGTCAAAAAAAGGAGCGGTAGAAAAAGACTTGGCAACGGCCAAGAAGAAAACACATTTACTATTAAACAGCTCATATAAATTTTAAGAGCCCCCAAGTGACTTGGGTAAAAGAATTTTATGTATAATGATTGTATGTACCGAAGTACTTATATCATACACTACAAAAAAAATACACTTCCGTGATGATACATGTTTGTCACAGTAGGTCGCCTTTTCTGTCATGCGTGTACATCCATGACGATTTTATGACAGAATCAAGATAGTCATACCTGTGCTGTCATAGAAGTGTTACATGACATTACCAAAATTATCATCACGGAAGTGTCCACTTCCATGACGATAAATCGCGCGTCACAGAAGTGCTTTCGTCAAGGGTGACCGACACGTGGCATCCACCGTAACAGAACACCGTTAAGCCATCGGGTTGGGTTTTGGATCTGATAACCCGTTAACAGCCCCGACCAATGGGGATTTTCCACGTGTAAAATCATCATTGGCTGGAGGAGACACGTGTCAGGTCCGCGTTGGCACAGGCGTCACTCATCCAATGGGCGAGACGCGCCTATGATATGTTGACACGTGGACCGGCCCATCAAGTTTAAATGGGCCGGCCCAACTGAAGGCCCACAAGATATTGCAGACCTTAATGGGCCGGCCTAGCTAAAGGCCCACGAGATTTTGCGGACCATAATGGGTCGGCCCAGCTAAAGGCCCACAAGATTTTGCAGGCCATAATGGGCCGACCCAGGTAAAGGCCCAATAGATTTTTGTGTGCCATAATGGGCCGGCCCAGGTGAGGGAGTCCTGGATTAGGGGGTGTTCGGGTAGCCGGACTATACCTTCAGCCGGACTCCTGGACTATGAAGATACAAGATTGAAGACTTCGTCCCGTGTCCAGATGGGACTTTCCTTGGCGTGGAAGGCAAGCTTGGCGATGCGGATATTCAAGATCTCCTACCATTGTAACCGACTTTATGTAACCCTAACCCTATCCGGTGTCTATATAAACCGGAGGGTTGTAGTCCGTAGGCAATCAACTCCATACACAACAATCATACCATAGGCTAGCTTCTAGGGTTTAGCCTCCTTGATCTCGTGGTAGATCTACTCTTGTACTACCCATATCATTAATATTAATCAAGCAGGACGTAGGGTTTTACCTCCATTAAGAGGGCCCGAACCTGGGTAAAACATCGTGTCCCTGCCTCCTGTTACCATCCGGCCTAGACGCACAGTTCGGGACCCCTACCCGAGATCCGCCGGTTTTGACACCGACATTGGTGCTTTCATTGAGAGTTCCTCTGTATCGTTGCCTTTAGGCCCGATGGCTCCTTTGATCATCAACAATGATGCAGTCCAAGGTGAGACTTTGTTCCCCGGACAGATCTTCGTCTTTGGCGGCTTCGCTCTGTGGGCCAATTCGCTCGGCCACTTGGAGCAGATCCAAAGCTACGCCCCTGGACATTAGGTCAGGTTTGGAAGCCTAAACTACACGGCTGACATCCACGGGGACTTGATCTTCGACGGATTCGAGCCACAGCCAAGCGCGCCGCACTGTCTCGATGGGCATGATATAGCTCTGCCACCGAACAGTGCCTTGGAGGCCGCATACGCATCGGTTTCGACCATTGATTCGGAGCCTACTGCGCCGATCGAGGATCAGCGGTTGGACGCTACCTCAGGGGCTGCGACCTCAGAGGCGATCGAGCCGAACTCCAGCCCCGCACTCCGCATGGCCCGTGACTCCGAGGAGCCGGATTCCTCTCCGAACTCCAAGCCCCTCGCGCCCCTGCCGATCGAATCCGATTGGGCGCCGATAATGGATTTCACCGCCGCGGACATCTTTCAGCACTCGCCCTTCGGCGACATCCTGAATTCTCTAAAGTCTCTCTCCTTATCAGGAGAGCCTTGGCCGGACTAAGGTCAGCAAGGTTGGGATACGGACGATGAAGAAATTCAAAACCCACCCACCACCCACTTCGTAGTCACTGTCGACGACTTAACTGACATGCTTGACTTCGACTCCGAAGACATCAACGGCATGGACGACGATGCAGGAGACGAACAAGAACCAGCACCTGTAGGGCGCTGGAAGGCCACCTCGTCATATGACATATATATGGTGGATACTCCAAAAGATGGAGATGGTGATGGAACAGTGGGGGATGACGCCCCCAAGAAACAGCCAAAACGCCGGCGTCAGCGGCGCCGCTCTAAATCCTGCCAAAGCAAAAACGGTGATTCTGGCACGGGAGAAAATACTACCCCGGATAGCGCCGAAGGACACCCACCTCAGCAAGATTCGGCACAGGAAGATGGAGAAGCCAACCCTCATGAGAGAGCGGCAGACCGAGAGGTCGAGGATGATAACTATACGCCTCCCTCCGAAGATGAGGCAAGCCTCGATGATGACGAATTTGTCATACCATCAGACCCCGCCGAACAAGAGCGTTTTAAACGCAGGCTTTTAGCCACGGCAAGCAGCCTCAAGAAAAAGCAGCAACAGCTTAGAGCAGCCCAAGATTTGCTAACTGACAGATGGACTGAAGTCCTTGCGGCCGAAGAGTATGAACTCGAACGCCCCTCCAAGAGTTACCCGAAGCGCAGGACGCTACCCCGATCAGAGGAGGAAGCACCTACATCACCAGAGCATGACATGGCAGACCGGCCACCTCGCGGCCGCGACAGAGAGGCCTCTCGGCCCTCCACCCAAGCCATGCCCCAACGCCGCTCAACTAAGGCACGGGAATATGCGCCCGACCTGCGAGACATACTGGAGAATAAGGCAAGACAAACAAGATCGATCTACGGATCACGCAGGCGCCCTACGGCATGTGACAATGATCTTCACTCCGGATACAACAAATCCGGTTGGGCCGAAAACAACAGACATAGCTCTTCCGAGCTGCGTCGTGATATAGCCCAGTACAGAGGCGCCGCACACCCGCTATGCTTCACGAATGAAGTAATGGATCATAAAATCCCAGAGGGTTTCAAACCCGTAAACATCGAATCATACGATGGCACAACAGATCCGGCGGTATGGATCGAGGATTATCTCCTTCACATCCACATGGCACGCGGCGATGATCTACACACCATCAAATACCTCCCGCTCAAACTTAAAGGACCAGCCCGACATTGGCTTAACAGCTTGCCAGCAGACTCAATCGGTTCTTGGGAGAACCTGGAAGCCGCATTCCTCGACAACTTCCAGGGCACTTACGTGCGACCGTCGGATGCCGACGACTTAAGCCACATAATTCAGCAGCCAGAGGAATCGGCCAAACAATTCTGGACACGGTTCCTAACAAAGAAAAACCAGATAGTCGACTGTCCAGACGCAGAGGCCCTAGCAGCCTTCAAACATAACATCCGCGATGAGTGGCTTGCCCGGCACCTGGGACAGGAAAAGCCGAAATCCATGGCAGCCCTCACGACACTCATGACTCGCTTTTGTGCGGGAGAAGACAGTTGGCTAGCTCGCAGTAACAACTTATTGAAGAACCTTGGTAATTCAGATACCAAGGACAAAAGTGGCAGGACGCGTCGGAATACGAAAAAACGCCGCGTTAACAGCGACAGCAATGAAGACACGGCAGTCAATGCCGGATTCAAAGGCTATAAATCCGGTCAGCGGAAAAAGCCATTCAAAAAGAATACTCAGGGCCCATCCAGTTTGGACCGAATACTCGATCGCTTGTGCTAGATACATGGCACCCCCGAAAGGCTAGCCAATCACACTAACAGGGATTGTTGGGTGTTCAAGCAGGCAGGCAAGTTAAGGGACAAGGGGCTGCACAACGACGACGAGGAGCCCAAGCCGCTGAACAACAATGGACAGAAGGGCTTTCCCCCACAAGTGCGGACGGTGAACATGATATACGCAACCCACATTCCCAAGCGGGAGCGGAAGCGTGCGCTACGGGACGTATACGCGATAGAGCCAGTCGCCTCAAAGTTCAACCCATGGTCCTCCTGCCCGATCACTTTTGATCGAAGGGACTATCCCACTAGCATCCGTCATGGCGGCTTCGCCGCATTGGTTCTCGACCCAATCATCGACGGATTTCATCTCACAAGAGTCCTCATGGACGGTGGCAGTAGCCTGAACCTGCTTTATCAGGATACAGTGCGGAAAATGGGCATAGATCCCTCAAGGATTAAGCCCACAAGAACGACCTTTAAAGGCGTTATACCAAGTGTAGAAGCCAACTGTACAGGCTCAGTAACACTTGACGTGGTCTTCGGATCCCCGAACAATTTCCGAAGCGAAGAGTTAATCTTCGATATAGTCCCGTTTCGCAGTGGCTATCACGCCCTGCTCGGACGAACCGCATTCGCAAAGTTCAATGCGGTGCCGCACTACGCGTATCTCAAGCTCAAGATGCCAGGCCCTCGAGGAGTAATTACGGTCAACGGAAACACCGAACACTCCCTCCGTACGGAGGAGCATACGGCGGCTCTCGCAGCGGAGGTACAAAGTAACCTTCTCAGGCAATTCTCTAGTCCGGCCATTAAAAAGTTAGACACTGCCAAGCGCGCCCGGAGTAACCCACAGCAAGACCGCCTGGCACACTCTGAGCAAGCGTAGCAATGCGGCCCCAACCCCAGCTTTCGCAACATAGCGAAAACAGTACCTTGCGTACATAACTACGCCCTTGAAATACCATGGGCACAGGGGAAGGGGCACAATAACGGCACGCCCAAAATACGGCTTAAAACGTACTAGGGGCTGTCGGATTCTTTTTTTAATTTAATTTTTTCTTACTTTCAGGACTCCATACTTCGGACGACCTGTTCGGCAATTCGACTGCCGCACAAACGATGCAAGATCCAGGGAGGCAGACAAGCCATGCCGCATTATGGAACTCCCAGGTGGTCTCTATTACGAGCGGTATACCTGTTTTAAATACAATTCCGTGGCCTGCCCCTGGTCAAGACATACTGAATAGTCCAATATATTTTGCTTACCGCACTATTTGTATCGTTCGGCTTTGATAAATAGCCTCTATATAAATAATGCATAGCTTTTGTCTATTTTCTGCATTACTCTCTTTTATATATGTTCATTAATGACATGTTGCACCCGTACACTGTGGTACGGCAAGTATGCCAGGGGCTTTAGTACCCTTTAATATGGTGTGAGAAGTCCGTACACTTTCACAAGTGCGGCACCCCGAACTTATAGCACTATATGCATCGGCTCCGAATCATGATTTGGGTCAATAGTTGGGTTTGCCCGGCTCCTATGTTTTGGTGCCTTACGTTCCGCTATATCGGCTAAGGTAGCACTAGGAGAACCACTGCGATTGTGCCCCGGTTCAGCTGGGTTAAGCACCTCAGTGGAGAAAGCTAAAACTGACTGTCATGATGAGGCGAGAGACCGGTCGCTGTTCGAGAGGTTTTTCGAGTCCCTAAAGACTTATGCCGCTTTGAGCGAGGAGCCGGATTTGTCCACTTTGTCCAAGTCGTGGATAGCGCCCCGAACTCGGTCTTCCAAACTAGGGGCTTCGCTGAAATTTAAAATTATAAAGTTCTATGGCTAAGTGAGAGTGTTCAAGCATTATAGTCCAATTGCCTGGTTCGTTGTGCTGAGCGCCTCCCTCGAAGGACCCAACTATGGGAAAAAGAGCGCTCAGGTTTATCCCAAACACCCCAGCACTAGTGGCATGGGGGCAGAAGCCGACGACTGGCCATCTCTCAATTTTTTGATAAACGGCCGCACAGAAAATAATATTTTAAATTCAACAAGCATTGCTTAAGCGCCTATGAACAAGTTTTCAGCGCATAGGATAAAAACGAGCGAGTTTATTCAAAAATTACATCCTTGGTACATTCATCCGCCACAAGGCGGGCACCTGCAAGAGCATCCTTGTAATAGTTCTCGGGCTTGCGATGCTCCTTCCCCGGCGGCGGCCCGTCCTTCACAAGCTTCTCACCGTCTAGCTTACCCCAGTGCACCTTTGCACGGGCAAGGGCCCGACGGGCACCTTCGATGCAAACGGAGCGCTTGATGACCTCGAGCTTTGGATAGGCCTCCACCAGCTGCCGCACCAGCCCGAAGTAGCTCCTAGGCAGGGCCTCTCCGGGCCACAACCGAACTATGAAGCCCTTCATGGCCTGTTCGGCCGCCTTGTGGAGCTCGACCAGCTGTTTCAGCTGGTCGCTCAAGGGCACAGGGTGTCCGGCCTCAGCATACTGAGACCAGAACACCTTCTCCGTCGAGCTGCCCTCTTCAGCTCGGTAGAATGCGACGGCGGCGGATACGCTGCGGGGAAGATCTGCGAATGCCCCTGGAGAACTCCGGATTCGGGTAAGTAACAACTAGTTTACTTTTATATTTCTGCTTTGCATAAAGAATGCCTTACCCGCTGCTATCTTCTTAATCTCCTCCAACTCTTGGAGGGCCTTTTGGGCTTCGGCCTTGGCAGACTTGGCAGTCTCAAGGGCCGCCGCGAGCTCGGACGCTTGGGTCTTTGACTCAAGCTCCAAACTCTCATGTTTTTTCATGAGAGCATGAAGCTCTTACTGCACCTCGCCGACCTGAGCCCCAAGTTTCTCTCGCTCGGTGCACTCCGCGGCCGTTTTCCTTTCGGCCTCGGACAGCGCCTGCTTGAGGGTCGCCACCTCAGTCGTGGCCCCTATAATAAGCAGTGCAATCCTGTTATTTTTTGCAATCACGCCTCTCTATAGGCACTTTTTCTGTAAGGTATTTCCTACCTTCTTTTTCCTCGAGCTACCGCTTGGCAAGGCCGAGCTCTTGCTCGGTCTGCTTGAGGTCCTGTTTCAGGACACCCACCTCCGCAATCAGTGCGGCGGTGGATAGCAGCGAAGCCTGCACACGCATATTGACTCTTTATTGTTAGACTCTTGCGAAATTTACTAGATCCTCTATTCGGCTTTTCTTTCCGAACGCCAAACAGAGCATCAGGGGCTACTGTCTATGCAGTACTATTTTTATATATTTTTACTTACCTCAAAGCCTGTTAGAAGGCTAGCGCATGCTTCAGTCAATCCGCTCTTGGCGGACTGAGCCTTCTGGATCACTGTACTCATAATAGTACGGTGCTCCTCGTCGATGGAGGCGCCGTCAAGCACCTCCAGCAGATTGTCCGGCACCTCCGGTTGGACGGAGGCCGCCGGCTTAGAAGACTTGCTCCTCTTGGAAGGAGTTCGCCTACTGCGGTCCGGAACTGTTGAAGATTCCGGTGCGATGTCCGGCACAAAGCCGGACTTGGAGCCCTGGGGGGTCTTGTCCCCTTTACTCCTGGGGTCCGGGAGGTCGCCTTGCGGCTCCTCCAGGACCACCTCCTCCTGCCCCGGAGCTCGTTGCGACGCCACTTCGGTGTTGTCCGCAGTGCGGGGGGAGACAGCGGGCGGAACTGAGTTCACGTCCGATGAATCCAGGGAGCCGCTCGACGACTCGTTGAGTTCGGCTCGGGGCGGGCTGCATAATTATGTTCGACATTAGGGAAAGCTGTGCGACAAAGGAACGTCATGAGTTACTCTGATATCCGAATACTTACGATTTTGCCAGACGCTTGGCCCTATCTAGCCACTCCTCTTCGTCCTCTTCGGCGTCGGGGGAGTAGTTCGGCGGAGGGGCCTTGGGGTGGGGAGGAGCTGCCCCTTCTCGAGAAGCTGGTGCGCGATGTCTTTGGACAAGTATCCGGCCTTCCTAAGCTTTTTGACGTCGCCCTCCGTGACGGAGGAGACCCTCCACTTGCCTCCCGCTCCGGACATCGCTGGAGAAGGTCGAGATGGGAAGTGCGGGCTTGGGCGCTGGAGCTCGAGTGTGCGGGAGATGGGTAGGCAAAGGAGGAAGAAGGCGTAGGTAAAAAGGGGGGATCCTTATACCCTTATATGGGCGGATGCGGTTATGCGTCCCCACCTGCCTAATAAAACTCGCTTGCCTCCCAAGCGCCGTGGTAAATAGCGCGGTTGGGTTACCCACGTCCGTATTGATGAGAATCCCGTAAAGGGGGTACACGATCTCTGCTTTGACAAGACGTGCCAAGGAAACCGCCTCCCAAAATATGCTAGGGTGGAAAAGTAAAAACGATTCAAGTAAAGGACTTGGCCGTAGTGTGATGACGCACTGCGGAATATGGCAGCAGATTTGATTTGTGTTAATATTATTCTCTCTATGGCAATATGTGGAAACTCATTTTGCAGAGCCGGACACTACTCTTGGTGTTTACAATCTTCTATGAAGGACTTGGAGGAGGAACCCGCCTTGCAATGCCGAAGACAATTTGCGCGCCAGACTTGTCATCATTGAAGCCTGGTTCAGGGGCTACTGAGGGAGTCCTGGATTTGGGGGTGTTCGGGTAGCCGGACTATACCTTCAGTCGGACTCCTGGACTATGAAGATACAAGATTGAAGACTTCGTCCCGTGTCCGGATGGGACTTTCCTTGGCGTGGAAGGCAAGCTTGGCGATGCGGATATTCAAGATCTCCTACCATTGTAACCGACTTTATGTAACCCTAACCCTATCCGGTGTCTATATAAACCGGAGGGTTGTAGTCCGTAGGCAATCAACTCCATACACAACAATCATACCGTAGGCTAGCTTCTAGGGTTTAGCCTCCTTGATCTCGTGGTAGATCTACTCTTGTACTACCCATATCATTAATATTAATCAAGCAGGACGTAGGGTTTTACCTCCATCAAGAGGGCCCGAACCTGGGTAAAACATCGTGTTCCCTGCCTCCTGTTACCATCCGGCCTAGACGCACAGTTCGGGACCCCCTACCCGAGATCCGCCGGTTTTGACACCGACACCAGGTAAAGGCCCACAAGATTCTTGCGGATCATAATGGGCTGTCCCAGCTAAAGGCCCACGAGATTTTGCCGACATTAATGGGCTGGCCCAGCTGTAGGCCCACAAGATTTTGAGGACCCAAGTAAGCCGACCCATTAACTGGCTGCCATGTTTTGGGCCAAATGCCGGCCCATATTTGATCCGGTCCATTAATGGCCTGCTGCGCTCCGGGCCTAATAGTGGCCCATATGAGATTCGGCCCATTAAAAGCCTACCACGTTCTGGGCCAAATTACGGCCCAGATCAGGTCCAGCCCTTTAAGAGGCTTTGGGCTCACTTATGGCCCATATCAGATTCGGCCCGTCAACTGGACACTATGCTTTTGGGCCCACTTGCTAAAGGCCCACTTAGTAATTCGGCCTGATATTAGTTTTGTCCTGTTAAGGGCCCGTTTAACATTTCGGCCCTATATTAATTTCGGCCTGTTAAAAGCCCGTCATATAGTTGGGCCTAACTACGGCCCGGTTTGCATCCGGCCTGCTCGCAGCCGATATCTGATTGGGCCAAACAAGGACCGAGACAATTTTGGCATGTTAAAAGCCTGTGATTTGATTCGCACAATCATGGGCCAGGGTTCATTTCGGGCTGCTGCCGGCCCACGAGCTGTTCGGCACGTTTCAGGCCCAACCTACATCATGATTGCATGACAGCCGGATTATGTACCGTAATTTTACGGTTTGGCCGATTTACTGCGAAGACAGGATATATATACAGTAAAATAACTACAACACCGTGAATAAGAAAAAACCTAGACTATACAATAAAGAAATTACGGCATATTACATCCACTAGGCATCAAAGTTCGCCACTATGATAATAAAGCACAAGCAGACAGCAGATTACATACACTGGGCATCAAAGATCGCCACCAGTGCAAATAAACATGCCGACAAAATAATATACAAAACCGACAGCACTTCAATAGAGTTCAAGAAAGGTTAGCCCTGCTGGGGAGCTGCAACGCAAGCAGCTAAGCAAGATGATGAGACTGCGCTTGTTCAACACTTATATCTTCCTCACTCTGAAAGATAAACAAGCAGACAGATGACATATTTTGCACATAAAAGTATTAGTGCTGACAATTCATCACATTTCTTACTGACGAATAAAGTGACACAGTTTAAAATTGCATTAACACAATATGGTATTGTTCAGGTCAAGACATGGCAGGAAATGACATTGTGAAGGAGTTGGCAGCTTCACGACAGCACTGGATTACAGATCAAGAACTCATAAGTATCAATGGCTAGTGTGCTGTCAATTTATACCATTTCATATTGGCAAATAAAGATTTCGGTTTAAATAATAGTACAATGATATGACATTGTTCATAGTTAAGACATTGCAGAATATGACATTGTGTTGTAGTGGGTAGGTTCACCACACCACTGGATTACGGATGAAGAACAGAAGCATACATGAAGTGCAAAAGAAGATCACTTGCTATGTATAGTTTAATTTACATGGTATGAAGAAGGAACTTGGTTGTACAACTGAAAACTTAAATTGCGTAAGGACATACTTTTGTTTATGAACTAAATAATAAACTTTAAACAAGCAATTTGGTGCAAACACCAAAAATAAATAGCTGTTGCAGTCATGCCTAACCAAATATATACAACAAAGTTTGAAGGCTTGAGATGGACAAACTTACATTATTGGTGAAGACATGCTCTATAAAGGCCTTGTCCATGCTGATGGGGGGGGGCAACTCAAGAAGTTTACCACAGAATCTTCTTCAAAAGCAATGCCTTTATTCTACATTTTGTTAAGAGTAAATATAGATGTGATAATATACGAAAAAATGGAGAATATTTAAGATAAGATGAAGAGTGATGCTACATAACCAAGTAGCTATAAATGAAAGTGCAGCGATACAGGCAAAAGGTACAGCCAAGAGCAATGCACAGCTAAACTTCTTCAGTACCAACCTTATGGTAAGAGTAAATATAGATATGATGTGTAGAAAATGGAGGGCAAAGGAAAATAAGTTGCTGAGTGATGGTACATGAACAACTACCTGTCATTATAAGTACACTGATAAAGGACAACATGTACTTACAAGAACAATGCAGAGCTAAAAAAACATTGGCATTGGATATATATTCTACACTAATGTAACCATTCATACAGATCAGATAATTTGGAGCGAACAATTGATAAGCAAGCTATCATGCATACTGCTGTCACATAATGAACCAGGTATGTATGCAAGTACAGTGATACAGGACAACAGGTACTAACAAGAGCAAAGCAGCGGGCAGCATATTTGCGATATCCTGTCGTTCTTGTCAAACCGGAATTCTTTCTTTGAGCAGATTTCCTGCAAAAAAGATCCGTAAGGCACATGCGGAAAAGTAGAAGTTCAAATTGTCATGTGATTTCATAGACAGTACCTCATCCTGGGAACGAGACCAGTGCATAACAAGGTTTTTCCATTCAATGTCTTCCAAATTTAGCACAGGAGACTTCACCGAAAATTCGTTTATAGACTTGCCATCAAAGTGTGATTTCCTCAGTAACACCGATACTGCTGCAATGCTTCCTTGAAAAGAACAAGCAAGCTTTGCTCGTCATGGCTATCCAGATTGACCCTTGCCTAGTTACAACAATGTAATGTAAATCATTGATGTGTTCAATCAGCAAAAAACAGGAAAATAATAACCATGAATAATAGCACTTACACGTAAGTTGGACAGGAAGATGTCAAAATGGTGTTTGTCTTCACAATAATCTTCCCATGATGGGAATATATGCACGTAGTCCCTAACAACATTGAAAGCATTGTCTTTTAAACTGGGAATAAATGGAATGGGGTTCCAATCTGCAGGAATTGGTCGTCTCTGCAGTTGGGATAGGTCTTCGGCCGGTGGACTTGCTGTACTTTTTGCTAGAGTGGGATTTTTCTGTGGTATAGCTGGTGATATGGCAAATGAAATCGGTATACCTTTTGCTGGAGTGCAGGTCCTGTGTGGTGGGGCTAGTGGTGTGGCCAGTGAAGTATGGGTACAGTCTGTTGGAGTCGGTCCTACGTTTTGTGTCACTTCTTGTACAGCCAATATAAGTGGGTGCTGTCTTATTTCTTCGGCACCACCACGTTTTTCAAGGACTTTGCTGGTGCTCCTTCAGGTTCGGCAATCACCCTCTTCCTTTTTGATGTCTGATGCACAAGAACAGCATTTGAGTGGAAAAACATGGTATGATGAGAGATGGAATATGTATTGATAATGGATGGGCATGGCATCTTGACATATACGATGAGTAAACTAAGCAGATGGCGGTGCAACAAAGTAGAAGAAATGCAAGACAGCATATGCAAGATAACCGCAATCAATAAAACATTGCCAAATTAGAACAGGCACCTTGATGGGTGAACAGGACATGCCATCTTCCTTTGACTCCTCGAGGTTAGAATAGTCATTAGGATCATATTCTGAACAAGAATCAACAGGTGGGGAGCGTATGAGTTTCATTGCATCCAGAATGGCACTCAATGCCTTGGTGCCAATTTTGTAAGTCATTGCAGTGTTTAGCTTCAAGAGTGGACTGCTGCTAGTGCGACACAAAGCAGCTACACAGATCATAGTGTAGATATAATGGGAAAACCTTAAGCATCAGAGTAAAATCAGCAAAGTGGAACTTGCTAGAATATATGTGCTAGTATTGCCAGTATAGCTAGAAAGGCTTCGGATACCAGCTCTCTTCAAGTGAAGGCGCGGTACTGTTAATATCAGTGTAACTCTCAAAGGCGACACAGCTCCCTGCATTTCCTTGCTATTCTTATAGGATTCAAGTGGGCAGGCCACTACAAATCCTATTCCTATGTTTACTAGATCCTACGAATCAAAGAGGCTCAAAGTGTCCATCACAACCGACTGTATAGACCTCTACACTGCAAATGTCCCTGCTCATCTTTAGTACAAGGAACATACTGTACTACTATCATACTCCCTTCGTTCCAAAATATAAGTCTTGGTAGACATTTCCACTATGGATCACATATAGATGTATCCAGATACATTTTAGAGTGTAGATTCAGTCATTTTGCTCCATATGTAGTCCATGGTGGAATCTATACAAAGACTTGTATTTAGGAACGGAGAGAGTACATATTAAAGAAGAACGGAAGAGGAACATGGTAAAGAAGAGCAAGCAGATTTTGGATAATAAAATGTTGGTTGCGCGGTGCCCACACATGATGAACCAGAGCGCATTAAGAATGCAACTCCCAGCTGTCTCTCGACCATTCAGGCGGTTGGATGAAGATCCTACGTCTCCTAACCCTTCTTCTTCCTCGTCTCTGATTCTTCCCATATAGAACACCGCACGGGCTGCCGGCCGGACCACCGCCTGTGTTCCTCCGCCACCCCCACTCCCCACCGCCGCCCCAGCCCCCACCCACATCGAGTTTTCTTCATTCGGTGAGGCCCCACAACCACCCGAGCCCCTTCGATCACACCGGCGAACTCCGGCGAGCTCTGAAAATCAACTGACCCAATTTTAAAATTTAGTCTACTGTGATTTAACTAGTGTGGAATATAAAAGGGGAAAACCATAAGCATTGGGAGTATAGAGTTGAGCGTGCTATGGCGGATCTGAAGGTGCAAACCAGACAAAGGCAACTTCGGAACCAAGACAAGAAACTAGAATAAAGCAGTGGCGATCTATTTTCTTGCTGCGATAAATAAGTTGAGTAGATATGAAAGAGTACCGCCTCTGGTGCGGCGCCGTGTACGCATCTACGGAGAATTTGACGGTGTTGCGGTAGCAATGGCTGTCAGCGGCATGGAAGCAGATCTAGGAGGGTAGACGGTGGCGGCGGGGCGCGGAGGACGAGACGGTCGTAGGAGCGGCGCCGGCAAGGTGGACGACGGCGGGGATGAAGCGAGAGGACGGGATGCAAGGATCCCGGTCCGAAGCCGTGGATGAGAGAGGTTGATCTCTTGTAATGGACGGCGGCGTCGGGGTATCAGCTCTGGCATGGTGGAGGACGGCGGTGGATGGGGTGGCGAACGGCGGCGGACGGAGGAGGGTGGGGTGGAGAGGGTGTTTTGGCGCCCATGGAGTACGAATGGGGAAAAGGGAGGTAGAGAGGAAGGGGGAACCATTATTCAGGGCGCGCTTGTCTCAAATGCGAGGAAATTTACAAACTTAGCCCCCGTTTCAAATTTCTACTACATCACAACAACATTAGTCGGTTGGGGATAGGATGGTAATCTCGCATACACCGAATATTTGCCGACGAGAGTTTGTTTTTGGCGCCCACCGTGTATGAATATGAATTGGGGAGGGAGTCAATTTCGGCAGAGGACACACTGTGTTTTGGCGCCCACCGTGTATGAATTCGGGTGAGAGGCGGTTACATCACGTTTGGGTGAAATTACAAACTTACCCCTATCGAAACCTATAGAAATCCAGCAGATAGGCTTTGCATGGCAGGGATATGCAGTAGTGATTTCCATCTCGCAGATTTTGGTTTCGGGTGGTTACTGCGACTTTCCCCGCTTCATTCAAATTTTGCAGAGTGCATGTTTACCGTGCCAACTCAATTCGAATCCCGTTTGTACTCTATTTTTTTCGGGTGGGATCCATTTTCAATTGGAATTACATTCTATATACATCACTTTTTTATATATACTTTCAAAAGCACAACAAAGAATTCTGCTCCTTTATATGTATAATATAATTTACAAACACAACGATCTCAAAATCTTAAGGTTGAATTCGAAAAAAATTAACCAAATTATGTTCTACTAAAATGTATGGATCAGTAATATCTACATATTAAATAATATAGATGTGCGTGAATTCATATGAGTATGCATGTTTGATAGATCAATTTTGGTTCGAGTATGGATTACATGTATCATCATCTCGAATTCAATTATTTGAATCCCTTTTTTGTTCACTCCTTTCACGCCCATCTCTCTCGCATGCATGCTCCTTCAGGAAGCTATCACTCTCTTTTCTCCAGCTCACCCACACGCTCACTTCATGTTTCTCCTATCCTCGCAAACATGGTATCTTGACGTCTCCCTTGAGAAGTGTCACACTCTCCCTATCATTATACATTACACGGTTTTCATTTTCTCTCACAGCTCTACTGTTCTATGGTATCACTCGGTACCTAAGCTTTATTTTTCACCGCCACACACACAGTCTCCACTCGTCTTTCACTTTGTCTTTCTCTCTATGGGATTCTCTCACACACCATATATGTCTCTACATATGACTCATACCACTAAAATTACTCTCTCTCTCTCTCTCTCCTGTAGACACAACATTTTTTGCAGTCTCCTTTTTGTCTCCATCCCAGACTGACATTATTCATTTGTTTACCGATCAGACAACCCCGACTACCATCTCCTCTCTCTCTCTCTCTCACAGACACACACACAACTCCTGCTTCCACTCCCCTTCCCGACTACCGTCTCTCTCTCTCACACACACAAAACTCTCTCTTTCGCACCCCGACTCGTATTTCTCTCACAAACATTTATCGACTAGCTAGCCTCTAGATAGGTTTATACAGCTGCACACTCGTGCTTCCACCATCGCATACATGTCTCTCTCCCATTCCTTGTATCTATGTAGATTTTTCTTCCCTTCTTGAGGCACGCCCTCTCGATCGTGCACACACACACTATCGCCTCATTTTAAGCTGATACCTATCGCACACACACTCCTTGTGTCTTTGTCACACATGCACTCCGTCCTCCTCCACTCTCCCTCTCTCTCACACACACATGGGCTTTTTGCAACAACTAGCAAGATGCCCATGCGTTGCACGGAACATCAAGATGCATTTGTATGAGTAGTTTATCTTGTGGGGGAAAAGGATGAACGAGGGAAGGCCTTATTTGAAAATGTGGAGAGGGGTGTGGGTATCTTTTTGCAAAATTGCCATAGTTTCCTTCCTATCCATCAGATATAGATCGGACGGCCTATATTGCAGGATGGCAGGCACACGATCATCACCGACAATTCTTTTTATAAGAGTAGGGATAAAAAATAGAGTTGGTGATGATGGTGGGCCTGCCATCCTGCAATGTAGGTCGTCCGATTTATATCTGACGGATAGGAAGGAAAATATGGCAATTTACCCGCACTCTTCACCACATTTGCAAATAAGGCCTTCCCTCGTTCATCCTTTTCTCCCACAAGATCTTGATGTTCCATGCAACGCACGGGCATCTTGCTAGTAATTAGACATATACCACTTCTCGAATCTTGAAACCAACAACATTCCTCCCTTATCTCATCAAAACCACCAAAGGAATATATTTTGAGTGAAACATAACATATTTTTAGTGATATACGTATTTCAAAACTAGACTTCTTTTTCTATCAAATTGGTGAATATGTATTAATCTACTTTGATCGTGTGGCAACGCATTGGCACATTGCTAGTAGTTATTATAATTTTTTGGACACCAGACAAACGGTGGAGTACATATACAAAGAGAAGAGGCACATGCACGCAGTCGGCCTCTCGCTGTCTTGCACACATGAGTGTTACGTAAAGGCGACGTTAACAAATAAACCCTAAAACCCTAGGTGCACAATTTCTGCATTCGCGGGTACCGGGTACGTGGTGGAGCACCTTTCTAGGAATAGTCAGCTCGCGTGATAATTTGATCCATAGGAGTTGATGGTCGGGACCACAGGTGAACGACTTGGAGTGCGGTGGCTCGCCAGTTGCCACAGATCGAGTAGCCACATTTAAAATATCGTTTTTAGCGGGGTTAAGAGTTCCGATTTTCAATGGCGCGTTATAAGTAGTAAGTAGTTTTTTAAAACGATTGGTATGGAGCGAAAATGGAATTCATAGTACTACGCACCTCCTTGGCGTATGGTTGTATGTTTTTTTTGCAATGGAGGTTGTATGGGTTTATGTTGCGAGATGTTGAACCTGGTAGTTCTAGGGCAAATACTATGGTTTAGATTTAGATGCTGGTTTTCAGTAATGAAAATCGGAAGGGGAAACCCTTCTTTGATTAAAAAAACTACTACCTCCATTCTGGTTTACTATTCCCATCGTACTTTGGGTCAAAGTTTGTCCATGAATTTTACTTGTAAAATGTGAATGGAAAACGAGATTTTGTTATACCCAAACCAAAAAGGACTGGAGGGAGTGATTGCTCTGACACGAACGCCACCTCTCATAGCGCAGGCATTGAACTGGCGCGCCGGCCAAGAGGGCCGCACTTGTTGTAGGCCCGGCTGAGCACGCCTCCTCACCGCGTGCAACCAGCTTAAGACTGCCCCGCCTGCCTTCATTGAATCCGCGCGTGTGCCAGCAACACGTCCTTCCGCGAGCCGACAGGCATTTTAGAACACAAAAATTACTAAAATCTAATTAATTTACGCATGGTCTTGACTTGTTGTGCTCGCACTGGTAGCAAGAACTAGTAGAGGATTTTCTTTATTTATAACTCTCCTCACATTTTTTTGGCTTTGAAGTGAATCATGGTTGTGGACATTATGTATGAATGTGCAGATATCTGTGAACATGAGTTTGATGTGGAAGTTGAACTTGGAATGTCGGGCTTGCGCGTGAACTATACCATGTCCAATGCTTCGTCTGTTATTGTTTGGAAAGTAATTGCTGTTATTACATGACCCGAAAAAAACATTTTGTGCCACATCAGTAGATGGACGGACAGCACAACAGGCATGCTGACTGGATAAACATTTGAACCTAGCTATTATGAAGGAAATTTTGTATTGACAACAGTTTTAGATAGCAGGAAACGCCTAGCCTGCTCTGCCTCTGCTAGCTTATTTCTGGCTTCTTCCATCTCTTCTTTGGCTTGGGTGAAGAGAGCATCTGATTGCTCTTTTCACTTCTTCAGGAACTCAGCTACATTCTCAAGGGCTGCTGCATGCTTTCTTTCAGCCTTTACTAATGCCACGAGGACACGAACAACTGACGACTCCACCTAGCTTGTGTGTAATCTAGCCTCATTTTGGAAATTTGCACCTTGTGTCTAATCCAACATCATTAGGGAACTTGCACCTTGTGTGTAATCCAGCCTCATTTTGGAAACATGATCTCGAGGTTGGCCATACTTCTTCCTCGCAGGAACTACATACTAACATGAAGTTACTTCTTTTTTAGATCAATACTCAGAGCAACCTAGATCCATTTAGTAGAAGCCAAATAAACAGAACTCGGAGAAGTGAATTCAAAAGGAAAAATAAAAATAAAAATAGACTACAAGGTGAGAACACCCACTTCCTACATCAAGCTAAAAATGAAAGCATTAGGACGATTAAGACTCTTCTTATTACAGATCGAAGAACACCACGCTTAAGAGAAACAGAAACTACAACATATACACATCGAAGAACACGAGGCTACACGAAAGTAATTGAAAGGGTGTTACTTACCAAAGCTCGTTTTACAGGTTCGGTGCAGCTCCTCTTTAACTTGCCACGCTCCTTGAAGATGTCCCGAATATCACGTGTTTGGTCTTCATTGCTCCTCTGCATGTTCGCACTCGTGGTTTTAAAATCTCAACATGGCAAGAAAAATATACAACTAGTAATACTCGCGCATCTTATGGGCAACATTAGAGAACTCATCTGCCACGTTAGAGCATCTCCAACAGAATTGCAACGCGCGGCGCTTTAAAAAGTGTTTACAGTGCTGAGATCAAGAAGTAGATACTAGAGAGTAGAGGATAGTTCTCAGCATAGATAGATAAAAAAAGATAATTCAACTACCCCTCTCCGGATTTTCAAATAAGGCCTTCCCTCATTCATCCTTTTCTCCCACAAGATAAACTACTCATACAAATGCATCTTGATGCGTGCAATGCATGGGCATCTTGCTAGTTCTAAAAACCTTTCCATCATTTGCCACACTACTGGTTGCGGATGAAAAACCTACCCAAGCACAATGCGATACAGGAGCGACGCACAATTACAAGCTGATATTCTGTTGGACAATGGAGGCTATAACCAATTACTTTTACGGGAATAATAGCACCTGGGAAATTTGAAGGGTAGGTATGAACAAAATTGGAACTGCACATGTACTGCTAAGTGATTCAATACACACATTACCAATCGAGGAGGAGAACGATGGTCGCGGCGGCCTCTGTGAGTCATGGTCGACAACGGGAGTCAGTTCATTGTCCACGACGGTGGTACTTCTGCACTTGGCGTCGGCTTACGGGAAGCAGATCCGAGACCGTGGAAGACGATGTCGGGGAAGAGGCTCCGTGTACGACGACGATGGTGGACCGGCTCCAGTGCGGCATACGAGGTCGTCGATGAGGCAGATGCGCTGCGGTGGACGAGTGTGCCGATGTAAAGGGGAGGAGCACGAAGGCTGCGGTGCCATGGAGAAGTCTATTTTGCGGTGGGGATAGAAAATGGGGAGTATTCAGGTGTACTACTCTGGGTGCCGGGGTGGGGTTGGCTGGGTAGGGTGAACCTGAAGTTACGAAAACAGCCCCCTACCAAGCGTCATCCGTAGGCCTGTTCCGAAGGCTATGATGGTAACTTCCCAGTGCTCGAATCAGGGTCGCGGGAGATTTTCCCGCCGACCTCAAAATTTTGTGACACTAGACTCCCCGTGTGGCGTGTTGAGTGATTCGGCTAAGCAACTAGCGAGTAGTAGTAGTAAACTCTGCATATTAGGTTTGACCAAAGTCAAACTTCCTAAAGTTTGACCAAGTTTATAGAAAAATATAACATTTACCATAACAAATATGTATGATGTGAAAGTACATTCAATAATGAATTTAATGGTATTTATTTGTTATTGTATACATTAATATTTTTTGTTATAAGCTTTGTGAGAGTTTACAAAACTTGACTTTGACCAATGTTAATACGCGGACTTACATAAAAACGGTGGGAGTACACATTTGTTTTCTTAGTTTGTAGTGAACTAATCATTTGTTGAAATTGTGAAATAAATATATTAGGCTATTGACTTCGAATGTAATGGTCTATACAATTCAATAGTTACAATCATTATCGAATCCCAAGATGTATACAAGGTCTATAGTACTTCACAACATGCTCAAACTCACATAATCCCAGTCAAATGAGAATCTAAATGCATTTCATAGTTATTACTTTGTAGGATGCAACAAAAACAACCATCACTCTACATCAGCCATTATAGAAGCAACATTTTGACATATCCCAATGTGTGAATGAAACGTGGAGAGAGAGCTTTTGAAGATGGAGCAGATAGGGTGGGAAAGATTGTATGTATGTGGACGAGAGAGTAGGAGACAAACCTAACGAGACAGAGAGAGAGATGGAGAAAGAAAGAGAGAGGAAGAAGTTAGGTCTGTGAGAAAGATGGATACATGTAATATACATGAGATGCGTGTGCATCTGGATTCTGTATACGTGGAAGGAGAAGAGACAACATTTTTGATGAGAGAGCGGGGAAAACATGGACGAGAGGGGAAGGATCTCATGGGTTGAGGGATTGACAATTTTGTGCGGGGGAGAGATGGATTGGTAATTTTTTGCAAGAGAGAGAGAGGGTGGGGGGAGGAGTCAGTCAGCCATCGTCACATCACCCTGCTTCCAAATGACCCCGCATTCTCTAGTTCAGTGTGGTCACCGTCTTCGATCTGCTCGATGCCCTCTTTGAAGATTGAGGTGTTGTGCATGTTGGGGTGCAAAGAAGCACAAGCGAGAATGGTCGCCGTATAACCTTGGATGGGGATGAATTGTGTGCTCCGGGGAGTGTGTGTGTGTGTTGTGCTACATGTGTGTGTGTGTCAGATATTGAGAGAAAACAAACCTAAGGAGAGAAATGGCTATTCACGAAGAGATTGTGCGGGCCTTGAGGTGGGCAGGGGCCGGGTGAGGGTGTCAAAATGTGTGCGTTGATGCATGTGTTGCATGCGACCGTGCGAGGGACGGACGAATCGAGAGAGATGGTTGTTGTGTTACGGATGCTCCTCTCTCTATCTCTCTCTCCCCCTCTCTCTCTCTCAGACACACACACACACACAAGTAAACTAGAAGACCGTTCTCTCATGTATACACAACGTATCGGCATCTGTCTATGTCTCACTCATGCATGATCATTTGCACATTCACACCTCTCTATGTCTGTATCACATGCACATCATCTCCACATTGCCCTTCCGCCACAACACACATATGGACACATACACACGTTCTCTCTCAGTCACACACACAAAATCAGTATTAAAAAAACTAGGGCGCACCTAAAACATCCAAATCCAAATAAACATGAACTGGAGCTAAATTCAAATATATGGAAATATTGCAGCGTCAAGAACTTTCACAGGAAAAAAAAGTTGAGTAATATTCGAGGACTGTTTTCACACACACAAAAAGGTTCGGTGGATGTCCTTCGAGCGCGACATGGTGACGCACCGTTCGATTGACCGTGCGGCCGCGGTTCACGCGCTTGCACAGGATTCCGTATCGTGGCTGTGGTACTAACTAATAAAAGCGCTGCCTAAGTCTAATGTTTTTGTGTACTAATACAGTTTTCTTTTAAGTTTGACCAACCTTATATATAAAACTAAAGTAAGCTCCCATGCATGCACTCATCAATATGTCGCCGCCGCCGTTGCGCATGCCGGCGCCCACCTGCTCCGGCCAACAATTTCTCGCCCATCACCGCCGTGTTGCCGCCATCCCTGTGCCATGAAAACGAAGGCTCGCCCGCTCACGTCGTCTGCAGTCCCTCCTCGCGATGCCACCTTGCTGCCAAGCACGCGAGCAGCTAGTGGAGCCGCGTCTATGCACGCAGCGTACAAAGAGGAGGACAAGCACGTGCTCCAGCACATCGGCGAGGAGGAACTAGTGTGTCATTGTCGTCTCCGCCCGCGCGGAGGAGGCGCGCATGGTGGCTGTCATGGCGGAAGCCGGTCGCGCGCGCGTCGAGCCTGCAAACCGGGTGCGGACGTGGAATCTACCTTCGAGACCTTGAATGCCACATGGATCCTACAATCTGAAGGAGCAATTTGGGTCAGTCGACTCATGTGAGCCGTTTGATGCAACATGGATGGCTAGAAGGGCTTCTTCCACCTCTTATGTCGTCTTCTTCCTTCGCTCCGTCGAACTTCTTTCACGACTGACCCAAATTATACTACTAGTACGAACGTATTAAGTACAGTAGGAACACGAAGATACGAGCAGTAGTACCAACTACAAGAAGAACAGTAGTAAGACATAGTACTAGTACTACTGTACGTACTAAAGAGTTGAAATAACGAGAAAGAACATAAACATAGTTCTGCTGGGGCCTCAATACAATACACCCTTGAAAATAAACTAAGCAACTAGTCCGCTTGACACTACAGTAGAACCAGCATGAGCAACGGCACTGCCACCTACTCGGAGTCCGAGTGCACGTCCTCGACTTCGTCCTCGTCCCTCTTCCTCTTCCTCTTCGCTGACGCTTCTTTGCTTGAACCGGACACTGGGCTCTGCTTCTTCATCCAACCCTTGTAGATATTTAAACAAAGGTAGGCATCCATTGCTGCGTACATGATGTGACCTTCATCTAATGTCTTCGACTCCCATGCATGATGAAACTCGTGATGAGGTTTCTTCAGTTTAGCGTACGAAGGATCAATCATGGCTGCTGCCAGGGTCAGCATTGAAGGTTGAGAGGAGGACACCAGGCTTGCCTTCTAGAGATCGAAGGGCTGGCCTACAACGAAACCTATCCGACGCAGGACATCCCTGTCATTCTTAAAGCCTACAGTAACGAATTTCATTCTTTTCTCCTTGAGGAAGTTCTTAAAATCTTGGCACTCAACATCAGCATGGCATATTTGGTAGACCAAGCAAACGTTATGTACGCAAACCTGGATCACGGCGGGCTTCTTCATCTCTTCATCCTTTAGATCCTTCTCTCGTCCCAGGACTGTGGTGTACTCAACATCTAGCCCAGCGACCCACTCATTCGTTGAACTGTTGAACATGCGTAGGAAGCGAGCAAGCCATGCTTTCACTGTCTCAGATCCACGTGTGTAGATGACGATGAACTGATCGCCGGTGATGGCTCTAACCTGGTACTCAGCGGCAACCATGGAGATTTGGGAGGCCATGGATTTTGGAGGAGGGTTAGGAGAAGTTGAACTATTGTACCCCGCAAAAAAAACTAGGAGCGAACTAATGTGAAAGGACGGGACGACTGGGAGCGAACTGTTGTAAGGTAGAAGATGGGGACGAGTAGGGCGTCCGAATGGCGTGGGGTTGCTGGCTTGCCCGGTGGATAAACGGCTGCAAGCCCCCAAAGAGTTCTCGAGAACTATGCGGGACCCACTAGATGTCATGTCTACTAGACCCATGTCGTAGGCCTGACGGCATAGCTTCTGCCTGTTCGCACGCTATGCCGGCGCGTGGATGTAACTTCACTTAATTCTGTCAAACGTCGCGCCTCCCACGAACTTCGCCTCCCTCGCGCGGTCGCGCCATTTGAGACTTCGACCGGCTATAAATGCGCATTTTTTTGCCTTTTTTTAGACAAGCAATTTTTTTGCCTACTCTGCATGCATGATACTCCCTCTGGTCCTTTTTAGTCCCGTCAACTGTTTGCAAAGTGTTTGACCAAATTTATACTTTTTTAACACCACCTTATATTAATTAACCAGCCACACCAGTACACTCATTCGCTACAATATTCACCACACAGGGCGGTACGTTATTTACAAGAATACCATCTAATCTATTGTCAAAGCTATACTTAGCGATTAAGTGTGCCACCTTATTGGCCGAACGGCTAATCTTTGACAATTGAAGATTGTTGACCAATTTCGAGATGCTCAACGCTTTCATCTTCAGGTCACGCATAACAAACCTGTCATAGTCCCCCGATGCAAGAGACGCTACCATAAAAGCGCAATCAGTCTCTAAAATTACAGGATTATGAAGAGAAATACCTATGTAGAGACCAGAAATGCAATCCCTAAGCTCTGCTTCCTCCATGCTTTGATAGGCATTAATGAAATCCCACGACCAAATTTATACTAAAAATATCAATATCTACAATACTGATTATAATGAGTATAAGAACTACGTTTTATAATGAGTGTAAAAATATTGATTTGACATTGTGAATGTTGACACATTTTTCTATAAGTCTGGTGAAAGTAGAGGTACATTGACTTCAGACAAAACTTAAATGCACAATGCAGACTAGTTCCTCCGTCCAGGTACGTGCCATGTCCTATCTTGTCATCACAACAAGGTTAGCTATTAGAGTACCACTACGTCCCTTCTAGTTTAAAGGGCTCGATTCAAAATTTTCACCTACTCTTAGCAAGATAGTAGAGGTGGTGGAATAGTTTTTGAAGTCTGCAAAAGTACTCAACTAGTGATGTCGTTCTTCACAAAAAATGTGTTTACCAATGCATGCATGAACACTAGTTACTCTAACCCCCCTCTCTTCTTTAATTCTTTGCCACATCAACATGTTTGCTATTCCTGTGTGCATGATACCAGCTAAGATACCACCATTATGGCCAGCCTTAATCATCGCATGCAATAATTTAGTGCACCTTGAAATATGAACATGTGTGGGGCGTGTATGTTTTTAATGACTTGAGACTATACCTAGCCCGGCATGCAAGATGACTTATTATGCACCGTTCCCCATACCTGCAGGAAGCCCGTTCGTCTCCAAATCTTTTCCTCTCCATGTGTGGTGCCAAACTCTCCTTCTCCCTCCAACGGTCCCACCACTCCACCCCGTGTGAAAAAATTTGCATGCATGACTCTCCTCCCCCCACGCTCGTCCAATCCATTGTGACCAACAATATTTCCACCCCTTCGCTCCCCGTAATTTACTCCAACATATATGCCCACGTAGCTGTTACTTAACTGCAGGTGCATTGGGTCACTAACATATGGGCCCAACAGGGGTTTGGCCCACATGTCAGTGACGCAACTGGACCTGCAGTTAAGTCAGTGCAACTCAGTCCATATCTTACGTAGGTGTGCCATTGCTCGCTATAAATGTTGCGCCTCCCACGACATCGGTATCTCCTCCCCCTCATGTTCACGTTCATCGCTATCTCCTCCCCCTCCCTCTCACGTCGACCACCATGGCATCGCCCCTCCCAAGCCCTAGGAGCCCCTTGCTGCACCGCGCGGACGGTCACGCATCGTCGTTCCGTTCCTCGCCGCCACTAGTCGAGGAGGACGCGTCGGTGTTCTGCTCGTCGCCGCTACGCGACGCGTCACCGTTCCGTTCCTCGCTGCCACTAGTCGAGGAGGACGCGTCGGCGTTCCGCTCCTCACTGCGACGCGTTGAGGTGGACGCGTCGGCGTTCCCAATCTCGCCAGCACGCACGCCGGAGGACGGGTCGGCTCCCCGCTACGAGGAGAACGCCGCGCCGCCCGCCGAGCCCCCCAGCCTTGAGGAGCTTTGAAAGAAATGGATGTCGCCTTGTGGGAGGCTTTGCCTCCAGCAGAGCGCGCCAAAATAGAGGCGGAGAAGAAGGCCGAGGAAGAGAAGCGCACCACGGAACAAGCTGCCTGGGAGACCTATACCGCATCTGAGAGAGTCAAGCAATTGGCTCTTTGGCAGAAGGCTCATGCGAGGGCCTCGAGGGTGGCGGAGGACGCCCATGCCGACGCCCTGAGTGCAGTCGGGCCCAAGCGCCTCATCTACGCTTGGCGGTACGTGGACCGAGTGCACGCTTCCAGCGAGGAGGAGTACCTGTTGGCGTCGGATCACCACACCGGTGAGATCGCGCTCGCCCGCCGGCAAGCCGCCAATCAGCACCTCACGAGTTGCGAAGCTGAGGAAGAAGCATTGTGTCGGTGCACTGGGAAAGGCCGCGCACCAGGGCACTTGTGGCGCGCCGCAAGCGCTCCTGTAAGCGTCGTGGCTTTTAGGAGGAGTATAATTTTTGTTTCTTAAGGCGATCTCATTAGTTTTGGGACGCAAATGATAAATCCCGAACGTTCAGGAATTTTTAGCGTCCTTAATTAAGTATGTAAAAGTGAAAGTTTGGAAACCTTGTGTATTTGTATGCATTTTGCAAGTACGTGCACATAGCACACACTTTACTATATACTATCGCACTATACGTCTCTCTCGGTATATGCTTGCAGGCTGTGCTACTCCCTCCGTCCAGGTCAATAAGTCATCTTTGGTTGTGCACCGTGACCAAGAAGGAGGGAAGACTTATACACCTAGACAGAGGGAGTACTACTATTACTTATGTACGTGCAAATGCACGTTTTAACATTACGATGCGGTTTTTGTAAAAGTAGAAAAACAACACTAGTCAAGCTTGTGAAACGATTCAATGCAAAACAAATGCAAAAATGCTCGTTTGATTGTTTACTTCTAGCTTCCTTCTCTGTGGTTATTTCTCTGTCGTACTTTGTACGGAGTATCTCACTGGTTGGAAAGGCATGCAAATTCCCAAACCGGTTCCTACACCCTGTATTGAATTTTTTGCCTAACAAGTTGTGTCGTGCAATTGGATTTCCAACTTGAGTACTACTACTAGTAGGAGTACCAGGGGCCAGTTCTTTTAGGCTTCTAGATTAGTAATCCCATAAATACTACCTCCATCCTGGTTTATTGGTCCCCATTGTAATCTGTGTCAAATTTTGATCATAAATTTAACTAATGAAATGTTAGTGCATGTCACATGCACTACTCCATCCGTCTAGGTATGTCATCTTAGGCTGTGCACCATGACCAAGGAGGAGGAGAAAACGAGAAACGTTAATGTTTATTTGCTAATTAATAGTATTGCATGCAATGAACTAACCACTGCATGTCGTGTTTGATATCTCAAGTCATTAAAAGCATGCACACTCTTTATCTCTTGTTGGTTGATATGTCAAGAAACAAGAAACGAGGTAGAAGTTAATGCACCATGCCTACGTGTTTTGGGATTATTTGGTTTTCGTAAGATGACTTACACACCTAGACGGAGGGATTACAATGGTGAGGAATAAACCAGTTAAATCTTTGGTCAAAATTTAGCACAAATTACAATGTTGAGGAATAAACCAGGACGGAGTAGTAGTTTAGAAGCCCAAATAAATGAGTGAGGCGCCTTATTGTTACTCTCCACTGTGACTAGTTTTGTGGGAAAAGCTGGGGAAGCCGCCAAAAGAACTGGCCCTAGGAATAGTAGCTAGGGATCGAGTGTGCGAGATGAACCGAAGAAAGTAAATGCAGAGAGATGAAATGCAAAAAAGACGGAGGGATGTGATGGTTGCTTGTCCGTTTATTTTACCAGGCCACTTATTACTGGGAGTGGTTGGGTTTTGTGATATGACGGCTTTACTGTCGCGCCAGGAGCGGGGTGAGAGGTGAGACTCCTGTGCAGCGCCGCCCTCTACACTTGTACTACATCGGTTGTGGTTTATTAGTCCCGCATTGAATTTGACTGAAGATTTAACTGACAAAATGTTAATGCATGTCAACAAAAACTATATCATTGGATTTGTATTTGAACATAGTTTTGAATGATATAATTTTAGGTGACATGCATCATCATTTATCGTACTATATATAATGTCAGTGTCAGCGTCAGCGGCGTCGCCCCTAACGCACATTACAGAGACGGGGCGGCGGCCTGCGCGGGCCTCGCCGGTGCCCACGATCAAGAGGAAGACGCTGTCGTCCTCCTCCGAGACTAGTAGGCGGTGGTGATCCTCCAGCGACTCCGGCATGGTGAACGTGTAGCACGTCTCGTACTTGATGTTCTCCGCCAAGGGCCAACAGTGTCCGCTGCACGCATCCGTGAGGTGATGCACCATGTCCGCCGGCGAGCCACAAAACGGCATCGGGCACTCATAGCAGTGGACGAAGGGCTCCTTGGAGGCATCGACTAGGCCGTCCATGAAACAGGAGTGGTTGTAGGGGACGTTGCACCAGTTGAATATATGAGAAAGTTACTATGAGATTTAATCCGAATAAGCACAAAATAAATCATGACGGCTATAACAGAGATGAAACTAATCATGTGGACTAGCATAGTAGTAGGATACAGAGTAGAAACATGAATTCTACCACGATTTCGAACATGAAGGACAGAAACACATACGGTGCAACGGGAGAAGCACCGTTGGCGTTGAGGTTGTCGCCCATGTACAAATCCCACGTAGACACGGTCTTTGAGCACGGTTCGTAGTCGTTCCACGCTCGGGCATTGAAGTTTATAACTATTTTAGATTAGAATATACTACTCCTTCGGTGCTAGTAGTAGAGCAGAGTCCTACTCTACTACTCTACTCAAGCAAGTTAGGGCATAGCACTCTAGGGAGTACTAGTACTGTGATCACTCAAGAAAGTTGTCCGCCGAAAGAGTGGATGGAATTCGCTCCCCATAGAGGTAATCAAGCTCATTGTTTCGCGTGTGGACAATCTCAGTATCATGCCGCTCGCCGCGTGCTCGTCGGGGCTGTACCGTTTACTCAAAGCCCTCGGGCCGGAGCTTTTTAAGCCAGCTCCTTTCTTGCTAATGCCGCCTGATCTTCAGAAACGGCATGTCACGCAGCATAACGATCGTAGGGTGGTGAGCATCAACCCCCTTGACTGCGATCTGATCCCCGTCAGTCTCAACTACATTAACGGTATGTACTGGGTAAGCATGAACACGTCTTGGATGGTGCTCTTCGACGGTCGCGGCAGCTGGATGCTCGTGGCGGTCTACACCCGGCGATTGATCCCCTTCCTTTGATTAACACTGCACTGCTTTGGCACCGCGTCCCAGAATACTCGGAATCTTACAGTAGCCAACATGATACCAAGTTTGATTTGCTCCAGGTTGTAATCTACCAAGTACCCACAAGATCTGTGAATTATAAAGACTTCAGGCTAATTGCGTTCTTCAACTGCGGTCTTGCCTATCTAAAAGGTCACTGCGGTAAGTGGATAAATCTGCACGTCCATCGCAGGATCATACATCCTCCATGGTTCTCTGATGCCATTGAACACAAGGGCTTCATTTACGCTGTCGACTCCTTCTATGGCTGGACGTATTGCTGGCCTACTCTAGTCATCGCTACAAACGGCTGTTACAACAGTATGTTACTTTCCTATGATATCATGATGGCTTGCTTATATTACTGTCAACATTTGCTGAAAAAATATTCATGCTCATAACATGTTGTTCTTAAGATTGACTAAATCAAGAGCCCTTTTTATTTGACTCCAACTTGATATGATGTTGTAGGCCGCCTGGTGTCCCTACCCTTCCTAATCCCAGAACCTTTCAAAGAAAAAGTGGCATGGCAGTTGCAGGTGGTTCCTGGCTCGATCAGACGATGGTGAAAGATTGATGATCATGTTGTTTCGCGGAATACAATCACAGTCACTGCAAGGTCTTTGAGTAGGATCCCGGCTTCTCTGGGCCTTCATGAATTTTTGACTGGAGGCTGGTAAGTAGCCTTGGTACACGCCCTCTGTTTGTCAGACTGAATTATCCGATTAACCAGGAGATAACCGACGGCAAGGATCATGATGGCAGCACGGTTTTGTTCATCAGGCAAAACTGTGTCTACACAGCGTACCATCCGTCTCTGCATGCACCATACCCTGATATGTGCCGCCACGCTCTGCAGCCCAAAGTATGAGAGAGGGTCGCAAGTATCAGACTTCGACCTGCTGGCTGGAGTTTCCCCCGTCGGGCACCCATCTGGTTCAAGCCGTCAGCCAATCTCCATAGCTTAATAAATAGTAACGTCTAACTGAGCCAGTTAGTTAGATGCCTACACTTGGTGTAGTAGGATCTTTATTTAGTTTGATGCATACACTTGTTCTTTTTTGGTAGCCCTTTTGTAATGATGGCTGATGTTTGGTTTGGAAGAGAGAGCTGCGTCTTCACTCTTCCGGCTTGCTTACTGCTTCTATTGAACCCCCAGCCCTGGTTGTTGTTGCTGCTATTTTCAATGTACAATCAGTAGTATATTTCGTCTGTTGGTTGAATAAATGTGTTGTTAGCATGACAAACACAATGTTTTGGAAGTCGTTGCACGGTTTGATCCTTTAGTGCCCCGTACTGTATGTAGCGCATAGTATTTTTCGTACGGAACACATTTTCCACTTGTTGATAACATGCAGCCCACTGATGAAGGCCCACTAGAGAAGCCCATAATTAACTGGAGGGGAGGCTCTCACATGAATCCGGCCCAGGTACATGCTCAAGGTCCCCTAAACATAAATAAGTAATCAATAAATAAATAAAGCTAAATGCTCATGCACCAGTTATTTGGGAAAATAGGTAGCCCAGTATTTCTTTTTGAAGAATACCCAAGCTAGGCCCATTTGTTTTCTTCGAATTACTGGGCTGCAAATCTTTCAAGATGAGGAGGAATGCATTCTGGCCTGGCTTAAGAGTATGGTCAATGTCTGTTAAAAGTAATATCAAAAGGGGTTGAAAATTCCAAAAAAATTATAGCAAATGGGATATAAGTTTCTTTTTTTGTTTTTGTTCTTCACTGATATCTTATACGTATTTCATTGGATTTAATATGACATAGTACTAATTTATTTTTAAATTTGTTTTAGTATGGCTATTAATTTTTGGATTAAGAATATTTCGTTCCCCAGCAAAAATTTGCGAATTTTCAAAATTTCCCACATATTGAGTTAATTTTTTGACCCTAGTACTGACCAGAAAATGGCCAGCAATTCTAAAATGGAAAACGGGCTGCAATAAATTCCATATAAATTAGAAAATGAGTAAAAATTATAAAAATAATAGCAAATGGGCTGTACACGCCACAGATTTTGAGGCTGACTTGTTTACGCAAGGCTTTGTCAATGAACACATGATTCTAGCAGCAGTGACTGTTGGATGTCCATCCAACGGCTGACGTGCTTCTTCAATCTCTGATCTTCCTGCTCCAGCCGCCTAAACTAGCACCGGCGAGACTGCCTGCTCCCTCCTCTTGTGGCCCGCTGTGATGTCGCGCAGGCTTCCCCGGCCCACCCTACTCCCTCCACTGGCCTGGCCGCATGCAATCAACTGCCTCCTTATTACGCAAAAAAAAATGATTCCTCCCACTAACATCTGGGGCGCACTGGTTGGGAGGCTGACCTGTGGGCCTACTAAGTTGACGCGTACGCAGGGCTTGTCAACTTAGTCAACAAACGATTCTAGCAGCAGTAACCTTTGGATTTGAATCGAACGGTCCTGCTACTTCTTCAATCGCTGCTCTTCTTGCACCAGCCGCCCAAACCAGCGCCGGGGAGAACGCCTGCTCCTGCCTCCAGTGGCCGGCTGTGTTGCCATTGAGGCCTCATCGCCCCTACTACTCCCACCGCTAGCTAGGCCCTGCGGCGGCGGCAGCCTCACACCGCAGCCGAACCAGTGAACCCCCGTACTCCTCTCCGCGTGGGCATCCACTGCCACGTCTTCCCCAGCTCCGCGGCGTCCCCTTCCTAGGCCTCGCTGTCGTCCACCGCCTTGGTTCTCTCGGCGCGGCGTGGTCAACGACATTCCATCGGAAGAGTACTGTACGTGGAGAGGTCGACAGCTGGGTCCACAGCCACAACCCAGTTTTTTGTGATTTGCCACGTAAGTCACTTTGTCAGGCCTATTGGGCTGCAAATCTTTCAAGACGAGGAGAGCTTTCATTTGGCTGGCCAAGAAAATGGCCCATCAGTAATGAGAAATGGGTTGTACATTTTTAAAACACATCAAACCAGCAATTAGTTTCAAATATCTTTTTTTTATTTTGAGATTTTAAATTACATTAATTTTTATGCATGGAGAATTTTTTGGATTTTATATTGATATACATTTATTTTTAAAATCAGTTCGAATGTGAGTCGAAATTTCAGGATTAAAAACAGTTCGGACCGCACCGAAATATGCAAAATTTTGTATAATTTTTTAACCGTGGCCACAATATGGGCTGTAATGCTAACAAAAAGAATATGGGCTCCAAAAAACCTTAAGAATTAGCAAATGGGCTGTAAATTATTAGAAATAATGGCAGATGGGTTGTATGCTGTTTTCCATAGATTTGAGGCTTTCCTAAAAAAAGGTTAACGCACAAGCAGTGACTGTTGGATGTCCATCGAACGGCCGTCGTGCTTCTTCAATCTCTGCTCTTCCTGCTCCAGCCACTCAAACAAGCGCCGGCGGGACTGCCAGCTCCCTCCTCCTCGCGGCCGGCTGTGCTGCCGCGCAGGCCTCACCGCCCCGCCATACTCCCATCGATGGCCTAGCTATCCCTCTACTCACCCACACCTCCTGTTATTCTCCAGCGACGGCAGACGAACCAGTAAACCCTCATACAGTCGTACTCCCCTCTGCGTGGGAAACAACTGCCGAGTCTTCCCTGCCTCCGTGTCGTTCCCTTCCTAGGCCTCGTCGTCGTCCACCGCCCTGGTGCTCTCGGCACGGCCTGCTCAACGTGGTCAACGACCGACATGCATCTGAAGTGGACTGTACGTGGAGAGGCCGACAGCTGGGTCCACGGCCGCACGCAAGGAAATGCCTCCTTATTACACGCAAAATAATGATTCCTCCACCTGACATCAGGGACCCACCGAAAGGGCCTCTGTATTTCACGAAAAAAACGTTACCACCGCTGACAGCTCGGACCCACCAGCTATATCTTCGCACGCAAGGAAGTGCCTCCTTATTACGCACAAAAAATGAATACTCCCCTGTTAGCTGGGACCCAGTATAGTGGCAGGCTGACTTGTGGGCCTACTAAGTTGACGGGGACAGAGGGCTATGTCAACTTAGTCAATATGCACGATTCTAGCTCCAGTGACCGTACGATGTCCATCCAACGGCCGTAGTGCTTCTTCAACCTCTGGTCTTCTTGCTCCAGCCGCCCAAACCAGCGCCGGTCGTTCCTCATGCTCCTGCCTCCCGTGGCCGGCTGCGATGCGGCGGAGGCCTCACCGCCCCCTACTACTCCCACTGCTGGCCAGGCCATCCCTCTACTCACCCAGACCCCCTGTTATTCTGTGGCGACGGCAGCCTCACACCGGAGCAAACCAGTGAACCCTCGTACTCCTCTAAGCGTGGGCATCCACTACCGCGTCTTCCCCGGCTCTGCGTCATCCCCTTCCTAGGCCTCGCCGTCATCCACCGCCCTGGTGCTCTCGGCGTGGCGTGGTCAACGTGGTCAAGGAACGGCTTCCATCGGACATGGACTATACGTGGAGAGGCTGACAGCTAGGTCCACGGCCGCAGCAAGGAAGTGCCTCCTTATTACATGCAAAATAATTATTCCTCCACCTGACAGCGGGAACCCACAGGACGGGCCACCGTATTTTGCGAAAAAAACATTTCCCCCTGACTGCTGGGACCCACCAGCTACATCTTCGCACGCAAGGAAGTGCCTGACAGTCGGGACCCACCTGGTCGAAGCGTACGTAGCGTTGTCATTCTGGTCGTGAACGTGTACGTACATATATACTGGTGGATGTATAGGCGCGCACGTAGCATGTACACGTACGTACAGCGGCCAGGGTGCACGAAAGAAAATACGGCCATGTGTGTGTACATACGGGCGGGGTCTCGAACGCCTACTCGTGCATACGTACGGCCAGGGCTCGTCTACATGGCTGGGTCGGAACGGAGAAACAACATCGTCTTTGTGTTCATGGGGAGGCAACGGAATGCGTCGTGTTCATCGGGAGGCAACAGAATGCGTCGTGTTCATCGGGAGGCAACGGAACGCGTGGGAGCCAACCGGCTGGGTCGGAACGGAATGCGTGGTCGTGTTCATCGGGAGGGCTTGGACGGAACAGGCGATGGAAATGAGGCATGGTGTACCGCAAAACGGAGGAAATGGACCTCCTACGTTCGAAACGGGGTCCTGTTGATCGGGAGGTGTGTGGCGTACCGCAAAACGGAGGAAACGGACCTTCTACGGTCGAAACAGGGGTCCTGT
>NC_041390.1:135974783-136033400 GCF_002162155.2 Triticum dicoccoides | reverse complement strand
TCATCTAATCGATCGGCTTCAGTTAGCCATAGTAGTGAAGGAATCGCTCGATCGGGTTTAGTTAACAGCCATTGACCGGTCGCTCGGGTTCAGTAACGCGTAGCCTGCAGTGCAATCGCTCGGGTTCAGTTAGAGCCCAACGCCTCGCTCGGGTTTAGTTAGAGCCAACGCCTCGCACACACACGCATACGTGTACGAGAGAAACGCGCATCGCTCGGCCTCCGACTGTAACCGGGAACTCCCCGAAATTTTCCTCCCCCTCGCTTCTACCATGGTTTTTTCCGTCATGGACAACCCAAAGAATGTCATGCAGCTGCGTCTCCGGCCCGCCCAGGACGAAAAATCCATTTTCTGTCATGATTTTTTGTCATAGAAGTAGGAGCCCACCACATCTATGATGATACCGTGTTTTGTCATAATTATCGTCATAGAAGTGTCATATGTATGACAGAAAAAAAATTCGTTCGGCCCAAAATGTCACAGATGTGTCTTTTTTTGTAGTGATATCAGTGTTCACCCGAACTTTAAACGCGTCTTAACTGACCGTCGGCTTCTCCCTCTTCGGTCAAGGGCCGAAAAGTGTTATGTACTCCACCTGTCGAGAATATCGATGGTGTTTCCGATAACCAGACAATCAGGCCATAAGGCTGTAACAGACAAAGCGCGCTCAGGGAACTTATGCTATATTACCGACGAAGTGTAAGAAGCATCTTCGAAGA
Organism: Triticum dicoccoides; assembly: GCF_002162155.2. Lineage (NCBI taxonomy): Eukaryota > Viridiplantae > Streptophyta > Magnoliopsida > Poales > Poaceae > Triticum > Triticum dicoccoides. Next base: position 136,032,681 of record NC_041390.1, on the reverse strand, counting down.
AAATAGTACCCCCACCGATACCTTTCTTCGGTTGCTCATAGTTACTATGAGACTTGTGCAATAGATTTGTGTACTCATGAGTTCCGTTGTGTGCCGGTCATGATTGAAAACAATAAGAGCACTAGCTTTCGGCTTCACCTAGTCTAAGGTCTGTGCCGAACAAGGAATGAAGCCATACAAGTATAATCATATGCAAGAGGAAACACTTCATAAAGGAAGCCCCCAAGTAAACAGAGTATTTGAATTTGCTTGCAACAAACAAGATTTTGACAAAGAAAGTTTTTCGCAAATGACTTTTTGTCAAAAAAAGCATAATGCTTGGTCGAACCGAATGAAATTTAAAACTGAAGGTATTTAAGCATGGAAGCGACTTAGCTGGTTAATGTGCTCGGTGTCGATGCACGGCCCGAGCTTACGGCAGGACAAGGTCCCAGCCCCCAAGCCGGTCCCGAGGTGGCAGAGCGAACAGCTCGACACTCCAAAGTGGCGACATAGCACGGACAATGCAGGCCAGCAGTGTGACGCCAAAGTCCCCTGCGTGGCTCAATGAAGTAATGACGAAGCTCTCGGTCCAGCCGAGGTGACGTGGTACGTCGGTACGCCGAGGTGACAGCGCTGCCCGACCCGGATCATTTACATGTGCATAGAAAATAGTGCAAGCGGGAGATAATAGGAATAATAATAAAAAAATTATTGCATAATTAACAATTTACGCAAAGTGAGTAATAAAAGAAATATGGCCCGTGTGCCGAACACTCGATGAGGTAGAGCTCTCTCAGCAATGCCGAAGTCCCCAAGGCAACCGAACATGTCGGTATGGCGATTCGACCAACAAGGTGATCACGCGAGCCAATTGGGACAACGACGTCGGCTTGCCAAAGTGACTGCGTCACGCAGTCAAAGTCGATCACCTACACACATAAAATAGTGCGGTCCAAAAAGGATAATTTCTTCTCGCAAAAATAATTTAGTGAAAGAGATGTGGCCTGGTGCCGAAGTCATGTCGATGCAGGGCGTCGGCGTGACGCGGTGAAGGCATGGCCAAGCCTGAATTCGCAGGCCGGTCTGAGTTCCGGATGCGGCATTCGCCGAACTGTATACGGAAACTGACCGAACCACCAGGCGACCATTGTTAATGCGGCCACCATTTGATAGACCTGTGTACAGATGATGAAACAAACCATAGTAATAATTCCTTTGGAAAAATAAACCCAAGCAAGAAAAATACTAGGATTAATAGCACCTGGTTTATCTGTTGTAGCGATTTGAAGAAAGGTTACTCCCAAAATCGGGACTCGACCTGCACACCCATTGCATGATGGGCGATAAAGTGACGGCATGGTGATGCTGGTAAGGTGGGCTCACCGAGGCAAAGCCCCGGTCCAGCTAACGTGATGAAGCTGGTCGGCTGGTGACGCCGAAGTCAACGGAGTATGTTGATGACGAAATAGCAAAGTCCCCGGTCTAGCCGAGATGACGGAGCGAGTCAGTAAGGAGATGTTGTAGCTGCCATGTAAGCCGATGTGTTGAAGCAGTTCAGTGTGATGGACATCGGCTTGAAGAAGCAACAGTGCGGCCATGCCGACGCTAGTCATAACTTGTGACGCGGTCAATGCCGGATTGATGAAGTGAACGAGCGGCGATGTCGGTGCGCCTGGCCCGTGCAACCCGTGGGTCGATGGTGTTGGTGATGATTTATCCTTCGCAATGTCGAACTCGTGTTTAACTTGCCGAGTTGATGATCCAATAAGCTTAGACTCAGCTCGATGAAGCGACGATCTGTCTAGCATAGATCGGCAGACATGGAGCAATGTTACCGGACTGGTTTGACACCATGGCGATGGTGAAGAGTACCTTAGAGAAGGCTTAAAATATTATGGACACGTGTTTAAAACAACGCACAATACCCTAGAAGAAAATTCCTTCAAAAAGGTTGTCCAATATCACGTTCATAAAGCAACATGAATTCAGGTCGGATCCGTATTCGCGCAGAAAACTGATCCAAAAAGTGATGCACTAATCGGAAGGTTCCCGGAGTTTGGACGTTCGGATCGAGCTGAAATTTTTAGGGGTGGTAGATATACGAATTCCGTAGCCGATCAACGGTTGGATCTTCCCAAGGACGTACGAGATAGGTGCTGGAGACCACGCCCTAAACTCGTCTAGATTCCCGTCCAGATCTGACAAGGCTCCGATATATCGTAGATTGCTGGAGATTCCTCCATCGGAACTCGACGAAATTTTGCATGGTTCTTGTAGACTCAATTCCACACAATTCCACCAAAGGAATCGTCAAAGCGATGCTCGAGGAGGTGGAAGCAGCGGATACAAGTTTGCTGTTTGGAAAAACAGCACGGTCGCCCGAGGACAATGTCGACGTTGAGCCCCCCGAGCTCCATGGATGATTCCTCTATGATATTGATAGAAATAGGAGTTGATGTTGATGAAGGCCCTAGTCCGAACATGATGATTGGAGGTGGGGCATAGTCCTCGGTCAAGCCAAAGTAACCAGTCGAGGTGGTGACGAAGACGCCGACGTCGCAGTTGATCTGCAGACGAGCCATCGATCCTTTTGCTGACCACACAGCGGAACTCTTAATGAAAGCACCAATGTCGGTGTCAAAACCGGCGAACCTGGGTAAACATTGTGTCCCTTGTCTCCTGTTACCATCGACCTTAGACGCATAGTTCGGGAGCCCCTACCCGAGATCCGTCGGTTTTGACACCGACAGGGGGTTCGACAGAGGCTCACCATGGGAGCACACGGAGGCTCAGCGATAGCTTAGGAGCAGCAGGGGGCGGCGAATCTGACACGGCGGAGCTGGGTGGTCAGAGGTTGAAGATGACCTCGTCCTCGGTGTTGCGATGGCACTGAGCTTGAATGGGACGAGGTAGTCGACGTAGCTGAGGAAGAGGGGGCTCCTGGATGCATCGTGCGGGATGGAGAGCGACGGTCACCGCGGCGGACGACAACGGCGACGGTCGCCGCGGCGGACGACGACGGCGACGGTCGCCGCGGCGGACGCGACGGCGACGACAGGAGGCGCTCGGGTGGAGAAGGGCGAGGGGAAAAGTAGGACTGGATATGGGGGGAGAGGAAGCGCGACAAGGGAGAGAGGGGGCAAGTGGGCGAGTGGGTGGAGCAGGGAGGGAGGAGCCCAAGGGGGCGGGGGCCCTTATCCTCCCCCGTCAATGTCGGCGAGGGGGTTCGGCGGCGGCAGCGCCCCTCGGTCGGTCGTACAGGGATGCGACCGGGGAGGGGAAAAGGTTTGGGCCGGCCAGGGGGTTTAAGGCCCATGGGGAAACAAGGGGGGGCTCTCTGCTCCTTTGGTATAGCCTTTTCCTTTTTTCAATTTAGTGCCTCTGTTTTCTTTTATTTTAGGGCACTAAGCCACTTTATAAAAAGTTTGTCCACCACCAATATTAGCAAATGATTATTTGCAACAACTCGAACATTTTAGTTCTCATGTTTGGCAAATTTGAATTTTGAGTTTGAATAAGAACAGTGATTTGCATCAAGTGAGGATTAGCAACAGTAATGTGATGACATGGCACCATTAGCAGGGGTTTATTGTAGCTTAATTATCCAGGAGTCACACTAGAATAACACCTTAAGACACAAATCAACCAAAACCCTAATGTCACCTAGATACTCCAATGTCACCTCAAGTATCCGTGGGTATGATTATACGATATGCATCACACAATCTCAGATTCATCTATTCAACCAACACAAAGAACTTCAAAGAGTGCCCCAAAGTTTCTACCGGAGAGTCAAGACAAAAACATGTGCCAACCCCTATGCATAAGTTCATTAGGTCACGGAACTCGCAAGTTGATCACCAAAACATACATCAAGTGGATCACATGATATCCCATTGTCACCACAGATAAGCACATGCAAGACATACATCAAGTGTTCTCAAGTCCTTAAATACTCAATCCGATAAGATAACTTCAAAGGGAAAACTCAATTCATCACAAGATATAGAGGGGGAAAACATCATAAGATCCAACTATGATAGCAAAGCTCGCGATGCATCAAGATCGTGCCGAATCAAGAACATGAGAGAGAGAGAGATCAAACGCATAGATACTGGTACATACCCTCAGCCCCGAGGGTGAACTACTCCCTCCTCATCGTGGAGAGCACCAGGATGATGAAGATGGCCACCGGAGAGGGATTCCCCCCTTCGGCAGGGTGCCGGAACGAGTCTAGATTGGTTTTCGGTGGCTACAGAGGCTTGCGGCGGCGGAACTCCCGACCTAGGTTTCTTTCTGGAAGTTTGGGTATATATAAGAGGTGTTGGAGTCAGGAACAAGTCAGGGGGTCCCCGAGGCGGCCATTAGATAGGGGGCGCGCCCGGGGGGTAGGGCGCGCCCCCACCCTCGTCGTGGCCTCGGGACTCCTCTGGTCCATCTCCGGTACTCCGTGGGCTTCTTTTGGTCCAAAATTTATCTCCGTGAATTTTTAGATCAATTGGACTCCGTTTGGTTTTCCTTTTCTGCAATACTCAAAAACAAGGAAAAAACAGAAACTGGCACTAGGCTCTAGGTTAATAGGTTAGTCCCAAAAATCATATAAAATAGCATACAAATGCATAAAAAACATCCTACATGGATAATATAATAGCATGGAACAATAAAAAATTATAGATACGTTGGAGACGTATCAGTACTAGGCGACCAGCATGTAGTCTCCTACTAGATTGATACCTTGGTTTTCAAAAACTGAGGGAAATACTTATGCTACTTTGTTGCATCACCCTTTCCTCTTCAAGGGAAAACCAACACATGCTCAAGAGGTAGCAAGATTGATTTATGGCGCCGTAGCCGGGGAGATTTGCACCAAGTCAAGTCAAGATTTGATCTCCCATCGACTAGCCATTTCTGGCGCCGTTGCCAGGGAGATCTACGCACAAGTCAAGACATACCAAGTACCCATCACAAACTCTTATCCCTCGCATTACATTATTTTCCATTTGCCTCTCATTTTCCTCTCCCCCATTTCACCCTTGCCGTTTTATTCGCCCTTTTTTCCGTTTGCCTCTTTTTGCTTGCCTCTTGTTTGCTTGTGTGTTGGATTGATTGTTTGTCGCGGTGGCTCAAGAAAATAATAAATTGTGTGACTTTTCCAATACCAACAATAATGATTTTATTAACACTCCGATCACTCCTCTTACCGATGTTGAATCTGGTGAAATTAATACTGCTTTGCTGAATCTTGTCATGAAAGATCAATTTGCTATCCTTCCTAGTGAAGATGTCGCTACCCATCTAAATAGCTTTGTTAATTTATGTGATATGCAAAAGAAGAAAGATGTGGATAATGATATTATTAAATTGAAGCTATTTCCGTTTTCGCTTAGAGAACGTGCTAAAACTTGGTTCTCCTATTTGCCTAAAAACAATATTGATTCATGAAATAAGTGAAAAGATGCTTTTATCTCTATGTATTTTCCTCCCGCTAAGATCATCTCTCTTAGAAACGATATTATGAATTTTAAGCAACTTGATCACGAGCATTGATAACCCACAAGTATAGGGGACCAATTGTAGTAGCATCTTTCGATAAGTAACAGTGTTGAAACCAACGAGGAGCTAAAGGTAGAACAAATATCCCCTCAAATTTTATCGACCACCGATACAACTCTACGCACGCTTGACGTTCGCTTTACCTAGAACAAGTATAAAACTAGAAGTACTTTGTAGGTGTAACGGGATGGGTTTGCAAGAATATAAAGAGTACGTAAATAAAAACTAGGGGTTGTTTTAGGTAAAGAAGAAATAAAGTTAGTATAGCGAGTGTGGAAAAGTGGTGGTAGAAGTTGCAAAATTGTCCCTAAGAAATTGACTACGTTACTATACCAATAGCAAGTTTTATGTGGGAGAGGCCACTGCTGGCATGTCATCCCTTACCTGGAATTCTATGCACTTATGATTGGAACTATTAGCAAGCATCCGCAACTACTAACGTTCATTAAGGTAAAACCCAACCATAGCATTAAGATATATTGGTCCCCCTTCAATCCCATATGCATCAATTTCTATGCTAGGTTGAAGCTTTTGTCACTCTTTCCCTCCAATACATAGTCATATCAACGTACAACTAACCCTATGGCGTGATCCACATGCGCTCTCATATGATGGGCACCAAAGGACAGCAACATAACCACAAGAAAATTAAACCAATTATAGCAATTCACCAATCACCGATAGGACAACGAAAATCTACTCAGACATCATAGGATGGCAACACATCATTGGATAATAATATGAAGCATAAGGCACCATGTTCAAGTAGAGGGTACAGCGGGTTGTGGGAGAGTGGACCATTGTAGATAGATGGGGGAAGGTGATGAAGATGTTGGTGAAGATGACGGTGGTGTTGGTGTAGATTGCGGTGATGATGATGGCCCCGACGGCATTCCGGCGCCACCGGGAGAGAGGGGGAGAGAGCCCCCCTTCTTCTTCTTCTTCTTCTTCCTTGACCTTCTCCCTAGATGGGAGAAGGGTTTCCCCTCTAGTCCATGGCCTCTCCATGGTGGCAGAGGGGAGAGAGCCCCTCCGAGATTGGATATGTCTCTCTGTCTCTCTCTGTTTCTGCGTTTTAATTCTGGGCTTTCACCGTTTCTTATATTCCCGGAGATCCGTAACTCCGATTGGGCTGAAATTTTAACACGATTTGTCTTTGGATATTGGCTTTCTGCGGCGAAAGAAGGGCACCAACCGCCTTACGGGGTGGCCACGAGGGCCCAGGGCGCGCCTGACACCATGGGACACGCCCCTGCCTCGTGGCCCCCTCGGGCATCGTCTCGCGTTGATTCTTCTTCCCGAAAATCAGATGTATTCCAAAAAAATCTCTGTTAGTTTTTATCCCGTTTGGACTCTGTTTGATATGGATTTTCTGCGAGACAAAAAACATGCAACAAACAGGAACTGGCACTCGGCACTGGATCAATATGTTAGTCCTAAAAATAGTATAAAAAATTTCCAAAAGTATATAAAAGTTGTAGAATATTGGCATGGAACAATCAAAAATTATAGATACGACGGAGACGTATCAGCATCCCCAAGCTTAATTCTTGCTCGTCCTCGAGTAGGTAAATGATAAAAAAGATAATTTTTGATGTGGAATGCTACCTAGCATAATCTTGATCACATAATCTAATCATGGCATGAATATTAAGACATGAGTGATTCAAAGCAATAGTCTATCATTTGACATTAAGACAATAATACTTCAAGCATACTAATAAAGCAATCATGTCTTTTCAAAATAACATGGCCAAAGAAAGTTATCCCTACAAAATCATATGGTCTGGCTATGCTCCATCTTCACCACACAAAGCATTCAAATCATGCACAACCCCGATGACAAGCCAAGCAATTGTTTCATACTTTTGATGTTCTCAAACCTTTTCAACTTTCACACAATACATGAGTGTGAGCCATGGATATAGCACTATAGGTGGAATAGAATATGATGGTGGAGGTTGTGTGGAGAAGACAAAAATGGAGAAAGTCTCACATCAACGCGGCTAATCAACGGGCTATGGAGATGCCCATCAATTGATGTGAATGTCAGGAGTAGGGATTGCCATGCAACGGATGCACTAGAGCTATAAGTGTATGAAAGCTCAAACTAAAACTAAGTGGGTGTGCATCCAACTTGCTTCCTCATGAAGACCTAGGGCATTTGAGGAAGCCCATTGTTGGAATATATAAGCCAAGTTCTATAATGAAAATTCCCACTAGTATATGAAAGTGATAACTCAAGAGACTCTCTATATGAAGAACATGGTGCTACTTTGAAGCACAAGTGTGGTAAAAGGATATTAACATTGTCCCTTCTCTCTTTTCTCTCATTTGTTTTTATTTTTTTCTCTTTTTTCTCTTTTTTTTGTAGGCTTCTTTGTCCTCTCTCTCTATTTATTGGGTTGTTTGGCCACTTTTATTTTGATAACCTCACATGGGACAATGTTCTAATAATGATGATCATCGCACTTTTATTTACTTACAACTCAATATTACAACTCGATACAAGAACAAAGATATGACTCTATATGAATGCCTCCGGCGGTGTACCAGGATGTGCAATGATCTAGTGTAGCAATGACATCAAAAAACGGACAAGCCATGTAAACATCATGCTAGCTATCTTACAATCATGCAAAGAAATATGACAATAAATGCTCAAGTCATGTATATGATGATGAGGGAAGTTGCATGGCAATATATCTCGGAATGGCTATGGAAGTGCCATGATAGGTAGGTATGGTAACTGTTTTGAGGAAGATATAGGGAGGCTTATGTGTGATAGAGTGTATCATATCACGGGTTTTGGATGCACCGGCGAAGTTTGCACCAACTCTCGAGGTGAGAAAGGGAAATGCACGGTACCGAAGAGGCTAGCAATGATGGAAGCGTGAGAGTGCGTATAATCCATGGACTCAACATTAGTCATAAAGAACTCACATGCTTATTGCAAAAATCTATTAGTCATCGAAACAAAGTACTACGTGCATGCTCCAAGGGGGATAGATTGGTAGGAAAAGACCATCGCTCATCCCTGACCGCCACTCATAAGGAAGACAATCAATAAATACCTCATGCTCCAACTTCGTTACATAACGGTTCACCATATGTGCATGCTATGGGAATCACAAACTTCAACACAAGTATTTCTACAATCCACAACTATCCACTAGCATGACACTAATATCACCATCTTTATATCGCAAAACTATTGCAAGGAATCAAACATATCATATTCAGTGATCTACAAGTTTTATGTAGGATTTTATGACTAACCATGTGAATGACCAATTTCTTTCATCTCTCTAAATAGATATAAGTGAAGCAACATAGTTTAATTCTTTCTACAAAAGATATACCCATGCTCTAACAAATATAAGTGAAGCAAAAGATCATTCTACAAATGGCGGTTTACTAAGTGAAGAGAAACAGGCAATCCAAACTTCAAATGATATAAGTGAAGCACATGAAGCATTCTATAAAACCATACTCAAAAAATATAAGTGAAGTGCAATGAGCATTCTATAAATAAACCAAGGACTATATCATACCAGCATGGTGCATAAAATAAGATTGAAAACTAAATGCAAAAGACGCTCCAAGATTTGCACATATCGCATGAACGAAACGAATCCGAAAACATACCGATACTTGTTGAAGAAACATGGGATTCCTTCCGGGGCATCCCCAAGCTTAGACGCTTGAGTAACCTTTAATATTTACTTGGGGTGCCTTGGGCATCCCCAAGCTTGAGCTCTAGCCTCTCCTCCTCTCCTCACATCGAGACCTCCTCGATCTTCGAACACTTCATCCACACAAAACTCAACAGAAAGCTCGGTAAGATCCGTTAGTATAATAAAGCAAATAACTACTCTAAGTACTGTTGAAAACCAATTAATATTTTGTTTTTGAATTGTAGATACTTTAATATAACTTTTCCATGGCTTAATCCACTGATAGAAATCGATAGTTTCATCAAAACAAGCAAACTATGCATCAAAAACAGAATCTGTCTTAAACAGGATAGTCTGTAGTAATCTGAACATTAGACATACTTATGGTACTCCAAAAATTCTGAACAAATTAGTAAAAATAAAAAATTTGTATAGAAAGACAGTGCAAAAATTTTCAGAACCGTTTGACGTTCCAGTAAAAAATGTAAAATCATGCACTACAGCCAAAGTTTCTGTCTTACACCGCACAAACCAACAAGCAATGTAAACATCCTAAAGGCAAATCTTGGCACATTATTTTTATTTTTAAACTTTATAAAAGCACACAACAGAAATAAATGACTCTCTAAAACTTCCGGGTTGTCTCCCTGGCAGCGCTTTCTTTAAAGCCATTAAGCTAGGCATATAGTGCTCAAGTAATGGATCCACCCAGATCCCAAGGTATATCAAAGCCAATTTTAATTAACAATGATTTGTGATTTAGTAGTGAGCACAAAGTAACATATATCATGCAACAATGAAGTCTAACTCTCTTCCTATGCATCGGCATGTCATAAAAGAACAATTCATGCACACATAGTAAAGGCCAATGCATAGTATAAACAGTTTCTTGTAATTTTATCATATTGGAAACATGGAGAGGCGGAGATGTAGTTCCTCTCTCATAATAATTGCAAGTAGGAGCAGCAAGCACATGCATATTATCTATCAAAATCATCATGTGTAGTAGTAAAACGCAAGCCATCAATATAATCCTTAATAAGGGCAAACTTCTCCGATATAGCGTAGTCGGGAGAATTCCAAAAGATAATAGGACTATCATGCGTGGGTGCAATAGCAACAATTTCATGTTCAACATAAGGAACTATAGCAAGTTCATATCCATAAGCATAATTCATATTGGCATCTTGGCCACAAGCATAACAAGCATAATCAAAAAAGGGATATTTCAAAAGAATCAACGGGATCATAACAATCATCATTGCATTCATCCTTCGGTAAATTCGAAGGGAAATTAAACAATGTATGATTTGAAGAGTTACTCACATTAGAAGATGGGCACTGGTAGCTAATCCGCTCTTCCTCCTTTTGTTATTCGCTCTCCTCATCATCTTTTTCATCCAATGAGCCCAAAGTTTCATCAATTCCTTCTTCCATAGACTCATGCAAAATATTAGTCTCTTCTTGGACAGAGGAGGAGTCCTCAATATATGGTTTAACATAGGCATTAGAAGCATAATTATCATAAAAATATTTAAGTATGGAAAAAATTTCAGATTTGTAAAGAGTAGCATCATACTTTCCAATCAAAGAAGCAATTTCATAAGCACCCTTAAAAGCTACAAATTCTTCAATTTGTTGAACATCATAGTAATTATAAACACCCTTAGCATGCGAAGATACGATTCCATTATCACTAAACTCACATTGTTAGGGAAGGTGTTTCTTAGGGTCTTCAGAACAACAAGTAAAATCATATATTTCACATAAATTCCAAGCATAGCATTGCAAATGATGAATTTGATCCAGTAAAAGTTTCCCTTTTTGAGATAAGCGGTGTCGCACATAATAGGCATGCTCGTCTAAAGATTTTCCCTCAACTAAGCTAGTTGGGGTTTCACCACGAGCACATAGGGATCGAAGATGATCCAAGTAAAAGGCTTCAGGAGTGAGATAGATTTTGAGTGGTTCTTCGACCATTGGTGTAGTAGGTACAACTATTTTTTGGTATTTTGCATTTCCTACCCATAACTAAAGATAGAAAACAAGAGCACAAAATAAAAACTACTTAGTGATAAAGCAAACAAGCACACACGAGAATATTCACCCCACGCTATAACTCCCCGGCAACGGAGCCAGAAAAAGGTCTTGATAACCCACAAGTATAGGGGATCAATTGTAGCCTCTTTTGATAAGTAAGAGTGTCGAACCCAACGAGGATCTAAAGGTAGAACAAATATTCCCTCAAATTTTATCGACCACCGATACAACTCTAGGCACGCTTGATGTTCGATTTACCTAGAACAAGTATAAAACTAGAAGTACTTTGTAGGTGTAACGAGATAGGTTTGCAAGAATATAAAGCGTACATAAATAAAAACTAGGGGCTGTTTTAGGTAAAGAAGCAATAAAGTTAGTATAGCGAGCGTGGAAAAGTGGTGGTAGGAGTTGCGAAATTGTCCCTAAGCAATTGACTACGTTACTAGACCGATAGCAAGTTTTATTTGGGAGAGGCCACTGCTAGCATGTCGTCCCTGACTTGGAATTCTATGCACTTATGATTGGAACTATTAGCAAGCATCCGCAACTACTAACTTTCATTAAGGTAGAACCCAACCATAGCATTAAGATATATTGGTCCCCCTTCAATCCCATATGCATCAATTTCTATGCTAGGTTGAAGCTTCTGTCACTCTTGCCCTCCAATACATAGTCCTATCAACATACAACTAACCCTATGGTGTGATCCACGCGCGCTCTCATATGGTGAGCACCAAAGGACAGCAACATAACCACAAGAAAATTAAACCAATCATAGCAATTCACCAATTATGGATAGGACAACCAAAATCTACTCAGACATCATAGGATGGCAACACATCATTGGATAATAATATGAAGCATAAAGCACCATATTCAAGTAGAGGGTACAGCGGTTTGCGGGAGAGTGGACCGTTGTAGATAGATGGGGGAAGGTGATGAAGATGTTGGTGAAGATGACGGAGGTGTTGGTGTAGGTTGCGGTGATGACGATGGCCCCAGCGGCGTTCCGGTGCCACCGGGAGAGAGGGGAGAGAGCCCCCCTTCTTCTTCTTCCTTGACCTTCTCCCTAGATGGGAGAAGGGTTTCCCCTCTGGTACATGGCCTCCATGGCGGCGGAGGGGCGAGAGCCCCTCTGAGATTGGATTTGTCTCTCTATCTCTCTCTGTTTCTGCGTTCTAATTCTGGCCTTTCACCGTTGCTTATATTCCCGGAGATCTGTAAATCCGATTGGGCTGAAATTTTAACATGATTAGTATCCTGATATTGGCTTTCTTACGGCGAAAGAAGGGCACCAACCACTTTACGGGGTGGCCAAGAGGGCCCAGGGCGCACCTGACCCCCTGGGGCGCACCCCCTGCCTCGTGGCCCCCTCGGGCATCGTCTTGTGTTGATTCTTCTTCCCAAAAAACACATATATTCCAAAACAATCTGCGTCAGCTTTTGTCCCGTTTGTACTCCGTTTGATATGGATTTTCTGTGGAACCAAAAACATGCAATAAACAGGAATTGGAACTGGGCACTGGATCAATATGTTAGTCCCAAAATAGTATAAAAAGTTGCCAAAAGTATGTAAAAGTTGTAGAATATTGGCATGGAACAATCAAAAAATATAGATACGACAGAGACGTATCAAGCATGTTGCACAAGCTTGGGAGAGGATGAAATTAATGATACGTAATTGTCCTACACATGGTTTGAATTTATGGATGATTATACAAAAAATTTATGTTGGGTTGAATTTTGCTTCTAGAAATCTTTTAGATTCGGCCGTGGGAGGCACTTTTATGGAAATCACTTTAAGAGAATCTACTAAACTCCTAGATAATATTATGGTTAATTATTCTCAATGGCACACCAAAAGATCTGCTAGTAAAAAGGTTCATGCGATAGAAGAGATTAATGTCTTGAGTGGAAATATGGATGAACTTATGAAATTGTTTGCTAATAAGAGTGTTTCTTCTGATACTAGTGATATGCCTTTGTCTACTTTGAATGAGAATAGTAATGAATCCATGGATGTGAATTTTGTTGATAGGAAAATTTTTGGTAACAACGCGTATAGAGGAAACTTTAATTCTAGGCCGTTCCCTAATAATTCCTCTAATAATTATGGTAATTCCTACAACAACTCTTATGGAAATTTTAATAAGATGCCCTTTGATTTTGAGACTAGTGTTAAAGAATTTATGCATTCGCAAAAGAATTTCAATGCTTTGCTTGAAGAAAAATTGCTTAAGATTGATGAGTTGGCTAGGAACGTGGATAGAATTTCTCTTGATGTTGATTCCTTGACACTTAGATCTACTCCACCTAAGCATGATATCAATGAGTCTCTCAAAGCCATGAGAATTTCCATTGATGTGTGCAAAGAAAGAACCGCTTGGATGCGTACTAAGAAAGATTGCTTTGTGAAAGTGTGTTCTTCTAGTTTTCATGATAATAATGATGAAGATCTAAAAGTGATTGGTGTGTCTCCTATTAAATCTTTGTTTGCCAATATGAATCTTGATAAAGATGGGACTGGAGATGAGTCAACTTTAGTTAGAAGGCGTCCCAATGATTCAGAGTTTTTAGATCTTGATGCAAAATTTGGTAAAAGTAGGATTGAAGAGGTCAAAACTTTACATAGAAATGAACCCACTATTTTGGATTTCAAGGAATTTAATTATGATAATTGCTCTTTGATAGATTGTATTTGCTTGTTGCAATCTGTGCTAAATTCTCCTCATGCTTATGATCAAAACAAAGCTTTCACTAAACATATCATTGATGCTTTAATGCAATCCTATGAAGAAAAGCTTGAATTAGAAGTTTCTATCCCTAGAAAACTTTATGATGAGTGGGAACCTACTATTAAAATTAAAATTAAAGATCACGAATGCTATGCTTTATGTGATTTGGGTGCTAGTGTTTCCACGATTCCCAAAACTTTGTTTGATGTGCTAGGTTTTCGTAAATTTGGTGAATGTTCTCTAAATTTGCATCTTGCGGATTCCACCATTAAGAAACCTATGGGAAGAATTAATGATGTTCTTATTGTTGCAAATAGGAATTATGTGCCCTTAGATTTCATTGTTCTTGATATAGATTGCAATCCTACTTGTCCTATTATTCTTGGTAGACCTTTTCTTAGAACGATTGGTGCAATTATTAATATGAAAGAAGGAAATATTAGATTCCAATTTCCATTAAGGAAAGGCATGGGTTCCAAGGAAGAAAATTAAATTACCATATGAATCTATTATGAGGGCCACTTATGGATTGCATACCAAAGATGACAATACCTAGATCTATTCTTGCTTTTATGCATAGCTAGGGGCGTTAAACGATAGCGCTTGTTGGGAGGCAACCCAATTTTATTTTTGTTCCTGTTTAATAATAAATAAATCATCTATCCTCTGTTATGATTGTGTTTTTTATGTTTTGATTAGTGTTTGTGCCAAGTAAAGCCTTTAGGATCTTCTTGGATGATTGTTGTTTGATCTTGCTGAAAAAATAGAAAGTATGCGCTCACGAGAATAATTTTCGTTTTTAACCAAAGAGCGATAAAATACCAATTCAAACTGCAGTAGATCAATATACAAATTATTTAGGTCATCCTAATTTTGGATTTTTTTGAGTTACAGAAGTATTAGAAACCTAAAGATTACTACAGACTGTTCTGTTTTTGACAGATTCTGTTTTTCGTGTGTTGTTTGCTTATTTTGATGAATCTATGGCTAGTATCGGGGGGTATGAACCATAGATAAGTTGTAATACAATAGGTTTAACACCAATATAAATAAAGAATGAGTTCATTACAGTACCTTAAGTGGTGATTTGTTTTCTTATACTAATGGAGCTCATGAGATTTTCTGTTGAGTTTTGTGTTGTGAAGTTTTCAAGTTTTTGGGTAAAGATTTGATGGATTTTGGAACAAGGAGTGGCAAGAGCCTAAGCTTGGGGATTCCCAAGGTACCCCAAGGTAAAATCCAAGGACAACCAAAAGCCTAAGCTTGGGGATGCCCCGGAAGGCATCCCCTCTTTCGTCTTCTTCTATCGGTAACTTTACTTGAGGCTATATTTTTATTCACCACATGATATGTGTTTTTCTTGGAGCGTCTTGTATGATTTGAGTCTTTGCTTTTTAGTTTACCACAATAATCCGTGCTGTACACACCTTTGGGAGAGACACAGATCAATTGGAATTTATTAGAATACTCTATGTGCTTCACTTATATCTTTTGAGCTAGATAATTTTTCTCTAGTGGTTCACTTATATTTTCTTTTTAGAGCACTGTCGGCGTTCTGGGAACGGGGGTCCCCAGACTTGCCTGCCTGCGGCCTGCGGCGTGGCTCAAAGGGGGGCCCAGCGCGGCCCATCTTCACCAACACAAGACTCGAGACCCTCGCGAGGGGCCGAGCCTCGCGGGGCGGACGACACGGACCTTCCTCAGGCACGGCCTTGTCAGGCTGGCTCGCGAGGAGGCGGAGAGATCAAGGCGGGGAACCTCGCGAGGTACCCGTGACGTGAGCCATGACGACTCGGGGCGCCAGGCGGGTGCCAGCCCGCGCAGTGTCCTCCTTTCCTCTTTGGTGCAAAGGGAACAAGCGCAGCCGCGGAGTACCGAGACATCCGGCAAAGGTTGCCATTTCGGTGCAACGAGACCAGGGCCAGGAGGACTACAAGACGGAGGTCACCGTGGAGCCCAAGACAGTGTCATCACCAGAGCTTTGTGCAGGCAAAGACTGCTTTTGTCAGGATAGTTGATACTTGCTGTCCCCCTTCAAATTAGCCCGCCATTGTTGGCTCCCTTCCCGCTCAATATTTGGGAAGAGGACCAGGGCCTCTATAAATAGGACCAGCCACCCACATAGACGGGGGTTCGGTTCGGTCGATTGGCTAGAGAGAGAGAGAGAGAGAGAGAAAGGCGACTGAACTCCCCCTAGCAGTTCATCGCCCCGTCCAAGAACAGACCCTCGCGAGGCTGTTCTTCCTTGTATTATTCATCATCATCAGCCCCAAGAGGCAATCCACCCACCACGCACTGGAGTAGGGTATTACACCACAACGGTGGCCCGAACCAGTATAAACCTTGTGTCTCTTGTGCAGTCCTTTCATTAGTTTTAGATCTTTGAGAGACGGCGAGGTAGGAGGCGTAATCTCCGCGCGCACCCCAGAGTTTGAACCTTAAGGGTCTGCCGGAACCCAAAATCCGACATTTGGCGCACCAGGTAGGGGTGCGCCGGAATTCGTCTTCCGCTGCTCCGTTCTCCTCTGACCATCACGCTCATGTATGACGCTCGACGAGCCCGCGCGGAGCGCCGGGCCGCCCCCGAGCTCGTCTGCGCCGCAGGGGGCTCTCCTGCACCGTCCCATCGCGCTACACCGACACCCCCCGTCGTCGCGGCCCTCCTGGGCGGCTCGCAGGCGCCGCCCACAAGTCACCATGTCAAGGCGTTCGTCCGCCGGGTCAATGCCGCTTCCACGCGGCAGGGGGCTCCCTCGGATCCTACGGCGCCCGAGACCGGCCTGACCTTCAGTTCGGAGGACCACCCCTCCAACTCGGCTTGCTCGGGCGCGCTCCCCATGTTGTGCACCCCCACCATCTGCCAGGTGGCCGTCACCAGAACCCTCGTTGATGGCGGCGCGGGCCTCAGCATGCTCTCGGTCGAGACCTTCAACCTCCTCCGCGTACCCCTGGAACGGCTGCAACCCAGCCGGCCCTTCTCAGGCGTCGGGGGCAAGTTGTCCAGTCCCTTGGGGCAGATCCGGCTCCCCGCGACCTTCGGCACCTATGACAACTTCCGCAAGGAGCTGGTTGACTTCGACATCGCCCCCATCGGCCTCCCCTACAACGCCATCCTCGGCTACCCAGCGCTGGCCCAATTCATGGCCACGACGCACCCGGCGTACAACCACATGAAGATGCCCGGGAGCAGCGGTGTCCTCACTGTGCACGGGGACACCGGGGACGCGCTGCGGGCGCTCGAGCTTGCCTTCAAGATGGCGGCTTTAGCACGGCCAGCCGACTTGGAGACCCCCGGGCCCAAGGGGGCTGCACCCGCCAAGAAGAAGCAGTTGTTCACCCAAGACAAGGCAGAAACCAAGCAGTTACCCGTCGATGAGGACGGGTCCACCAACGCCACTTTCACCATAGGCGCCCACCTCGAACCCGAGCAGGAGGAGGCCCTGGTCGGGTTCTTGCACGCAAACAAGAAGGTATTTGCCTGGGAGCCGGACCAGTTGGCAGGGATCCCCAGGAGTGTAATCGAGCATCACCTCAACGTGTGCCCCAACGTGCGCCCTGTGAAGCAGAAGGCCAGGCGGCAGTCCACAGAAAAGCAGGCCTTCATCGTCCAAGAGACCCGCAAATTAGAGGCCGCTGGGGTCATCCGCGAGGTCCGATACCCAGATTGGTTGGCCAACCCTGTCGTTGTGCCAAAGAAGGGAGGGAAGGAGCGTATGTGTGTCGACTTCACCAACCTCAACAGAGCGTGCCCACAAGATCCGTTCCCGCTCCCCCGCATCGACCAGATCGTCGATTTCACTATGGAGTGCGACTTGCTATGCTTCCTGGATGCCTTCTCTGGGTATCACCAGATCAAGATGGCGGTAGAAGACGTCGAGAAGACGGCCTTCCTGACCCCGTGTGGGGTATACTGCTACACGTGCATGCCATTCGGGCTGCGTAATGCAGGGGCGACCTTTCAGCGGCCGATGCACATCACCTTGGGCCCACAGCTCGGGAAGAATGTTGAAGCTTACGTCGATGACATTGTGGTAAAGTCTTGGGAGGCCGGGACCTTGATACAGGACTTGGAGGAAACCTTCGCGAGCCTCAACGCAGTGAACCTACGGCTCAACCTAGAGAAGTGTGTGTTCGGAGTCCCCTCGGACAAGCTCTTGGGTTTCCTCGTGTCCCACCGAGGCATCGAAGCTGGTGGAAGGTCAAGGTGGTGGAAGACATGAGCCCACCAAAGACCCTCAGAGAAATGCAGAAGCTCACGGGGCGCGTGACCGCACTAGGGCGCTTCATCTCCAAGCTGGGAGAATGAGCCCTGCCCTTCTTCCAGCTAATGAAGAAGAAAGGGCCCTTCGAGTGAACTGAAGAGACCGACAGGGTGTTCCAGGATCTCAAGAGATATCTGACCAGCCCACCGGTCATGGTCGCTCCGCGCCCTCAGGAGCCCCTGGTGCTTTACCTCGCCGCCACTCCATACTCTGCCAGTGCAGCCTTGGTGGCAGTCAGAGAGGAGCGCCGAATCAAAACCACGGCAGCAGCCCGGGACAAGGTAGAACAGGGACAAGGAAGGCCTACATAAACCACCACCGCGGCTGAGGAGGATCAGCCGTCGCAGAGGGGCGCACCAGAGGCGGAAGAGGCTCCCCTTCCAGATGGCCAGCCTCGGGAGGTCTCATTGCCTCAAGAGGCGCCGCGGACTCCGGAAGGAACCACCAGCACTGACGCACTCCACCTCGTTGAGCACCCAGTATACTTCGTCAACACAGTGCTGCGAGATGCAAGAGCACGGTACCCCATGCCTCAGAAACTCCTCCTCGCGCTATTGGTGGCTTCGCGCAAGCTGCGGCACTATTTTCAAGGTCACCCCATCAAGGTCGTCTCGTCATACCCCCTGGAGAGAGTGCTCAGGAGCCCTAATTCGGCTGGAAGGGTCGCTGAGTGGAACATAGAACTGCAAGCGTTTCAGCTCGAATTCAGCACGACCAGGGTCATCAAGGGAGCAGCGCTGGCAGATTTTGTGGCAGAGTGGACGGAGGTGCCAGGTCTCAAGGCCGATGAGGATCGGTCCTTATCCCAGGGAAGCGAGGCGCCAGAAGGCTGGGTCATGTACTTCGATGGGGCGTTCTCCAGGTACGGCGCTGGGGCTGGGACTGGGGCGGTGCTTATATCGCCCATGCAGGACAAGCTCTATTACGCCGTGCAACTATGCTTCCAGCAAGGCGAAAAGGTCTCCAACAACCTAGCAGGGTATGAAGGTTTAATAGCGGGCTTGAAGGCCGCGGCCGCTCTGGGAGTGAAACGCCTCACCGTCAAGGGCGATTCGCAGCTCCTTGTCAATTTCTCTAACAAGGTGTACGAGCCGAAGGATGAGCACATGGAAGCCTACCTTGCGGAAGTCCGCAAGATGGAGAAGCAATTCTGGGGGTTGGAGTTGCAGCATGTGCCCTGTGGCACCAATCAGGAGGCCGACGACATCGCCAAGCGTGCATCCAGGAGGTTACCCCAGGAGCCTGGCGTTTTCGAGGAACGGCTATTCAAACCCTCAGCTATGTCGGTGTTATCAAACACGGCTCAGCCCCGGGAGGAGCTCCCCCAGCCACCTGCCTCAGGGGCTCCGACCTGTGGTCCGGCCTCAGGAGCGCGCCTGCTCCTGACGATGGAGCCTCAGGAGGGATGTTGGATTACGGAGCTCCGGAGCTACTTGGCGCAAGGGACCTTGCCGGAGCAGGAGGAGGAAGCGGAGCGAGTGGCGCGCCAGGCCACAGCATACTACATCAAAGACGGAGAGCTCTACCGGAAGCGACCAAACGGTGTATCCCTGCGCTGCATCTCTAGGGAGCAAGGGAAGGAACTACTGGAAGATATACACGGCGGGGACTGCGGACATCATTCATCATCGCGGAACCTCGTTGGCAAGGCGTTCCGCAGTGGGTTCTATTGGCCCACCGCGCTCAACGACACCGTGGAACTAGTGAAAACTTGTGAAGCCTACCAGTTCCACGCCAAGCAGATCCACCAACCAGCAGGAGGCTTGCAGACAATCCCCCTTTCGTGGCCATTCACAGTCTGGGGGCTGGACATCTTGGGCCCGTTTCCTCGGGCGCCAGGGGGCTACCGCTACCTCTACGTTGCCGTGGACAAATTCACCAAGTGGGCTGAAGTAGAGGTTGTCCGCACCATTCCCGCGGGCTCTGCGGTCAAGTTCATCAAGGGCATCGTGAGCCGGTTCGGGGTGCCGAACCGCATCATCACGGACAACGGTTCGCAGTTCACCAGTAACCTCTTCAAAACATATTGTGCTAACCTTGGAACGCAGATATGCTACGCCTCAGTTGCGCACCCCCGAAGCAACGGCCAGGCCGAGCGAGCCAACGCGGAGGTTCTGAGGGGCCTCAAGACCAGGACATTCAAGAAGAAGCTGGAGGCTTGCGGCAGAGGCTGGTACGACGAGCTTCAGTCCGTGCTGTGGTCCATCCGCACTACCGCGACCAAGCCGACTGGAGAGACCCCGTTCTTCCTGGTCTACGGAGCGGAAGCGGTCCTCCCTCACGAGGTCAGACGTCGCTCCACGCGGGTCCTGGCATTCGACGAGGCGCAATAGGACGCCATGCGGGGGATGGACCTCGTGCTGGGGGAGGAACATCGCCGAGAAGCCGCGCTGCGAGCGGCGAGGTACCAGCAAGCGCTGCGGCGATATCACTGCCGCAACATCCGTCACAGGACTCTCGAGGTAGGAGACCTCGTGCTCAGGCGGGTTCTCTCCAGGGAGGGACTGCACAAGCTCTCTCCCATGTGGGAGGGCCCGTTCAAGGTTGTTCATGTTTCCAGGCCCGGCTCCGCGCGCTTGGAGACTCAGGAGGGAGTGCCAGTCCAGAATGCATGGAACATCCAGCACCTCCGGAGGTTCTACCCATGAAAAGGCCCAGAGCCTGTGAAGCAAGGCGAGTGCCTGTGAAGCTATCGCGTTTTTGGAAAAGGCCCAGAGCCTGTGAAGCAAGGCAAGTGCCTGTGAAGCTATCGCGTTTTTGGAAAAGGCCTAGAGCCTGTGAAGCAAGGCGAGTGCCTGTGAAGCTATCGCGTTTTTGGAAAAGGCCCAGAGCCTGTGAAGCAAGGCGAGTGCCTGTGAAGCTATCGCGTTTTTGGAAAAGGCCCAGAGCCTGTGAAGCAAGGCGAGTGCCTGTGAAGATCATCCTTTTTGGAAAAGGCCCGGAGCCTGTGAAGCAAGGCGAGTGCCTGTGAAGATCATCCTTTTGGAAAAGGCCCGGAGCCTGTGAAGCAAGGCAAGTGGCCCGGAGCCTGTGAAGAAGGCCAACGCTTGTGAAGCTCGCCGCCCGTGACACTCTCACATAATAATGAGTGGGGCTGTACATGCCCCGGAGTCTCAGGAGCGCCGGCCTCAGGCCCTGGGGCTCCCTCCCACGCCCAGTGGCAGCACTTAGCTCCGCGCTGGTGAGAAGACGTCGAAGACTAGATTAGGTGCCGGATGCGGCTTTTTCATTTGCTTTCCGCAGTTGGCTTGTTTGTTCGCATTTGAAGTTTTACTGAAGTGGTTGCCATCTTTGGCTTGCGATTTTTCGGCTTTCCCCTCTCCTGCCTCGATTTCTTTTGCGCGAGGCCTTGCGAGAGGGAGCAGTTGAGCGCCCTCGCGAGCGTTCCTATCCTAGTCGTTCAAAGAGTTCGCGGCCTGGGCCCCTTACAGGAGCACCCCTCCAGTCCGTGCCCCACGGGCACTGTGACACAAACGAAGGGCCTGGGTCGGTCGCCCCCCCTCGCGACCGGGGTCGGGAACTATCCACGCTCGGGCACATAGCCGGAAGGAACGGTAACGAAAGCAAAATGATGATCAACAAGCAATAACCCAAACACGCCCCCGCGGGGCTCCACACTATTGTCTTTGTTACGCAGGAAAAAGGGAAAGGAAGAACAAATCCGGCGCGGCTCGCCTAACACCGGCCCGCGGGGAAGGCCCGAGCTGCCTCCGGAGCTCAGGCGGACTCCCTCTCGCGCTTCACCCGAGCGCGGCGGTGCGCGGACACGTCGCCACCCCCCAAGCGGATACGACGGCGTGGGGGCTGATCGCGGCCACTGCTGGAGGACTCGCCGCCTGAAGAAGATCTGGAGAAGCCCGAGGAACCCTGGACGCTGCCAGCCGCGCGGGCGCTGCTCCGTCCATCATCACCAGAGCTGGGCTCCCAGCCGCGGTCGTCACCCTCGGGGCAACACCCTGCGCGGCGGCCATCTTCCCCAAACACCCTCACGTAGAGGGTGGCGTCGCCGTCGAACTTGAAGTGTAGGGTGCACCGACGGCTCAGGCCACGCGCACGGGCAAACGTCTGCCAACCTCGAGTCAGGGCCCGGCTCCCGGCCGCGGAGACCTCCAGGGAGACCCATGAGGCCCGGCTGCAGCAGCCGTCGGCTTGGAGCCAGAGGCCGCCCGAGGCGCCGACGGGGAGCTCGCCGAGGAGGAAGGAGGAAGCGGGAGCTGGGTGTTGGTCGGCTCCGCCGACCACACGACGAACTCCGGCAGCGCTTCAGCAGCGCGGACGCGCGGCCTGGGGGGACGCGCAGCCGGAGTGCGCCCCCCGGCTGCAGCAATCCGCCCGTCGCTGAGCTGAAGACCCCCCCCCCCCATGGCCGTGGGGAGCCGCCGTGGTGGCCACAGGATGCTTACGAGGACGCCCTCGGCCGCGTTTGGGTGGGGGAGAGGCGGGCTCAACCCGGCAAGCCTTCCCCTTCTCGACGGCTGAAAACCTCCTCGACGGGGCCATGGAGGAAAAGGAGAAGCAAGGGGGGATGAACTGGAAGGGCGCGCGCCGGCCCATACTTATGGGTGGCGATGGCCAACCAACGGCCCGCACGATCACAGGTAATTATGACCCGCTTTGCATGCAGGGACTTGTCCAATCCGTGCGGTTGCCGAGACGCCATGCAGAAGTGGAGATGCCCACGTCCAATCAACCGCCACGCGGCGCCCAAGGCCGCAGGCTGTTAGGGCTCGCGGCGCTTCACACTCGCCCTTCCGCCTCCCTGCAGGGCCAAGTCCGGGCGCGCCTTGGGCCCGGGGGCTACTGTCGGCGTTCTGGGAACGGGGGTCCCCAGACTTGCCTGCCTGCGGCCTGCGGCGTGGCTCAAAGGGGGGCCCAGCGTGGCCCATCTTCACCAACACAAGACTCGAGACCCTCGCGAGGGGCCAAGCCTCGCGGGGCGGACGACACGGACCTTCCTCAGGCACGACCTCGTCAGGCTGGCTCGCGAGGAGGCGGAGAGATCAAGGTGGGGAACCTCGGGAGGTGCCCGTGACGTGGGCCATGATGACTCGGGGCGCCAGGCGGGTGCCAGCCCGCGCAGTGTCGTCCTTTCCTCTTTGGTGCAAAGGGAACAAGCGCAGCCGCGGAGTACCGAGACATCTGGCAAAGATTGCCATTTCGGTGCAACGAGACCAGGGCCAGGAGGACTACGAGACAGAGGTCACCGTGGAGCCCAAGATGGCGTCATCACCAGAGCTTTGCGCAGGCGAAGACTGCTTTTGTCAGGATAGTTGATACTTGATGTCCCCCTTCAAATTAGCCCGCCATTGTTGGCTCCCTTCCCGCTCAATATTTGGGAAGAGGACCAGGGCCTCTATAAATAGGACCAACCACCCACATAGCCGGGGGTTCGGTTCGGTCGATTGGCTAGAGAGAGAGAGAGAAAGGCGACTGAACTCCTCCTAGCAGTTCATCGCCCCGTCCAAGAACAGACCCTCGCGAGGCTGTTCTTCCTTGTATTATTCATCATCATCAGCCCCAAGAGGCAATCCACCCACCATGCACTGGAGTAGGGTATTAGACCACAACGGTGGCCCGAACCAGTATAAACCTTGTGTCTCTTGTGCAGTCCTTTCAGTAGTTTTAGATCTTTGAGAGACGGCAAGGTAGGAGGCGTAATCTCCGCGCGCACCCCAGAGTTTGAACCTTAAGGGTCTGCCGGAACCCGAAATCTGACAAGCACGGTGGTGGTTTTATTTTGTAGGAATTATTGATCTCTCATGCTTCACTTATATTGTTTTGAGAGTCTTTTAGAACATCATGGTAATTTGCTTTGGTTATGAAATTAGTCCTAATATGATAGGCATCGAAGATGGGTATGATAAAAAACTTTCATAAAAAGTGCATTGAATACTATGAGAAGTTTGATTCTTTGTGATTGTTTTGAGATATGAAGATGGTGATATTAGAGTCATGCTAGTTGAGTAGTTGTGAATTTGAGATATAATTGTGTTAAAGTTTGTGATTCCCGTAGCATGCACGGACGGTGAACTGTTATGTGATGAAATCGGAGCATGATTTATTTTTTGATTGTCTTCCTTATGAGTGGCGGTCGGGGACGAGCGATGGTCTTTTCCTACCAATCTATCCCCCTAGGAGCATGTGTGTAATACTTCGTTTCGATAACTAATAGATTTTTGCAATAAGTATGTGAGTTCTTTATGACTAATGTTGAGTCCATGGATTATACGCACTCTCACCCTTCCACCATTGTTAGCCTCTCTAGTACCGTGCAACCTTCGCCGGTACCATAAACCCACCATTTACCTTCCTCAAAACAGCCACAATACCTACCTATTATGGAATTTCCATAGCCATTCTGTGATATATTGCCATGCAACTTTCCACCGTTTCATTTATTATGACATGCTCCATCATTGTCATATTTCTTTGCATGATCACGTAGTTGACATCGTATTTGTGGCAAGGCCACCATTCATAATTTTCCATACATGTCACTCTTGATTCATTGCACATCCCGGTACACCGCCAGAGGCATTCACGTAGAGTCATATTTTGTTCTAAGTTTCGAGTTGTAATTCTTGAGTTGTAAGTAAATAAAAGTGTGATGATCATCATTATTAGATCATTGTCCTAGTGAGGAAAGGATGATGGAGACTATGGTTCCCCCACTAGTCGGGATAAGACTTCGGACGAAAAATAAAAAAATAGGGGAAAAGAAAAAAGGCCATAAAAAAGAAAAGGCCCAAATAAAAAATGAGAGAAAAAGAGAGAAGGGGCAATGCTACTATCATTTTTCCACACTTGTGCTTCAAAGTAGCACCATGATGTTCATGATAGAGAGTCTCCTATGTTGTCACTTTCATATACTAGTGGGAATTTTTCATTATAGAACTTGGCTTGTATATTCCAATGATGGGCTTCCTCAAAATGCCCTAGGTCTTCATGAGCAAGCAAGTTGGATGCACACCCACTTAGTTTCTTTTGTTAAGCTTCCATACATTTATAGCTCTAGTGCATCCGTTGCATGGCAATCCCTACTCGCTCACATTAATATCTATTGATGGGCATCTCCATAGCCCGTTGATATGCCTAGCTGATGTGAGACTATCTTCTCCATTTTGTCTTCTGGACAACCACCATTCTATTCCACCTATAGTGTTATAGCCATGGCTCACGCTCATGTATTGCGTGAGGATTGAAAAAGTTTGAGAACATCAAAAGTATGAAACAATTTCTTGGCTTATCATCGGGGTTGTGCATGATTTAAATATTTTGTGTGATGAAGATAGAGCATAGCCAGACTATATGATTTTGTAGGGACAGCTTTCTTTGGCCATGTTATTTTGAGAAGACATAATTGCTTAGTTAGTATGCTTGAAGTATTATTATTTTTATGTCAATATTAAACTTTTATCTTGAATCTTTAGGATCTGAATATTCATGCCACAATAAAGAGAATTACATTGAAAATTATGTTAGGGAGCATTCCACATCAAAAATTCTGTTTTTATCATCTACCTACTCAGGGACGAGCAGGAATTAAGCTTGGGGATGCTTGATACGTCTCCAACGTATCTATATTTTTTTATTGTTCCATGTTATGATATTATCTGTTTTGGATGTTTAATGGGCTTTAATATACCTTTTTATATTATTTTTGGGACTAACCTATTAACCGAAAGCCCAGTGTAAATTGCTATTTTTTTGCCTATTTCAGTGTTTTGCAGAAAAGGAATATCAAACGGAATCCAAACGGAATGAAACCTTCGCGGGGATCTTTTTTGGAACAAACGTGATCCAGGAGACTTGGAGTGGACGTCAAGGAAGCAGCAAGGCGGCCACGAGGTAGGAGGGTGCGCCCCCCACCCTCGTGGGCCCCTCGCAGCTCCACCGACCTATTTCTTTCGCCTATATATACTATTATACCCTAAAACCTTCAGGGGGAGCAACGAAACACCTTTTCCACTGTCGCAACCTTCTATACCCGTGAGATCCCATCTTGCACTACAAAAAAATACACTTCTGTGATGATACGTGTTTGTCACAGTAGGTCGCGTTTTATGTCATGCATGTACATCCATGACAAATTCATGACAGAATCAAGATAGTCATACATGTGCTGTCGTAGAAGTGTTCCATGACATTACCAAAATTATCATCACGGAAGTGTCCACTTCCATGACGATAAATCGCGCGTCACAGAAGTGCTTTCGTCAAGGGTGACCGACACGTGGCATCCACCGTAACGGAACGCCGTTAAGCTATCGGGTCGGGTTTGGGATCCGATAACCCGTTAACAGCCCCGACCAATGGGGATTTTCCACGTGTAAAATCATCATTGGCTGGAGGAAACACGTGTCGGCTCATCGTTGGGACAGATGTCAACCACTCATTGGACGGAAGGCGCCTATGATACGTCGACACATGGCACGACCCAACAGAGGCCCATTCCTGTGAAAAGGCCAGCCCGTTTGACTTGGTCAAAAGCTGGCGGGTCGGCCCATGGAAAGCCTGTTAACGACCTGTTCAAATATAGCCCATTTACAGCCCGCTAACCCAAGGCCCGTTACGCCCTATCCGAATTAGGCCCGGTAGCGTCATCTAGGCCATCCAATATGATTCCATCCCATTTTCACTTCTGGCCCATGTATGGCCCATGACGTCTTTCGGCCCATATGAGGCCCTATGTAACTCTTGGCCTACTAACGGCCCGTGGTGAAACTGGCCCGTAATGAACAGTGTATCACTTTATACCCATTAACGGCCCGTTATTCCGTTGGGCCGTTTCCAGCCCATGTTATCTTTCGGCCTTCTCAGAGCCCATTTATTATTGGCCTCATTTCCAGCATTCGTTTACTTACGGCCCGTTACTGTCATTTTCTGCTTGTGGGCCAAATTCAGCCCGTGGTTATAGTTGGCCCGTTTGTGGT
Source organism: Triticum dicoccoides (assembly GCF_002162155.2). Lineage (NCBI taxonomy): Eukaryota > Viridiplantae > Streptophyta > Magnoliopsida > Poales > Poaceae > Triticum > Triticum dicoccoides. Next base: position 136,005,499 of record NC_041390.1, on the reverse strand, counting down.
CCGTTAATACGTTGGGCTGATTTCATAGCATCATCAAATACGACCTATTAATGATGGCCTATTATGGTCGGCCCATGAACGGACGATTCCAACTCTAGCCCGTTTACGGCCATAATGCGGTCTGTTTGGCCCATGTTTGGCCAATTGATTATACGGCCCGTATAAGGCCCATTGATAATACGGCCCGCAGAAGGCCCATTGTTTCTACGGCCCGTAGAAGGCCCATTGTTTCTACGGCCCATAGAAGGCCCGCTGTTTCTACGGCCAGTAGGAGTTCCAGTGTCACTATAGTAAATATTAGCCCATGGTTATTGTGGCCTAGTTTTAAAAAATAGGTTATTGCAGCCACTAGCTAACCGCGGAAAAAGAACTGCAATGACTACAAGCAAACAAATAAATAAGACAACAAGGAAATAAATAAGCAAGCAACTAACGCTAGGCTATCACGGCTATTACACATATTACATCCACTGGGCATCAAAGTTCACCACCAGTGCAAATATAGGGAACAAAGCAGCATATCATATACACTGGTTGTCAAAGTTGGCGACCAGCGCAAATAAACGCCGTAGCAAAACAAATCCAAAACTGAAACCACTTCAGAAGATCTCAAGAAACAATATCCTGGGTACCCATAATGCTGGCAAGATGCTTAGCAAGCTTATTAACTTTCTCTTGTTTGGCGCTTAAATCCTCCAGCGCTTGCTGTTGCACCAGAAAATATGCATCTGAATTCTGCAGTGACTTCCTCAGTCCTTCAGCTTCCTGTCGCAGCACATCTGATCGATGTCTTTAAACTTGAAGTTGAGACTCAAGAAGACAAACTGATTCAGGCAGCGACTTCGAAGAGCTTGTGCCGGCAGTAGTGGCCAGTAACTCGAACACTACATCAAGACAGGACTTTCGGGTTCCCTCACTGTCGTCAAGATAGTTTTTATCAGCTTTCTTGGAGACCAACAGGGATGTCTCACTATCTTGAACCTTATCTGCATTACTTCCTTTACCATTGGATAACGCGGTACTGTTCTCCAATATTTTTTTCCGCATTCTAAGAGAGAAACAAGAAGACACATCACATGTTTACCATGTTGTATATGAAACTCATTTTGGTAAATGAGTTCAGTAGTAAAGTGGACAGGATAACAGCATGAAACAAACATATATCTATGTACCATGGTCACTTTATGGTCTATATCATTCTAGTTTTTGTTGCCAAATCAAGATAGAGACATAGTTCAAACAATATTTGTTCAAGACAAAGCAGAATAGACAGAATATAAGTGTGTGTACCTATAGAGCAATAACAATACTTGTAATGTGCATGACATGAGAACATAACTGTTTATTCAATTGAAACCAAAATCAACATAGAGCAGGTTACAACAGCAAACCAGTTAAAGAAACAGGTTTAAAACATACCTTTTGCGCCATTGGAGTTTCAATTCCATCCTTCAAATTTGAAAATAGTTGGTATGAGTAAATACAGTCATGCAAGAGCAAAGGAGTATGAACCATAGCCACAGAACCTGACCTGAGAACAAATCTTCTTCTCCTTCAAGCGTTGAGTTGGGATTCAGAGTGGTGGTCCTCGTGCTTTGGGCACTGCAGCTCCCTTACTAACTACTCGTGTTTGGGTGCTCTGTGGTGGAGACGGTGCTGTGTCAACTGGAACTGGGTTACTATCTGCCAGGGTTGGGGTTAGAAGGGGTGTAGCTGGTTCTCTGTCCAACTGGGTAGGGGTACAATCTACGAGAGTCTGGGTTATGTGTGGTGGATCTGGTCCTTGGGCAAGTACAACCGTGGTTCTATCTGCATCAACTGGTAGCACTATCTTTTCTGAAGACCGTGTTGTTACTCCCTTAGATACTGCCATCACGCTCTCCAATTCAAATGGCTGATAAACAAGAAAAGTAATTGAAAGTATAGACATTGTATGATAGACAGGTGCAATGGATATTGCGGAATAAAAGAGGGCATGAAATAATTCATATTTATGTTATCTAACCAAACAGGATAGCATGACACAATTTCACATATATGATGGCTAACTAAACAGGATAGCATGACACAATTTCACATTATGATGGCTAACTAAAAAAGATGGAAAGACATAGTTCAAAATATGAGACTATGTAAACAGGATGACATGACATAACTATATAATGTGTTTATTAAATAGGTTGGCATGCCATAATTCACATACATTCATGGATAGAATGCCATAATTCAAAATATGATGACTGTAAACATTAAACAAGATGAGATGATATAACTATATGATGTCTTTATTAAATGGGTTGCCATGCCATAATTCAGATAGATGATGTGTATGTACTATGTAAACATGATGGCATGATATAATTCAAATATATGATTTATATAGTAAGCAAGTAAGCAGATGGCAATCCATATATGATGTAAAAACTAAGCAATGCAAGACAACATGCATGACATGGGTAATATAACCCTGCCAAGTTTGAGCATAGACCTCAGGGGGAAAATAGGACTTGTCATCAGTCTCTGAATCCTCCTCTGAGGAGCTCTCTGTAACCAGCAAGATGTCTACTTCAGCAGGTAGCATTGTGTGCTCTGAATACCTTGTTTTCACTCCAGATACTTCCGTCACCGCTTCAAATGGCTGATGCATAGGAAGAGTAGTTGAATATACAAACGCTGTCGACAAATGGAACACGTAATACAAAAAATGATAGCATGATATAATTCACATACATGATGATTGGCTAAACAGCATGGCATTGCATAATTCACATATATAATGCCTTTGCAACAAGATAGCATTGTATAATTCATGTATATAATGTCTTGCAACAAGATGGCAATGCATAATTCACATATATGGTAATTACACACTGAACAGGTGGCATTCACACAAAGCATGTCTAAACTAATCAAATGAAATAGCAATGCGAGACACCATACGCACGATATGAGCAACATAACCCTGCCAAGTTAGAGCATACACCTCGGGGGGGGGGGGAATAGGACTGGTCATCTATCTTTGAATCCTCCTCTAAGGAGCTATCCGTAACCAGCAAGATATGCGCTTCGTCAGATAGCATAGTCTGCTATGAAAACCTTGTTTTCACTCTAGAATTTGCCATCACCGTGTCAAATGGCTGATGCACACAAAGAGCAGTTGAATGTAATAACATTGTTGACAAATGTAATATGTAATGAAAAAATGGATGGCCTGATATAATTTACATATAAGATGACTGGCTAAGCAGGATGGCATTGCAAAATTCACATATATGATGCCTGGCTAAACAAGATGGCGTTGCATAATTCACATAAACGATGAATAAACTAAACAGATGGCATTCGCACAAAGGATGTCTAAACTAAGCAGATGACATATTTGATGTATAAAGTAAGCAATGCAAGACACCATATGCATGATATAACCAACATCAGCATGACAAGTTAGAGCAAAGACCTCAGGGGGGTAAATAGGAGTTGTCTTCTCCTTCTGAATCCCCCTCGGAACAGATATCTTCCTCTCGATTAAAATCCAAAATGCGTGGAGGGGGGCTGCCTTTGCGCCTACCATGGAGCGATGTCTGCATGAAATTTTATTGCCACACAAGGCTGGTCTCTTTTTCTCTACATGTTCAGTTCCATTGTTTAGAATAACTGTCATGCATAGGAATAAAACATAGTGAGATTATGTAAGGAGTGCATGCAGAAATCCAGAGTGATGGTAGCAACCTGTGGATAGACCCAAAACCAATAATAGCAGGCAGATAATGGCTTCAGTTAAAAAATACAGATAATGGCTTCTTTACTATTTGTTTCCCACCCAACATGAAACTCATAGTAGACACCGAAGATTAACCAGATAGTAGATAGATACTATTGATAGCGGCCCCGATATGTACCCCACAACCATTGAAAAACTCAAGTTTGACTATTAATTTGGAGCTGACTCAGAGTCTAATCGGTGAATAGGACGATAAAGTAGCATGTAATATTAAGCGATGCATAACGTAAGCAGACACGAAAGATTGCGACCTCTCTTGCGGACCCGTGTAATCCTCAAGGTCATCTGCTCGGTTGATGATGGTAGTGCAGTTTTCATGGCTGCCAGCGGCGGGGAAGAAGATCTGAAGCAGCGAAAGACAGTATGGAGGCCGGATCCCTGTTGTGCTGGACCCTTCTGTCGTTGGAGCAGCTGAGCTGGGGTGGACGACGGTGCAGCAGGAGTGAGACAAACCACGCAAGGTTTTCTTTGACAACTATCTATAAGAGAAGTAATTCTATAAGGGCTCGTTTGAATTGGAGGATTCCAACAATGCAGGGATAGGAAATAGGAAGGAATAGGATAGGAATGGACGTGCAAAACAGAGAATTTAAAAACACAGGATTTCTGCCAATCTGGGTGTTTGATTCACAACAATTGGAAGATCACAGGATGCAAAGAAGCATGGTGAGATTAAGTCAAACCACAAGAAAATGTACGGTTATAATGCTATTATGCTACTATCTCTTAGTCTTGTGCTTCATGAATAGGAATTTGAAAAGTAGGACAAGTGAAAATTAAAAGTCCTACGTTTTTTTCTTTCAAGGAGACACTAAAGGAACAAATCCGTGTGCTCAGTGGACAATATATATAACATGTACAGTAAAAAGAGATGCAACAAGTGTACAACCTCTTTGGCGAAGCCATGTCGATCTCAGCGTGATTGGGTTGGCCGGTGAGGATGCTCCGCTGACTTGGCTGTCGGAGGAGGGGAAGAAGATCTTAGGCGTCTGGAGATGGAGCCCGAGGTACTGCTCCGCTGTGATGGAGGGTTTCGTCGTTGGAGCACCTCCGGTGAGTTGTACGACGCCGAGGCTGAAGCAGGACAAGAGAGACAATGAACAACGTTAACCTGAGTGGAATTCTAATAGCATATCCAATACATGGCGTAAAATACATAAACACAAAGTGGTAGATGTAAAATACATCAGCCGCTCATCTCTGAACTTAACTGTTGAAACTGAATTTAACTGTCAAAACTGAACTTAACTGTCGAAACTGAACTTAACTGTCGAAACTGAATTTTGCTGTCGAAACTGAACGCACTAGCAAGGTGAGGCTACACGTCGGTCGACTGACTTTTTCATCTCTGGTCAGTCGATTTTGCAGCCGTTGGATACGAAATCAAGGGCCTGCGGTTCACCTTCAACCTCCACCCCCTTGAGCCGGCCAAACAGCAGCCCCCCGCCACCCACGGCCGGCGGTGCGCCGCCCCGCTCGCCCCGAAAACACTCCCCACCGCCGGTCCGCCGCCGCCCCAGCCATCCCTCTAGGCCCCCCGTGCCAAGCTTTTTCTCCGGCGATCCCCACGCCACCGCCCTGCCAACGCCTCGCCACCGCCGGCAACCACCGCCCCCATCCTGAACCCTAAGATAGATAGTGGGGTACCTCTCCGGTGAGCCCCCCTCCCTGCTGCGGTTGGTTCTTGTAGTTAAATCAGAGCAGCATCGCAAGCAAGAGCAAGAGCGAGAGCAGCAGCGCGAGCAAGAGCAATAGCAAGAGCAGACCAGGGAGGGGACCGAGAGCAAGAGAAGAGTAGTAGCGCGAGCGAGAGCTAAAGCAGCAGTAGGTCCTACTGATGTGGACGTCACCGCCGAGGGAGCGACGCCGTGGAGGAAGTGGCCGGCGACGCCGCCGTGGATGGAGCCGCGCCGTGTCGGCTCGGGACCGAGTGCCGGCAGCACTGTGAGATCGAATCAAGAAGAAAATGTGGCGATTAGTGTACAACCTCTTTGGTGGCGCCGATTAGGCCGCAGCTTCCTCCGAGGAAACGGTGATGATGATGCTCTTCCGATGGTGCAGGTGAAGATGGTGGTGTGGGAATGGAGGTGGCGCAAAAGACGAGGGTAACATCGGGGCAGCTCCTTGGAGGTGGAGGACGGGGTGGCTGAACCGGCGGGATGATGAGATCGACGACGGATCCTCATATGGTACGGTGGATGAGGGACGTCGAGGTGTTGCTGTGGACGACATCGTCAGGGAAGAGGCTCCGGCTGGTGGCGGACGAAGCAGGGTGTGGGGTTTCGTCGCAGGTTTTCTTGGCCTCGGTGTATGAATGGGTGGGTGGATGGGATGTCAGTGGGGAACCATGGCTTAGAGACGCGCTTGTCCGAAATGTGGGGTAAGTTACGAAAGTACCCCCACCGATTTGAGGCGGTTCTTTCGGTTCAGGGGTACCACGGGCATTTTGCGTGTCGGGATTTCACAGGAGGTGGGAGTTTCCGCGCGCATTGTAATTTTGGAATAGCAAGGCGCGTGTTGAGATGGAGGGATTTGTCGGAGCACAACGAGACAAAGATATATCTTAAATATTTCGGGCTAGCAAGGTGCGGGTTGAAATTTCCGGACAAGCCTAACGTGTACTGTACCAAATCAATGCGCCCTACAAATGTCATTCAAAACTTTGAATTCATGTTATGTTCAATTAAAATATTTTGCTACGTGTATAATGCATGCAACCTACTACTCAAATGAACGTTTTAGTGCATTCCAAACGTATATACTACCGCTTCAATATGAACTAAATTTGAATTCGTTTCTCTATTTGAATAAGATCTACAGTAATGATTGTTGTGAAGTCAAAGCATTTGAATTCGTTTCTCTGTTTTAATAAGATCTACAATCATCATTATTGTCAAGTTAAACCATCGTTTGTGTATTATCTTCACAACACACCGCATGATTAGTCTCGAGTTACATATGAAGTATGTGTACTATATGAACTCGAACTAGATTTTTTGAATCCACTTTATTTTGATTTGAAATCACATTACATTTCTAGCTCTAGCTAGATCTTCATAATCTAAACCATGTCTCATATGTATAATGTGTTTATCACATTATGTATGGTGCCCCGCCCCCTACGCCTACAAGTATTTAGATGTGAGTTGCAAACACCACACATTACCACAAATTCAAATAAAAAGTGAGAATGTTCGATATATAGTATTGTTTAGATTGTTCGATATTTAGTTGTAAGCTGCAAACGCCACACATTATCACAAATTCAAATAAAATGTGAGATTTTTTGATGTATAGTATGGTTTAGATTGTTCGGCATTTAGCTGTGAGTTGCAAACGCCATGCATTATCACATTATGGTATAACATGTGCACAACACGTGTATCACCGCTATATTCATGCATGCAATGTTTAAAACACTATGATCTCCTATTCAAATATATGAATCCGCTTTCATATCAAATTATGATCTTTGTTAGTCTCTTACACCCACACAATCCTCTAACCTTTGTAGCTACCACTAACTTTCTCTCATGCATGCACACGCCCTCCTCGCCCTACCCCTCCCTCGGCATTCTATCCACCGGGCACATTCATTTTTTTCCTTAGGTCGTTCTCCCAGAGTCTCCACAAATCCTTTCCGACACACACCGATCGATAAACCTCTCCAGCGATGCCTGCCTACAACATACAAACACACCTTCAATCTCCTCCTTTATGTGTCCTTGCCTCGTGTCTCTCATACGGTCAGACACACGTGTAAACTCTCGCCCCTCTTTTCATCGCTCTCACAACCGCACACTCCTCCCCCTATCTAGCTAGTAGTTGGGCCTCTCGCACCACCTCCTAGCTCCATTCTCTCTGTCTATCCGTCTCGCTGGGCCTTATTTGCCTCTAACAAATGGACGTACACCGACCGATCTCTCACTATACATATAGCTAGCTAGGTCCTTATAACTCGTTTTTACCCACACGTCAATCGATCTACCTCATTAGTTGTGTCTCTCCCTTCCTCCGACAAACAACAATTGATCTACCGATCTAGTTAGATTTGCTTACCAAACACATGGTTCCCCTTCATCATCCATGGATGCGTCCTGACAGATCTATCACGCACAGGCACACGCAGAAGCACATCCCCACTCTTATTGATAACATTGCAGTTCCACCCTTAGTTTGTCTAGTAGGCCTCTCCCACCATCTTCGAGAAGCAACTCCATCACCCATCCAGCACTCTACCCCTCTCCTTCCCTCTCACTCCCTCTCTCTCTCCTCTCTCTCTCCCATCATATTTCCCGTCCTTCAGTTATGTATGGATGTCGACCGATCTCCCTCAAGACATAGTTGGGTCTCTCCTTCTCAACACATATACGAGTCGTTCTACCTCTATAGTTAGGCCTCTGCCTACCCCTCCCACCACCCCCTCCCCCCCACACACACCGATACATCGAGCGCTCTAGTCATGTCTCCCTGCCGCACACAAACTTGACGTGTGCCCTCTAATGTTCCAGTAGGCCAGTCGCCCTATATCTTTGACTTGTACACACACACAATTTCTATGGCTCTCTTCATCGATCTCGCACCCACCCACTTGATCCTCTCTTCGACTCTATCGATAGCTATGACCCCTCCCTCTCTTCTTGTGGATTGCCCGACCCTCTATGTATGATATGGATAGGCCTCCATTTCACACACATTGCATGCAAAATTTTGTTTGAGATGTCATCGACACATATTCCCACAAATAATTCATGAAATCAACCCCCCACCCCACCCCCACCCCAAAACAAAAAAAACACTCAAGAACGCGGTTTGTATCTCTCACACACACCCACGTAGGTGGGGGACATGCACGAAGAGAAGAGGTGCATGCACGGCGCACGTACCCCCGTCTCTTTCCCAACCACACCCGCGCGGGTACACGGTGGAGCTCATTTCTGTACGAAAAAGGCAGCCCACGTGGTAATTTGGCACGTGTACTGGTTGTCCATTTGGTGGAGGGAGGATCGTCTACCACGGGTGAACAAACAAATTGTGACTTGACGTGTTATATTAAAAAAAGAGGCAAACCATGTGGGGCCTACCTTAGAGGCAAGGCTCTATACACTGGAGTACTTTTGATGTGTCCCGTCAACTCGCAGAACGAGGAGAAGCCTGCTTAGTATGCCGTCTCCCCCGCCCATGGGTGCAGTGGCTCGCATGATGAGGTGAAGCTTGCTTACTACGCCTTATGCCCGCTCCCTCGCCCATGCGCGCGGTGGCTCGCAGGACGAGGAGAAAAATTTACTACTCCCTCCGTTTACTCCTCGTCCCTACTACCTTGGTTATAGAGATTATATCATATTGTTTGGAATATATATGTCCTTTAGTACATTTCAATATGAACTACTAGTACATACTCCAAACACTGATGTATATAGACATATTTTAGAGTGTAGATTCACCCATTTTGCTCCGTATGTAGCACTATCCCTCACCCCTCGATCCTCGCCCACGTGGTGGACGTGCAGCAATTCATTCAGTCTCATATAGCCAGAACGATATATACTGCACTACCATTATTGCTCGACTTCCCGAAGAGGTGAAGAGCCAATCGCAAGGTTAATATTTTGGAGATTCCAAGCGCAAGGTTATAGGAGAACGAGTAGTAGGTGCCGCGTCATTTATAAATAAAGTTTTTTTTCTTCAGTGGCACGTACGCAATATGATAGGTTCATATGGAGAGAAAGGACGAGGAAACCGCTCCACTATATACATAGTCAGGACGGGCCAGCCTACACGGTTGCTTGTTGGGGTTGCTCTCTTCATACTCTCTCGCACAAAATGACTATGGCGACATCTCTAACACCCCAGCGGATCACGTCCGCTTGGGGAAGGGGTGGATGCTTAGTGTAGATGTGGTGGCTGTCACCGACGGCGAAAACCCACTGTCGGCACGTCCCGATCAGGGGTCCCCGCCGTTCTCTCTCACAAAGTCAGTGAGGTTGCCTGCGTCCCATGCTCACTGCCGCGACATGGGCAGTTGCCGCCTCCCGCCGCCCTCCTCAAGGTTGAGCTACGTCCCTCAGGTACAACTCCCTTTACAGCCGGCTTGCACCACTGCTCCAGCTGCCCACATCACTCCCTGTGGATATTTCTCTACTTCTTTGCCCCGCACATACCTCTACAGGCTTCTATGTACTGTATTTGAAATGAGTTTATGTCTCATCAACTAGTCCCAGTAATCTTATTCTAATCACGCTTGTTCAATTTCTTTGCCACAGGGATGCTCATCTCGATTTTGGTGAAACTGCACAAAATGATCCGATGGTCAAAAGGTTGAAAACTTCATTTATTAGGAAGCTCGAACGTTGCCAGCAAATTGAAGCCTGGTCAGGGTTCACGGTTCAAGGGCTAGGGACTGCATGGATCATTTTTTTTCTTTAGCTGCCTCTGTTCCAAAATAAGTGTCAACTTTAGTAGTAGTACAACTTTGTACTAAAGTTTGCACAAAGTTGAGAAACTTATTTTGGAATGGAGGGAGTACATATTTGCTATGATCTGTCAATCATTGAGATGCAATAGCATGCATGTTAGTCTCCTTTGTATTTGATGAAATGTTGCAACGGGCAACCTTGGACGCAAGATACATGTAACAGAAGTTGGAAGCTTCATAGCATTGTACAAATTTATCTCGCTGATAAATTACAGTACGTATTATACTAGTACTTCCTCCGTTCCTAAATATAAGTCTTTGTAGATATTTTACCATGAACCACATGCAGATGTATATAGATGCATTTTAAGTGTAGATTCATTCATTTTGTTCCGTATGTAGTGGAATCTCTATAGAGACTTATATCTACTAGTAATAGCTAGCCCCCACTACTAGGAATTCTCTATCCTCTCCTTGAGCCACGTCATCAAAATTGATGTAGCCGTTAGATGAAGTAAATCAGTCCATAATAGCCGTCTGATCTTAACGTTGAGAGGCTCTACACTAAGCCACATGCAAGCATGGAGAAATACCGTGCCACATGCATGTGAGTGGGTTTTAAATCACATCAACATGTCTGCATGCAAGCAGGCACCGGTAGCATGCATGTAAGTGAGCTTTTAAGTCCCATTAACATGTCAAAAAGAAAAATATAATCCCATTATGTAGTAGGAGTTGGCTGATCTTTTTTCCTTACGTGGGATGATCTAAATGATGATGGGAGTTTATTTACTTTGGCTACCACATTTGTCATGCGGTTATAGAGTTTTTTTTGTTCTATGAAATCGATAATTTTGCGCAGAGAGATATACCGCTGTTCCGCGCCAACGCGCAGGGACACATCTAGTAATATTTAGGAACGGAGGGAGTACTATGTAAAGAGTTAGGTGTCGCACGGTGATAGTGTGAGGTGGGCCATGTAATCACTAAGCCTGCGTTTTTTCACTGCTCTTGCACGCCTCCGCTGTAAGAATGGAGAAAATTGTAATCTAGTACTAGTTTACCTCCTTTCGCCGAAAGCGTGGGACATCCAGCAGTCCTACCACCTTAGTAATAAAGACCAATGAGCCGTCAAATCACATAGACCCAGCAGTAAGTTGGACGGATGAAGCAACCATCACTCTTGCGCCAGTGAGAGGTCGCGTCCGCTCTGCCCGGGCATGAATGCGGCACCGATTCTTTGGAGCGGCGCTGACCGTTTCGGGCGGGAAGCGCGCGCGGGCGATGGAGGGGCTTTGGGTGGGCCAGGCTGGTCAGGAGCGGGCGTGGCAGCTGTCCGCATGTCCCTACCGGACACGCCCAGAAACGAGAGGATGCACCGACTCTCGCGGCTAATATCGTACACTACACAACATTTCTCTATAGGAGTAGGTCGATCTGTCGCTCTCTCTAACACACACATGGTGTTAAACACACACACACACACACACGCACATGCACACACCTTGGTCCCGTTGCACCTTCTAACGTGACTTATTACACCTAGACGGAGGGAGTAGTAAGTATACGAGATACGGTGGCACACTGACTTAAGTTGAATACAAGTGCCCAAAATTTGTGTGCATGTTATAATAAGGATTCACTTAAAATAGTACGTGAGTGAACATAGGGATCAATTGGACAGTGTTCCCGAGCAGTTGCGAGATGTGTGAGGTAAGATACACCGCTGGCGCTTTTAATTTCTCTTATTAATTTGTTTGTTTCACCCTCTGACTGGTGGGACCCAACGTACTACGTGGAGAGAGGTAAGGTGACTAAGGCTGCATTATTTCTGCACCACTGTGTATAGTCTTACCACCAAAGCCACATGACATGATTATGATTGAAATCCCAATGACTCCCACACACGAAGAAAACACGGCATGCTTGTCACACGAATGGAGGAATGTATAAAAGGTTATTTCCCTCTCGTTGAACATAACGGGAGGGTTGTGTAGCTGGTTAGCCTGTTCGCTCATCAAACTTGGTTGCTCTCTTCACACTCTCTCGCCCCTCTCCCGCTGGAGCCTCAGCGCTTGTAGTTGCTCTCTTCACACTCTCTCGCCCTCTCCAGATCTAAACAAGACTTCGTTGGCCTCTCTCTCCCCTCACTGCTGCTCAAAGAGCCGGCAGGATCCGTCCGCCGGGAAGGAAAGGAGGCTTAACGCTGTCGCCGTCGGCGAGGGACTACCGGCGCAGCTGTTCACTTTCCACCCAGCGGCGGCACGGGAGGGCCTCCGACCCCTTCTTCTTCGTCGTCGTCCTGTCGCCCACCGAACCACGCCCCAAGAACCTTAAGGTATAATTTACTTACTCCACATGCATTGCTCTAGCTTCATGTATACCATGAATCTAGAACGTGGTTCAAAGAGGAAAGGAGTGGGGGAAAGTAGTGGGAAAAGTTGTAGATAGCATGAATCTAGGATGTGGTTCAAAGAGGAAATGAAGGGGGAAAGTTGTATAGCATTAATCTAGGACGTGGTTCAAAGAGGAAAGGAATGGGGAAAGTAGTGGGGAAAGTTGTATCGCATAAATCTAGGACGTCTTTCAAAGAGGAAAGGAAGGGGCGAAAGTACTAGTTCAAAAAGGAAAGGAAGGGACAAGGCTGTAGAGTTTGAGCAGGACTAGATTTGCTGCGCTCACATAGGGAAAGGCGTCTAAAAGATAACAAAACTGGGACGAACACAGATATGCTCCTTGGTTGTTTGTTCTTTGTTGCAACAGACTGTGCATGACCACAGTACATCGGTAGATGCACATGGTGCTGGTGCGTCCACTGTCCCGTGCAACTCATTAGTTGTTGTTAATCTAAGGCCCTGTTTGGTTAAAAACTCCTTAGTGCCTACATGCTGGGTTCCAGGGACTAAACATGGACTAGAGGTTATTAAATGATATGCTAAAAGACCATGTTACCCCTAGTAATGAACTAATAGGGACAAGGTGTGATGCGTGGCAGTGGCAACTGTTGGAAAAAGTCCCAAAAAGACTCCCTCAGGGTCTTCTTTCTTTAGTCCCAAATGCCCACTTTTAGTCCCTAAAAGTCCCTCCTCTTTGGTTTAGATGGGACTGACACGGAGTTTTTTTAGTCCCTACACCAAAAATGTCCCTATAAACAAACACCCTCTAATAATGCCGCTGGAAAATTGATGCAATGCCATAGTTAAAAGAAAATTACATGTTTAACGAATTTTATTGTTAATATAATCTCTATGTTAATATTAATCAATGCCACCATTTGAGAAATGCTACTGTCTTGCTTTCTTTCCCATTTAGATAAGGTAGATGCTTCTTTTCGTTGGCTTCTGTGTCATCCATCATTATTGACCACTAATTGTTTCCTTTGCACCTTTGTGTAAACAGGGTTATCTGCTTCACCTTGTTGCCATTGTGACCTTTTGTTGCACTACACAAAACACTTTTGTTTTAAGAGTGTTTTGTGCAGTTCAACCAAAATGTCACACCGACAATGTTGCTTGATTGCTTGATCTTAGTGGAACTGCACAAGAGGAGATCTTACTTCCTATCCGTTAAGGCGAATTTGGTTTAGATCTTCTTCTTGTGAGTTGTTTGAATTCCGCATCATGAGAGGTCAGTACTAGCCTTCTTTCACATGATTCTGCAGTGTGCATTCATATGTTGTGCTACTTGTATGATAATGTTGCTTGATTTTAGTGAACTGCATAAATGGAGACAAGACTTCCAATCTGTATGTGCACCGTAATATCCCATTGAGGTAAGATAAGGATATTTCACAACTGTTGGCCTATATTTTGCCACTTTCATCAGAAAATTAAGTTTAGTACTATACTTGTGCTCCCTAATTGGCATGCCAAATCTTACATTGAAGGCAAAGCTTGTTTGTTATTGAACCAAGTGATGAAGGGGAAGAACAAGGGAAGAAAAACAAAAATCAACTCCCGGTGCTGTAATGAAGCACTGGAACTGTGATGACACAAGTAATGATATAGTTTTGCATCTTAATTTATTGCTATGACTGGAACGAGCAATTGTTTTGCCACTGGTTTGATGCCACTCTTAATGTAATATGTAATTATCTCTACTTGTGCAAATAGGGATCTTCTTTGAAGATACCATATATTTTAGTGGAACTGCACAAGAAGATGTTGGAAACATTAAACTAATCGAGGAGTATATAGTAAGCATGGCCACCACCGTAGATAGCAATAGATGGTTCCGGAGAATTGCTTCATCGGTATGCTCTACACAATAAGCCTCCTGACAAAGGTTGGTACTCACCCACAGATTTCATCCATATGATTGAGCTTTGTCATCTCTATTGGTGTTGTGCTACTATTTAGATACTGTAATGAAAAAGTGGTATTGTCCTTGAGAAGTGCTTCATCTGTGTTGTTTTAAATATTTCCTTTCCTTTTTTTCGAGCAACCAGTGATGCTAGCATTTAGTAGTCCTCTTGTCTTTGCACAATAGGATCATCTTCATCTAAAGAAGAATATGGAGTACGTGAAGTGACTAGTTCCGATTATGCCAGAATGAAGAAGCCTTGTCTATCTTATCATCAGAAGGAGCAGTTGAAGGATGGTTACATTACTCCCCACAAGACCAAACTAACTTCAGCTCAGAAGGACAGACAAAATCTCCATTTTTTGCTGTGATGCGCGAGTACAATGTTGTTCTAGGATTCTTTCTGGTGAGTTCCATATTTCTAAAAGTGTGCTCTACATGGATCATGTATGTGCCTGTTGAAACTGTCAATTCATAGTACAGTTTGCTCTATACTAATCACGTTTTTGTATTTGTGCAAACAGGAGTGCTCAGCTTGATTTCAATGGGAACTGCACAAAATTTTCATGAATACATCGAATCATTCATTTCCACCACAAGAAAGGAGGTGGCGATAAGTTCAAGGCATTGCAACATATAAGGGCGAAATCATCCAAGCTACGCGTGAATTTGGTTGATTTTGGTGGAACTGCACAAAAAGAACAACTGGTTTATTTAGCACGAGGTGCCATGTCAATGTCCGAACTGATGGCAAACCCTGCCCATTCCACAATCATAGGCATTTGATATTTTGGAATGGGACAACCTTGTCAAATTTTGCTCATTGATTTTAGCAAGACATGCGTTTGATATTTTCGAATGGGACGCCCTTTGCTGTCAGCAGCGTCGATCAATCTTTTCTTTATTCTTTAGTTGTGAAGTAAATATTGCCTATGACATGTGAGTCGCTGAGATGCATAATCATCAATTGTTTTGAATGTTCTCTATGAATTGCCAGTCCTGTGTGTTTGATTACAATCTACAGAAACGATAAAAAGCTGCTCAAACTCTTTGTACTCCTTATGTTCCTTTTTACTTCACACGTTGTGAAAGTGCATACTTTTTGGTATAAGATTGATCAAAGTAGAGATACTTTGACTGCAGACAAAACTTGTATGTAGACTAGAAAGGACCGGAGGGAGTACATGTGAAACTGCTGCAAACGAGGTGATCACCCTGGGAATAATGCTAGTACGTATTGTTTTCCATGTTCATCCAATGCCAGTGATACAGGAATTCGAACTAATCGAAATAAATTCATTCATACACGGTCAGATTTCATATAAACATGCTAGATTTCATTACATTTCATACATTCTTCAACTAAAAAGGGGTGTGCTGGAGGTATAATTAATTAACCGAAGCTACCTACATGTGTCCCACTGAGCCGAACAGAAGCTTCAGTGACTTAACTGCAGGTGTAGTTGCATAACTGACAAGTGGCCTGTTGGGCCCACGTGTCAGTCAGCCAACTGCACCAGCAGTTAAGTAGAAGCAGCGTTATTCTCCAGCAAAACTCCCCGACTCCACGTCGCCGCCAAGAAGCTAACCGGCCGTCAATTGTCAACCCGCCTAGCTTGGCTTCAACAGGAGGGTAGCGGCGGTGGCCTTACTTGGACCCGAGCGGCGGCGACCTACCATGTTCTACTCTTCCTCGTTTTCTATGTGGCGCGGCCTCGTTGGCAGCGGGGCGAGGCCTCGGCGGAGCCGACGATGTCCTCTGTCTCATTGCCGGCGGGCGGCGCCTCAGCGGAGCGGTGGAAATCCTCCCCCGCGTTGCCGGCAGGGTGGGGCCTCGGTTGAGCCGGCGATGTCCTCTGCCTCATTGTTGGCGGGGCGGGGTCTCGGCGGAGCCGGCGGTGTCCTCTGCCTCGTTGTTGGCGTCGCGGGGCCTCGGCGGAGCAGGGCCTCATCGACGCTAGCGGAGCGGGAACTCATCGGAGCCGGCATTGTCCTCTGCCTCGTCCTCAGTCTCGCCAAACTGCGCCTCGCCCGCTTCATCACCCTCTTTGCGAGCCTCTTTGTAGGCGGCCGCAGCCTCCGCCACCTTCATGCGGTACCGCCAGCACTCAAGGCGGCCCTTGCGGGCAGAGCGGTATGAGTCGAGCAGCGCCTCCTGTTCCGCCAGCTCCGCGGCGATCTGCTCCTCCGCCTGCAGGTGCTCCTGGAGGAGATGGTGGTTGTAGGTGGCGTCGGCCTGCGCCTCCTAGAATTGCTCCTGACGCATCTGCCTCACATTGTCCACATATTGGGCACGGGCCTCGCCGATGGTCATGGTGCAATGCACCAGCGAGGATGGCGCAGATGAGGTGGTTGGCGCCGGATCGTCGACTACCATGTTCTCCATTGGGACATCGTCATCTTCCGACTGCCTGCCGGCCAGCCGGTCGGCAGCAATGGCTGCCATCTCCTTGTGGTCCGTCATCCGCCCGTCCCGAAGAGCGCTGGAGCGCGAGGAAGCCATGGTGGGCAGTAGTGGTGTGGACAGGAGAAAGGGAACGGATGCGGATGACTGCGGCTATGGCCGGCGCAGTAGTTTATATAGCAATGGTGGGCGGGCGGAGGGACGGACGTGTGCGCCGGAGTAGCCGCATCGGCAACCGCGTATCATTAATGTGGGCGGCGGATGGACGGACGGACGACACTTGTGTTGTTTAAAGGCGGAGCAATCGCCTGCACCGGGAAGCGGGGCGGGCGGCGCTGACTGTTTCGGGCGGAAAGCACGCGCGGGCGAGGAGATGACTTTACTTGAAGAGGATGACAATGGGGACCCACCAGGTCCATATCCTCACGTACGCAAGTGCCTCCTTATTATATATATATGTATAAAACTATACTCCCTCCGTCTAGGTGAATAAGTCGTATTAGAAGGTGCATCATGACCTAGGTGCAAGCAGATTGGTAGAAAAGAAGAATATTTCTCTCTTCTAAACACAACATTTAATCACAGCAGTTAAGAGGATGCCTTATTAGCTACCCATGCAGGCCATCGTAATTCATAGCATGCAAAGCGCTTTTATTTCTTGCCTAATAACCGCATAGACATGCTGCATGCATTGGTCCTTGCCAGAGCAAAAAAAATGGAGGAAAGGGGTTTCCACGGGAGACAACGAGGCAGAGGTGGAAGCGCTCGCTGGAGTAATTTATTTTGCTACCCCCTGGTTTCCTGACATCACGGTCCCACACCATTGTCAACCTATGTAGTAGTCAATAAATGAGAGAATTGCACAAGAAGCGGCCGACAGCTGGGACCAAGCAGCTCGAGCAGTATTTGTGTTTTTGAGGTATGAGCACTGCAGAGTTTTTTTATGTTTAGCCTAGATATTAATTTTTCTCCTCTGAACAACAACGAAAACATCGCTGCAGGTATTAACTGGGCAGGCAATGGCCCGTCTAGCCTAGGCCAGATATCCAGCCCAGATATTAATTTTTTTCAAGCTGAAAATGGGTAGCCCAGCTATACTTTTTTTAGGAATATCCAGACAAGGTCAAGTTGTTATTCTCCGCCCCGCTGGGCTACAAATCTTTCCTAGGAGGGATGCATTAGGATTAACAATAAAATGGGATTTAAGAAATAATAAATGGGATGTAATTATAAAAACTAGGCAGTTACTATAAAAAAATGCACCAAACACGTGATTACTTTATAAAATATTATTTTTGGATATTGAAAATTTTAATTTCATTAATTGTTGCGAGCGCAATGTTTCGTTGGATTTTCACGTAATATAAATTTATATTGAAATTGTATTTAATCTGACTAGAAATTTCGGGATAAAAATATTTCGGATCCCATCAAAATGTGGGAAATTTTATTGAATTCTGTTTTGAACGGTTGGTTGAAATGGGCTGTACTTTTAACAAACTGTAAATGGGCTGTAGTAAATTCCATTAGAATTCAAAAATGGGCTACACATTCTTACAAATCTCAAATGGGCTATAAGTTCTCTGCCACACACTTCTGGCCTTACTAAGTTGACGCGTCCCCTAAAAAAACAGAGTTGACGCGTATGCAAGGCTTTGTCAACTTATAGTCAACACACGGTTCTAGCAGCAGTGGCCGTTGGATGTCCATCCAACGGATGCCGTGCTTCTTCTTCAATCTCGGATATTCTAGCTTCACCCGCCCAAAAAATGATTCCTCCCCTGACATCTGGGGCGCACCATTTCGGAAGCTGACCTGTGGGCCTACTAAGTTGATGTACCAAGGGCTTTGTCAACTTAGTCAATATAAATGATTCTAGCTCCAGTGACCGTACGATGTCCATCCAATGGCCGTAGTGCTTCTTCAACCTCTGGTCTTCTTGCTCCAGCCGCCCAAAGCAACGCCGGTCGTGCCGCCTGCTCCTGCCTCCCGTGTCCGGCTGTGCTACCGCGGAGGCCTCACCGCCCCCTACTATTCCCACCGCTGGCCAGGCCCTGCGGCGACAGCAGCCCCACACCGCAGCCGAACGAGTGAACCCTCATACTCCTCTCCGCGTGGGCATCCACTGCCGCGTCTTCGCCGGCTCCGCGTCGTCCCCTTCCTAGGTCTCGCTGTCGTCCACCGCCCTGGTGCTCTCGGCGCGGCGTGGTCAACATGGTCAAGGAACGACTTCCATCGGACGTGGACTGTACGTGGAGAGGCTGACAGCTGGGTCCACGGTGGCAGCAAGGAAGTGCCTCCTTATTACGTGGAAAATAATGATTCCTCCACCTGACAGCAGGGATCCACCAGACGGGCCACCAGTATTTTGCGAAAGAAATCGTTTCCCCCTTACTGTTGGGACCCATCGGACGGGCCACCGTATTTCGTGAAAAAAACGTTCCCCCCGCTGTCAGCTCGGACCCACCGGAAGTGCCTCCTTATTACGCACAAAAAAATGAATACTCCCCCGGCTAGTTGGGACCCACCTTGCTGGGAGGCTAACTTATGGGCCTACTAAGTTGACGGGGACGAAGGGCTTTGTCAACTTAGTCAATATGAACGATTCTAGCTCCAGTGACCGTACGATGTCCATCCAACGACCGTAGTGCTTCTTCAACCTCTGGTCTTGTTGCTCCACCCGCCCAAAGCAGTGTCGGTCGTGCCGCATGCTCCTGCCTCCCGTGGCCGGCTGTGCTGCCGCAGAGGCCTCACCGCCCCCTACTATTCCCACCGTTGGCCAGGCCCTGCGGCGACGACAGCCTCACACCGCAGCTGAACCAGTGAACCCTCGTAGTCCTCTCCGCGCGGGCTTCCACTGTCGCATCGTCCCCTTCCTAGGCCTCGCCGTCGTCCACCGCCGTGGTGCTCTCCGCGCGGCGTGGTCAACGTGGTCAAGGAACGACTTCCATCGGAAGAGTACTGTACGTGGAGAGGCTGACAGCTGGGTCCATGGCCATAGCCTAGTTTTTATGTGATTTGCCAAGTAAGTCGCTTTGTTAGGCCTGTTGGGCTGCAAATCTTTCAAGACGAGGAGAGCTTAAATTCGGCTAGCCGAGAAAATGGCCCATCAGTAATGAGAAATGGGTTGTACATTTTTAAAACACATCAAACCAGCAATTAGTTTCAAATATCTTTTTTTCATTTCAAGATTTTAAATTACATTAATTTTTATGCGTGGAGAATATTTTGGATTTTGTATTGATATACATTTATTTTTAAAATCAGTTTGAATGTGATTCAAAATTTCGGGATTAAAAACAGTTCGGACCGCACCGAAATATGCAAAATTTCATATAATTTTTTAACCGTTGCCACAATATGGGTTGTAATGTTAACAAAAAGAATATGGGCTCCAAAAAAACCTTAAGAATTAGCAAATGGGCTGTAAATTATTAGAAATAATGGCATATGGGTTGTATGCTATTTTCCACATATTTGAGGCTTTCCTAAAAAAAGGTTGACGCACAAGCACGGACTGTTGGATGTCCATCCAACGGCCGTCGTGCTTCTTCAATCTCTGCTCTTCCTGCTCCAGCGGCTCAAACAAGTGCCGGCGGGACTGCCTGCTCCCTCCTCCTCGCTGTCGGCTGTGCTGCCGCGTAGGCCTCACCGCCCGACCGTACTCCCATCGCTGGCCTAGCCATCCCTCTACTCACCCACACCTGCTGTTATTCTCCGGCGACGGCAGACGAACCAGTAAACCCTCGTACAGTCGTACTCCCCTCCGCGTGGGAAACAACTGTCGAGTCTTCCCTGCCTTCGTGTCGTCCCCTTCCTAGGCCTCGCCGTCGTCCACCGCCCTGGTGCTCTCGGCGCGGCGTGGTCAACATGGTCAAGGAACGACTTCCATCAGACGTGGACTGTACGTGGAGAGGCTGACAGCTGGGTCCATGACCGCAGCAAGGAAGTGCCTCCTTATTACGCGGAAAATAATGATTCCTCCACCTGACAGCTGGGACCCACCGGACGGGCCACTGTATTTCGCGAAAAAAAACGTTTCCCCCTGACTGCTGGGACCCACCAGCTACATCTTCGCATGCAAGGAAGTGCGTCTGGGCAAAAAAAACGATTCGCCCCCTGACTGCTGGGACCCACCAGCTACATCTTCGCAGGCAAGGAAGTGCCTGATAGTCAGGACCCACCTGTTCGAAGTGTACGTAGCGTTGTCATTCTGGTCGCTGATGTCTACTACAAAACCTTCTTCTTGTAGACGTTGTTGGGCCTCCAAGTGCAGAGGTTTGTAGGACAGTAGAAAATTTCCCTCAAGTGGATGACCTAAGGTTTATCAATCCGTAGGAGGCGTAGGATGAAGATGGTCTCTCTCAAGCAACCCTGCAACCAAATAACAAAGAGTCTCTTGTGTCCCCAACACACCCAATACAATGGTAAATTGTATAGGTGCACTAGTTCGGCGAAGAGATGGTGATACAAGTGCAATATGGATAGTAGATAATAGTTTTTGTAATCTGAAATAATAAAAACAGCAAGGTAGCAAGTGATAAAAGTGAGCGTAAACGGTATTGCAATGATGGTAAACAAGGCCTGGGGTTCATACTTTCGCTAGTGTAAGTTCCCTCAACAATACTAACATAATTGGATCACATAACTATCCCTCAACATGCAACAAAGAGTCACTCCAAAGTCACTAATAGCGGAGAACGAACAAAGAAATTATGGCAGGGTACGAAACCAACTCAAAGTTATTCTTTCCAATCAATCCGTTGGGCTATTCCTATAAATGTCACAAACAACCCTAGTGTTCGTACTAGAATAACACCTTAAGATACAAATCAACCAAAACCCTAATGTCACCTAGATACTCCAATGTCACGTCAAGTATCCGTGGGCATGATTATACGCTATATATCACACAATCTCAGATTCATCTATTCAACCAACACAAAGGACCTCAAAGAGTGCCCGCAAGTTGGTCACCAAAACAAACATCAAGTGGCACGTGGTATCCCATTGTCACCACAGATATCCACGGCAAGACATACATCAAGTGTTCTCAAATCTTTAAAGACTCAATCCGATAAGATTACTTGAAAGGGGAAACTCAATTCATTACAAGAGAGAAGAGGGGGAGGAGAAACATAAGATCCAACTATAATAGCAAAGCTCGCGATACATCAAGATCGTGCCAAATCAAGAACACGAGAGAGAGAGAGAGAGATCAAACACATAGCTACTGGTACATACCCTCAGCCCCGAGGGAGAACTACTCCCTCCTCGTCATGGAGAGCACCGGGATGATGAAGATGGCCACCGGAGAAGGATTTCCCCCTCCAGCAAGGTGCCGGAACGGGTCTAGATTGGTTTTCGATGGCTACGGAGGCTTCTGGCGGCGGAACTCCTGATCTATCTTGTGTTCTGGAAGTTTTAGGGTATATGGAGTTATATAGGCAGAAGAAGCACGGCACGGGAGCCACGAGGGCCTCACGAGGCAGGGGGCGCGCCCTAGGGGGGGCGCCCCCCGCCCTCGTGAGCACCTCGTTCCTTCCTGGACGTGGGGTCCAATTCCATCGGGTGGCTTTCGTTCCAAAAATAACTTCTCTAGTTGATTTCATTTCGTTTCGACTCCGTCTGATATTCGTTTTCTTCAAAACACTGAAATAGGCATAAAACAACAAATCTGGGCTGGGCCTCTGGTTAATAGGTTAGTCCCAAAAGTAATATAAAAGGGGATAATAAAGCCCAATATTGTCCAAAACAGTAGATAATATAGCATGGAACAATAATAAATTATAGATACGTTGGAGACGTATCAAGCATCCCCAAGCTTAATTCCTGCTCGTCCTCGAGTAGGTAAATGATAAAAAAGATAATTTTTGATGTGGAATGCTAGTTGGCATAATTTCAATGTAATTCTTCTTAACTGTGGCATGAATATTCAGATCCATAAGATTCAAGACAAAAGTTTAATATTGACATAGAAACAATAATACTTCAAACATACTAACAAAGCAATCATGTCTTCTCAAAATAACATGTCCAAAGAAAGTTATCCCTACAAAATCATATAGTCTGGCTATGCTCCATCTTCACCACACAAAATATTTAAATCATGCACAACCCCGATGACAAGCCAAGCAATTGTTTCATACTTTTGATGTTCTCAAACTTTTTCAATCTTCACGCAATACATGAGCGTGAGCCATGGATATATCACTATAGGTGGAATAGAATGGTGGTTGTGGAGAAGACAAAAGGGGAGAAGATAGTCTCACATCGACTAGGCATATCAACGGGCTATGGATATGCCCATCAATACATATCAATGTGAGTGAGTAGGGATTGCCATGCAACGGATGCACTAGAGCTATAAGTATATGAAAGCTCAACAAAAGAAACTAGTGGGTGTGCATCCAACTCGCTTGCTCACGAAGACCTAGGGCATTTTGAGGAAGTCCATCATTGCAATATACAAGACAAGTTCTATAATGAAAGATTCCCACTAGTATATGAAAGTGACAACATAGGAGACTCTCTATCATGAAGATCATGGTGCTACTTTGAAGCACAAGTGTGGTAAAAGGATAGTAGCATTGTCCCTTTTATTTTTTATTTGGCCTCTTTTTTTGGCCTTTCTTTTTTTTATTTGGCCTTTCTTTATCTTTTTTAGGACAATGATCTATTCAATGATGATCATCACACATCTATTTATTTACAACTCAATGATACAACTCGATACTAAAACAAAGTATGACTCTATATGAATGCCTCCAGCGGTGTACCGGGATATGCAATGAATCAAGAGTGACAAGTATGAAAGAATTATGAACAGTGGCTTTGCCACAAATACTATGTCAACTACATGATCATGTTAAGCAATATGACAATGATGAAGCATGTCATAATAAACGGAATGGTGTAAAGTTGCATGGCAATATATCTCGGAATGGCTATGGAAATGCCATAATAGGTAGGTATGGTGGCTGTTTTGAGGAAGGTGTATGGTAGGTGTATGATACAGGCAAAAGGTGTGCGGTATTAGAGAGGCTAGCAATGGTGGAAGGGTGAGAGTGCGTATGATCCATGGACTCAACATTAGTCATAAAGAACTCACATACTTATTGCAAAAATCTATTAGTTATCGAAACAAAGTACTACGCGCATGCTCCTAGGGGGATAGATTGGTAGGAAAAGACCATCGCTCGTCCCCGGCCGCCACTCATAAGGAAGACAATCAATAAATAAATCATGCTCCAACTTCGTTACATAACGGTTCACCATACGTGCATGCTATGGGAATCACAAACTTCAACACAAGTATTTCTCAAATTCATAACCACTCAACTAGCATGACTCTAATATCACCATCTCCATATCTCAAAACAATTATCAAGTATCAAACTTCTCTTAGTATTCAACACACTCATAAGAGAATTTTATTATTAATCTTGTATACCTAGCATATTAGGATTTTAAGCAAATTACCATGCTATGTAAGACTCTCAAAATAATATAAGTGAAGCATGATAGTTCATCTATTTCTTCAAAATAAAACTACCACCATGCTCTAAAAGATATAAGTGAAGCACTAGAGCAAATGACAAACTACTCCGAAAGATATAAGTGAAGATCAATGAGTATTCGAATAATTATGCGACTATGTGAAGACTCTCTAACATTTAATAATTTAAGATCTTGGTACTCTATTCAAACAGCAAGCAAAGCAAAATAAAATGACATCTAAGAATAGCAAACATCATGTGAAGAAGCAAAAACTTATGATCAACCGATACTAACCGATAATTGTTGAAGAAGAAAGGTGGGATGCCAACCGGGGCATCCCCAAGCTTAGATGCTTGAGACTTCTTGAAATATTATCTTGGGGTGCCTTGGGCATCCCCAATCTTGAGCTTTTGTGTCTCCTTAATTCCTCTCATATCACGGTCTCCCTAAATCTCAAAAGCTTCATCCACACAAAACTCAACAAGGACTCGTGAGATAAGTTAGTATAAACCATTGGCAAAACCTTATCATACTCGAATGTAGCAAATCACTAAAATTATTATTCAACATTGAATACTAAGTGCCTCTGCATATTTAATAGTCCTATCCTCAAATAGAATCATTAAAGAAACAAACATATGCAAACAATGCAAACATAACAGCAATCTGCCTAAACAGGATAGTCTGTAAAGAATGCTGCAACATCCATACTTCCATAGCTCCGAAAATTATGAAAGAAAATTCCCACTGTAGTAAATTTTTCAGATCTTAATATGCAAAAGGTTTCAACATTTTATCACATTCTGACTTTTCTAGGGAATTATTGCAACAGCGGTAAACTTTCTGTTTTCAAACAGCAACATATATACTTGTAACATAGGCATAGTAAAGGCTATCAAAGCCACTTTTATTGAAATAAAAGATGAAAAAAATTGTTCCAAATAACAGCAATCAAATTCTAACAAAATAAATTGACTCTCCAAGAAAAACACATATCTTGTGGCGAATAAAAATATAGCTCCAAGTAAAGTTACCGATGAACGAAGACGAAAGAGGGGATGCCTTCCGGGGCATCCCCAAGCTTAGGCTCTTGGTTGTCCTTGAATATTACCTTGGGGTGCCTTGGGCATCCCCAAGCTTAGGCTCTTTCCACTCCTTATTCCATAGTCCATCGAATCCATACCCAAAACTTGAAAACTTCACAACACAAAACTGAAAGTAGAAAACTCGTGAGCTCCGTTAGTATAAGAAAATAAATCACCACTTCAAGGTACTGTAATGAACTCATTAATTATTTATATTGGTGTTAAACCTACTGTATTACAACTTCTCTATGGTTTATAAACTCTTTTACTAGCCATAGATTCATCAAAATAAGCAAACAACACACGAAAAACAGAATCTGTCAAAAACAGAACAGTCTGTAGTAATCTGGATAAAACGTATACTTCTGGAACTCATAAAATTCTCAAATAAATTGATGGACCTGAGGAATTTATCTATTAATCATCTTAAAAAAATAATTAACTAAATATCACTCTCCAAATAAAAATGGGAGCAGTTCTCGTGAGCGCTAAAGTTTCTGTTTTTTACAGCATGATCAACAAGACTTTCCCCAAGTCTTCCCAAAGGTTCTACTTGGCACAAACACTAATTAAAAGCATAAAACCACATCTAAACAGAGTCTAGATGAATTATTTATTATTAAACAGGAACAAAAAGCAAGGAGCTAAAATAAAATTGGGTTGCCTCCCAATCAAGCGCTATCGTTTAACGCCCCTAGCCAGGCATGATGATTTCAATGATGCTCACATAAAGGATAGAAATTGAAACATAAAGAGAGCATCATGAAGAATATGACTAGCACATTTAAGTCTAACATACTTCCTATGCATAGGGATTTTGTGAGCAAACAACTTATGGGAACAATAATCAACTAGCCTAGGAGGGCAAAACAAGCATAACTTCAAAACTTTAAGCACATAGAGAGGAAACTTGATATTATTGCAATTCCTACAAGCATATATTCCTCCCTCGTAATAATTTTCAGTAGAATCATGAATGAATTCAACAATATAACCAGCACCTAAAGCATTCTTTTCATGATCTACAAGCATAGAAATTTTTTACTCTCCATATAAGCAAAATTCTTCTCATTCGGGATAGTGGAAGTATCATAAGAGACTTGGATACTATAAAGTGTTTCCACATTAAAAAGTAATGTTCAGAGATGGGGTAATCATAATCATGACAAGTTTTATAAATATAATCACTACTTTTTATAGCATATGTATCATCACAATAATTATCATAAGTAGGAGGCATGCTATCATCATTATAAACTTGCATATCAAAACTTGAGAGGCTAAAAATATCATCATTATTAAACATAGCATCCCCAAGCTTGGGACAAACATTAATTGCAGCAAATATATTCTCAAATATGTCATCCTCATCAAACATAGCTTCCCCAAGCTTGGGCCTTTTCATATCATAAGCATAATCACTCTCATCATTAATTGTATGAATAGCACCAATATTATAGCAATTATCATATTCTTCCAAGCAAGTGCCAAAAAGATTTTCAAGATCATAAGAAGTATCATTATCTTCCACAATTATATTTTCATGAGGCACAATAGTAATAGGAGCAGCATTATTTGGAAGATATATCTTTTTTACCTCTCTTCCCTTTTCTTTTCTTCTTCTTCACCACATCATGTGTGGGTTCAATCCTCTTTTTGGAGCTCCTTATTAATGAGATTGGTTGAATAGGAGGCTCTTCCTCATTACCTGATTCATCATACGAAATAATAGGAGGGTATTGGGAAATCTCTTCCCTTTCATTAGTATTCTCTTCATCTTCTTGTTTTCTTTTCTTTATGTAATTGGCAATATAAGGATTTTCAATGCAATTCACCGCACGATACATATAAATCTTCTCTAGATCAAAATGAAGAACTCTATCAAGATTGAATTTTGGAATACCCTCAGTTATACGTTTCATTTCTTCGTAACCCAAAAGAAGGCTAAGATCTTTATGATGCTCAAGGGTAATCAAATTATCACAATGTTTGGACACGACTTGATCATGAAACAAATAGCATTGGAGCTTTAAATGACCATGTTCATTGCAAAGTTCACAAGAGGCACGAAAAATATTGAATTTTTCAGCACATTCATCTAGCTCTTCTTGCAACAATTTGGTTTCTAAGTACTTTTGCCTCTTGAAATATCTACCTTCCCTATTTGGTGTGTACTTGCAAACCCAGTCTACTCCACAAAAATTGACATGTTTATAGGAGGCATTTTCATCATAACTAGTGCAATCATCATTAGCATCATGGATATTCAAAGAATTCGTACTAACAACATTGCAATCATGCTCATCATTCAAATATTTAGTGCCAAACATTTTATAGATTTCTTCTTCTAGCACTTGAGCACAATTATCCTTTCCATCATACTCACGAAAGATATTAAAAAGGTAAAGCGTATGAGACAAACTCAATTCCATTTTTTATAGTTTTCTTTTATAAACTAAACTAGTGATAAAACAAGAAACTAAAAGACTCGATTGCAAGATATAAAGATATACCTTCAAGCACTCACCTCCCCGGCAACGGCGCCAGAAAAGAGCTTGATGTCTACTACACAACCTTCTTCTTGTAGACGTTGTTGGGCCTCCAAGTGCAGAGGTTTGTAGGACAGTAGAAAATTTCCCTCAAGTGGATGACCTAAGGTTTATCAATCCATAGGAGGCGTAGGATGAAGATGGTCTCTCTCAAGCAACCCTACAACCAAATAACAAAGACTGTCTTGTGTCCCCAACACACCCAATACAATGGTAAATTGTATAGGTGCACTAGTTCGGCGAAGAGATGGTGATACAAGTGCAATATGGATAGTAGATAATAGTTTTTGTAATCTGAAATAATAAAAACAAGTCACTAATAGCGGAGAACGGTATTGCAATGATGGTAAACAAGGCCTAGGGTTCATACTTTCGCTAGTGTAAGTTCCCTCAACAATAATAACATAATTGGATCACATAACTATCCCTCAACATGCAACAAAGAGTCACTCCAAAGTCACTAATAGCGGAGAACGAACAAAGAGATTATGGTAGGGTACGAAACCACCTCAAAGTTATTCTTTCCAATCAATCCGTTGGGCTATTCCTATAAGTGTCACAAACAGCCCTAGAGTTCGTACTAGAATAACACCTTAAGATACAAATCAACCAAAACCCTAATGTCACCTAGATACTCCAATGTCACCTCAAGTATCCGTGGGCATGATTATACGAAATGCATCACACAATCTCAGATTCATCTATTCAACCAACACAGAGGACCTCAAAGATTGCCCCAAAGTTCTACCAGAGAATCACGACGAAAACATGTGCCAACCCCTATGCATAGGTTCCCAATGTCACGAAACCGGCAAGTTGGTCACCAAACCATACATCAAGTGGCACGTGGTATCCCATTGTCACCATAGATATCCACGGCAAGACATACATCAAGTGTTCTCAAATCTTTAAAGACTCAATCCAATAAGATTACTTCAAAGGGGAAACTCAATTCATTACTAGAGATAAGAGGGGGAGGAGAAACATAAGATCCAACTATAATAGCAAAGCTCGCGATACATCAAGATCGTGCGAAATCAAGAACACGAGAGAGAGAGATCAAACACATAGCTACTAGTACATACCCTCAGCCCCGAGGGAGAACTACTCCCTCCTCGTCATGGAGAGCACCGAGACGATGAAGATGGCCACCGTAGAAAGATTTCCCCCTCCGGCAGGGTGCCGGAACGGGTCTAGATTGGTTTTCGGTGGCTACGGAGGCTTCTGGCGGCAGAACTCCCGATCTATCTTGCGTTCTGGAAGTTTTAGGGTATATGGAGTTATATAGGCAGAAGAAGCACGTCAGGGGAGCCATGAGGGCCCCACGAGGCAGGGGGCGCCCCCACCCTCGTGAGCACCTCGTTCCTTACTTGACATGGGGTCCAAGTCCATCGTGTGGCTTTCGTTCCAAAAATAACTTCTCTGGTTGATTTCTTTCCGTTTCGACTCCATCTGATATTCCTTTTCTTCAAAACACTGAAATAGGCATAAAACAGCAAATCTGGGTTGGGCCTCCGGTTAATAGGTTAGTCCCCAAAGTAATATAAAGGTGGATAATAAAGCCCAATATTTCCCAAAACAGTAGATAATATAGCATGGAGCAATCAAAAATTATAGATACGTTGGAGACGTATCAGTCGCGAACGTGTATGTACATACTGGTCGATGTAGAGGTGCGCACGTGTCGTAGTAGAGGCGCGCACGTGTCGTAGTAGAGGCGCGCACGTGTCGTAGTAGAGGCACGCACATAGCATGTACACGTACGTACAGCGGCCAGGGTGCAAGAAAGAAAATACGGCCACGTATGTGTACATACGGGCGGGGTCTCGAACGCCTACTCGCGCATACGTACGGCCAGGGCTCGTGTACATGGCTGGGTCGGAAGGGAGAAACAGCGTCATCGTCGTGTTCATGGGGAGGCAACGGAATGCGTCGTGTAAATGGGGAGGCAACGGAATGCTTCGTGTTCATGGGGAGGCAACAGAATGCGTGGGAGCCAACCGGCTGGGTCGGAACGGAATGCGTGGTCATGTTCATCGGGAGGGCTTGGACGGAACAGGCGATGGAAACGAGGCCTGGCGTACCGCAAAACGGAGGAAACGACCTTGTGTTCGACCAGCCACATTCGAAACGGGATCCTGTTCATTAGGAGGGGTCTGGCGTACCGTAAAATGGAGGAAACGGACCTCCTACGATCGAAACGGGGGTCTTGTTGATCGAGATGGGTGTGGCGTACGGAGGAAACAGACTTGTGTTGGAGCGCTACGGTCAAAACAGGGGTCCTGTTCATCGGGAGGGGTGTGGCGTACCGCAAAACGGGTTTCCACGGGATACTGTTCATCTCCACCGTCGACCCCCTCCAGCCTCCACGAGCTACTGTTCATCCACCGTCGACCTCCTCCAGCCTCCACCTGCGATTGTTCATCCACGGGCTCCTGTTCATCCAGCCTCCACCGCGCACTACTCCACCGACTACTGTTCAACCAGCCCTCTCCACGGGCTCCTGTTCAACCACCCCTCCACGGCTACTGTTCATCCTGCCCTCCACCGTCTACTGTTCATCCTGCCCTCCACGGGGTGGTCCTGTTCATCCAGCCCTCCACGGGGTCCTCTTCATCCAGCCCCAACCGGCTCGATCGATCGGGGTCCTGTTCATCCAGAGGCAACACCATGGGGTCCT
>NC_041390.1:135940355-135974453 GCF_002162155.2 Triticum dicoccoides | reverse complement strand
AGAGGCAACATCGATCGGCTTCAGTTAGCAGCAGTAGCTAAGGAATCGCTCGATCGGGTTCAGTTAACAGCCATCGATCGATCGCTCGGTTCAGTAATGCGTAGCCTGCAGTGCAATCGCTCGGGTTCAGTTAGAGCCCAACGCCTCGCTCGGGTTCAGTTAGAGCCAACGCCTCGCACACACGTGCATATGTGTATGAGAGAAACGCGCATCGCTCGGCCCCCGACCTCCCACCGTAACCGGGAACTCCCTGAAATTTTCCTCGCCCTCGCTTCTACCATGGTTTTTAACGTCATGGACGGCCCAAAGAATCTCATGCAGCTGCGTCTCCGGCCCGCCCAGGATGAAAAGCCCATTTTCTGTCATGATTTTTTGTCATAGAAGTAGGAGCCCACCACATCTATGATGATACCGGGTTTTGTCACAATTATCATCATAGAAGTGTCATATGTATGAGAGCAAAAAATTCATTCGGCCCAAAATGTCATGGATGTGTCTTTTTTTGTAGTATTGGGGCCTTTTCCAGCGCTCTGTCGGAGGGGGATTCGACCACGGAGAGCTTCTACATCAACACCATAGCCTCTCTGATGATGTGTGAGTAGTTTACCACAAACCTTCGGGTCCATAGTTATCAGCTAGATGGCTTCTTCTCTCTCTTTGGATCTCAATACAAAGTTCTCCTCGATCTTCTTGGAGATCTATTCGATGTAACTCTTTTTGCGGTGTGTTTGACGAGATCCGATGAATTGTGGGTTTATGACTTGATTATCTATGAATATTATTTGATTCTTCTCTGAATTCTTATATGCATGATTTGATATCTTTGCAAGTCTCTTCAAATTATCGGTTTGTTTTGGCCTACTAGATTGATCTTTCTTGCAATGGGAGAAGTGCTTAGCTTTGGGTTCAATCTTGCGGTGTCCTTTCCCAGTGACAGCAGGGGCAGCAAGACACGTATTGTATTTTTGCCATCGAGGATAAAAAGATGGGGTTTATATCATATTGCTTGAGTTTATCCCTCTACATCATGTCATCTTGCCTAAAGCGTTACTCCGTTCTTATGAACTTAATACTCTAGATGCATGCTGGATAGCAGTCGATGTGTGGAGTAATAGTAGTAGATGCAGAATCATTTCAGTCAACTTGTCACGGGCGTGATGCCTATATTCATGATCATTGCCTTAGATATCATCATAACTATGCGCTTTTCTGTCAATTGGTCGGCAGTAATTTGTTCACCCACCGTAATACTTGCTATCTTGAGAGAAGCCACTAGTGAAACCTATGGCCCCCGGGTCTACTTTATATCATATAAGTTTCCAATCTACAGTTCTAGTTTACTATTTATTTTGCAATCTTTATTTTCCAATCTATATCACAAAAATACCAAAAATATTTATCTTATTATCTCTATCAGATCTCACTCTCGTAAGTGACCATGAAGGGATTGACAACCCCTTTATCATGTTGGTTGTGAGGTTCTTGTTTGTTTGTGCAGGTACTAGGCGACTTGCGTGTAGTATCCTACTGGATTGATACCTTGCTTCTCAAAAACTGAGGGAAATACTTGCGCTACTTTGCTGCATCACCCTTTCCTCTTCAAGGGAAAACCAACACATGCTCAAGAGGTAGCAGCTGCCGATCGGCCCACTGCTCATCCCGCAACGAGGGCTACTCATGCTGGCATGACACTTGTGCTTGGGTCCGTCCCTGCAACACTGACAAATCCGAGCAGTCGAGCTCTAGCTCGCAGCACGCCCCACGCACGTCACCTCACCAGGCCCTCAGTGCCTTCATCTTCTTGAAGAACGACCAGTGGCAGACCGGCAAGTGCGGTTGCAGCCCCTATTCCTCCCTCGCGCTAACCTGCATGAACCTCCGGAGGCTGATGGCGGGCGGCACCACAGGCTCCTTCTTTTTTCACACAATTCACTTGCAGGTTAAACGGGGGGCTCCTGAGCATCGTGACTCAGGAACTCTTACCGGCTCTCCAGCCCTCACCCCTGGCCTTGACCATGGCATCACGACCTGGCATACCAGCGGCTGCTGAGCTCGCTTGAGGGCCGAGACCCGAGGACGCAGAGCACATAGAAGGACGTGAAAGGAGGGGGAAGCTCACGCGAGTATGACCCTGTTGGCGCACGAAGCTGGCGCGGCACAAGGGATCGACCTTGGATCGCTAAGATAAGTCTCACACCCGGATCGGCCAAGCTCTGTGACACGGATTCCCATCTCTTGCAGCTTTGCTACGACAATGCCGCCTTCCTTTCCTACCTTCAGGTAGTTGCTTGCACGCTAAAGGGGACCTCTTGAGCTTCGCGCCTCAGGAGCTCTTACTGGACCTCGGGCCGCTCACCTCCTGGCCTTGACCATGGCTTCGCGACCTGGCATACCAGCGACGGCTGCAGCCTGCCTCGGGACCGGGACCTGTTGGCGTAGAGCGCCAAGATACCGCGAGGTTGGAAAGGGGGGACTTATACGTCTCCAACGTATCTATAATTTTTGATTGATCCACGCTATATTATCTACTATTTTGGACTATATTGGGCTTTATTTGCCACTTTTATATTATTTTTGGGAGTAACCTATTAACCGGAGGCCCAGCCCAGAATTTCTGTTTTTTTGCCTATTTCAGTATTTCGGAGAAACATAATATCAAACGGAGTCCAAACGGAATAAAACCTTCGGGAACGTGATTTTCTCACCGAACGTGATCCAGGAGACTTGGACCCTACTCCAAGGAGTCGAAGAGGCGGTCACGAGGGTGGGGGGCATGCCCACCCCCTAGGGCGCGCCCCCCTGCCTCGTGGGCCCCTCGGTGCTCCACCGACGTACTCCTTCCTCCTATATATACCTACGTACCCCCAAACGATCAGAACAGGAGCCAAAAACCTAATTTCACCACCGCAATTTTCTGTATCCACGAGATCCCATCTTGGGCCTGTTCCGGAGCTCCGCCGGAGAGGGCCGTCATCACGGAGGGCTTCTACATCATCATAGCCCCTCTGATGAAGTGTGAGTAGTTTACCTCAGACCTTCGGGTCCATAGTTAGTAGCTAGATGTCTTCTTCTCTCTTTTTGGATCTCAATACAAAGTTCTCCCCCTCTCTCGTGGAGATCTATTCGATGTAATCTTCTTTTTGTGGTGTGTTTGTTGAGACTGATGAATTGTGGGTTTATGATCAAGTCTATCTATGAATAATATTTGAATCTTCTCTGAATCCTTTTATGTATGATTAGTTATCTTTGCAAGTATCTTCGAATTATCCGTTTGGTTTGGCCAACTAGATTGGTAGTTCTTGCCATGGGAGAAGTGCTTAGCTTTGGGTTCGATCTTGCGTTGTCCTTTCCCAGTGACAGAAGGGGCAGCAAGGCACGTATTGTATCATCGAGGATAACAAGATGGGGTTTATTTCATATTGCATGAATTTATCTCTCTACATCATGTCATCTTGCTTAAAGCGTTACTCTGTTTTTAACTTAATACTCTAGATGCATGCTGGATAGCGGTCGATGAGTGGAGTAATAGTAGTAGATACAGAATTGTTTCGGTCTACTTGTCACGGACGTGATGCCTATATACATGATCATGCCTAGATATTCTCATAACTATGCTCAATTCTTTCAATTGCTCAACAGTAATTTGTTCACCCACCATAGAATACTTATGATCTTGAGAGAAGCCACTAGTGAAACCTATGACCCCCGGATCCTTCAGATCTCACTCTCGTAAGTGACCGTGAAGGGATTGACAACCCCTAATCGCGTTGGTTGCGAGTAGCTATCGTTTTTTGCAGGTACGAGGGACTTGGGCGTGGCCTCCTACTGGATTGATAACTTGGTTCTCAAAAACTGAGGGAAATACTTACGCTACTCTACTGCATCATCCTTTCCTCTTCGGGGAAATCCAACGCAAGCTCAAGAGGTAGCAAGAAGAATTTCTGGTGCCGTTGCCGGGGAGTCTACGCAAAAAGTCAACATACCAAGTACCCATCACAATCCCTATCTCTCGGATTACATTAGTTGCCATTTGCCTCTCGTTTTTCTCTCCCCCACTTCACCCTTGCCGTTTTATTCGTCCTCTCTTTCCCAATCTCCTTCTCCTTATTTTTCTCCGTTTGCCTTTTTTCTTGCTAGCCTTTTTGTTTGCCCGTATGTTGGATTGCTTGTTTGTCGCGATGGCTCAAGATACTACCAAATTGTGTGACTTCACCAATACCAATAATAATGATTTCCTTAGCACTCTGATTGCTCCTCTTGCCAATACAGAATCTTGTGAAATCAATACTGCTTTGTTGAATCTTGTTATGAAAGATCAATTCGCCGGCCTTCCTAGTGAAGATGCCGCTACTCATCTGAATAGCTTTGTTGATTTATGTGATATGCAAAAGAAAAAAGATGTCGATAATGATGTCGTTAAATTGAAGCTATTTCCTTTTTTGCTTAGAGATCGTGCTAAAGCTTGGTTTTCGTCTTTGCCTAAAAATAGTATTGATTCTTGGAACAAGTGCAAAGATGCTTTTATCTCTAAGTATTTCCCTCCCGCTAAGATCATCTCTCTTAGAAACGATATTATCAACTTTAACCAACTTGATCATGAACATGTTGCACAAGCTTGGGAGAGAATGAAATTAATGATACGTAATTGCCCTACTCATGGTTTGAATTTGTGGATGATTATACAAAAAATTTATGCCGGATTGAATTTTGCTTCTAGAAATCTTTTGGATTCGGCCGCGGGAGGCACTTTTATGGAAATCACTTTAGGAGATGCTACTAAACTCCTAGATAATATTATGGTAAATTATTCTCAATGGCATACTGAAACATCTTCTAATAAAAAAGTGCATGCGATAGAAGAAATCAATGTTTTGAGTGGAAAGATGGATGAACTTATGAAATTATTTGCTACTAAGAGTGTTTCTTCTGATCCTAATGATATGCCTTTGTCTACTTTGATTGAGAATAACAATGAATTTATGGATGTGAATTTTGTTGGTAGGAATAATTTTGGTAACAACGCTTATAGAGGGAATTTTAATCCTAGGCCATATCCTAGTAATCCTTCTAATAATTATGGGAATTCCTACAACAACTCTTATGGAAATTATAATAAGATGCCCTCTGAATTTGAGAATAGTGTTAAAGAGTTTATGAATTCACAAAATAATTTTAATGCTTTGCTTGAAGAGAAATTGTTTAAAGTAGATGATTTGGCTAGGAACGTTGATATAATTTCTCTTGAGGTTGATTCTTTAAAGCTTAGATCTATTCCTCCTAAGCATGATATCAATGAGTCTCTCAAAGCCATGAGAATTTCCATTGATGAGTGCAAGGAAAGAACCACTAGGATGCGTGCTTCCAAAGATGCCTTTATTAAAGCGCGCTCTTCCAATTCCTATGAAAATCAAGATGAAGATCTAAAAGTTATTGATGTGTCTCCTATTAAATCTTTGTTTTGCAATATGAATCTGGATGAAACTGAATATGATCTTCCTTTACCTAGAAGGCGTTCTAAAAATTCAGAGTATTTAGATCTTTATGATGAAATTGATGAAAGTGGGATTGAAAGAAATAAAAATCTAGATGTTGATAAACCCACTATATTGGATTTCAAAGAATTTAATTATAAAAGTTGCTCTTTAATTGATTGTATTTCCTTGTTGCAATCCGTGCTAAATTCTCCACATGCTTATAGTCAAAAGAAAGCCTTCACCGAACATATTGTTGATGCCTTGATGCAATCTTATGAAGAAAAACTTGAGTTGAAAGTTTCTATCCCTAGAAAACTCTATGATGAGTGGGAACCAACTATTAAAATTAAAATTAAAGATCATGAGTTTTATGCTTTGTGTGATTTGGGTGCTAGTGTCTCGACTATCCCCAAAACTTTGTGTGATTTGCTAGATTACCGCAATTTTGATGATTGCTCTCTAAACTTGCATCTTGCGGATTCTACTATTAAGAAACCTATGGGAAGGACTAATGATGTTCTTATTGTTGCAAATAGAAATTATGTGCCCGTAGATTTCATTGTTCTCGATATAGATTGCAATCCTTCTTGCCCTATTATTCTTGGTAGACCTTTCCTTAGAACGGTTGGTGCGATTATTGATATGAAGGAAGGGAATATTAGATTTCAATTTATATTAAAAAGGGCATGGAACACTTTCCAAGAAAGAAAATAAAATTGCCATATGAAACTATCATGAGAGCCACTTATGGATTGCCCACCAAAGATGGCAATACCTAGATCTATCCTCGCTTTTATGCCTAGCTAGGGGCGTTAAACGATAGCGCTTGTTGGGAGGCAACCCAATTTTATTTTTATTCCTTGCTTTTCGGTACTGTTTAGTAATAAATAAATTATTTAGCCTCTGTTTTGGTTGTGTTTTTTGTGTTTAATTAGTGTTTGTGCCAAGTAGAACCGTTCTGAAGACTTGGGGAAAGTCTTGTTGAACTTACTGTTAAAAACAGAAACTTTAGCGCTCACGAGAACTGCTGTCATTTTTATTTGGAGAGTGCTATTTAGTTAATTATTTTTGCAGGTGATTAATAGATAAATTCCTCACGTCCAGCAATTTATTTTAGAATTTTTGGGGTTCCAGATATTGCGCTATCTACAGATTACTACAGACTGTTCTGTTTTTGATAGATTCTTTTTTTGTGTGTTGTTTGCTTATTTTAATGAATCTATGGTTAGTAAAATAGTTTATAATCCATAGAGAAGTTGGAATACAGTAGGTTTACCACCAATATAAATAAAGAATGAGTTCATTACAGTACCTTGAAGTGGTTTTTTGTTTTCTTTCGCTAACGGAGCTCACGAGTTTTCTGCTTTGAGTTTTGTGTTGTGAAGTTTTCAAGTTTTGGGTGAATTCTTGTGATGGATTATGGAACAAGGAGTAGCAAGAGCCTAAGCTTGGGGATGCCAATGGCACCCCCAAGATAATCCAAGGACACCAAAAAGTCAAAGCTTGGGGATGACCCGGAAGGCATCCCCTCTTTCGTCCACCTCCATCGGTAATTTACTTGGAGCTATATTTTTATTCACCAACATGATATGTGTTTTGCTTGGAGCGTCTTGTATTATTTGTGTCTTTATGTTTTAGTGTGCCACAATCATCCTTTCTGTACAAACCTTTTGAGAGAGCCATACATGAATTAGAATTTGATAGAATACTCTATGTGCTTCACTTATATCTTTTGAGCTAAGTAGTTTTGCTCTATGTGCTTCACTTATATCTTTTGAGCGCTATAATTTTGCTCTACGTGCTTCACTTAGATTTTTTTTAGAGCACGGTGGTGGATTTGTTTTAAAGAAACTATTGATCTCTCATGCTTCACTTAAATTATTTTGAGAGTCTTACTAGCATGGTAATTTGCTTAATAATAACATGCTTGGTATTCAAGATTTGTGAAACTTTCTTTTGAGTGTGTTGAATACTAAGAAAAGTTGGATGCTTGATAATTGTTTTGAGATATGGAGGTAGTAATATCAAAGTCATGCTAGTAGAGTAATTTTGAATTTGATAAGTGCTTGAGTTAAAGTTTGCAAGTCCCGTAGCATGCACGTATGGTAAACGTTATGCAACAAATTTGAAACATGAGGTGTTATTTGATTGTCCTCCTTATGAGTGGTGGTCGGGGACGAGCGATGGTCTTTTCCTACCAATCTATCCCCCTAGGAGCATGCGCGTAATACTTTGGTTTTTGATGGCTTGTAGATTTTTGCAATAAGTATATGAGTTCTTTATGACCAATGTTGAGTCCATGGATTATACGCACTCTCACCCTTCCATCATTGCTAGCCTCTACGGTACCGTGCATTGCCCTTTCTCACATCGAGAGTTGGTGCAAATTTCGCTGGTGCATCCAAACCCCGTGATATGATACGCTCTTTCACACATAAACCTCCTTATATCTTCCTCAAAACAGCCACCATACCTACCTATTATGGCATTTCCATAGACATTCCGAGATATATTTCCATGCAACTTTCCACCATCCAGTTTATCATGACACATTCATCATTGTCATATTGCTTAGCATGATCATGTAGTTGACATAGTATTTGTGGCAAAGCCACCGTTCATAATTTTTTCATACTTCTCACTCTTGATTCATTGCATATCCCGGTACACCGCCGGAGGCATCCACATAGAGTCTTACCTTGTTCTAGTATCGAGTTGTAATCATTGGGTTGTAAATAAATAGAAGTGTGATGACCATCATTCAATAGAGAATTGTCCCCAAAAAGGCCAAAAAAAGGCCCAAAAAAAGAAAATAAATAAAAAGGGGCAATGCTACTATTCCTTTTTTCCACACTTGTGCTTCAAAGTAGCACCAAAGATAGACTACACTAGACAAGCCATAGTCAAGTAAGCATTGTAGTGAAAGCACGAAGACTATCAACAGCTAGGTAGATGGATCAGGATGGAAGACAGTATGAAGCCAAACAGTTAATAGTCTTCACTCAGTGAAGTCAAACATATCAGACAAGCAAGCAATGACTTCACTAAGAAAAACAGTAAAGTAAAGGTAAGTGGGGGATAGAACCAGTTGCTTGGTGAAGACAGGGATTTGGTAGACCAGTTCCAGTTGTTGTGACAACTATACGTCTGGTTAGGGAGGCTGATATTTAACTCAGAAGACCGCGTCTTCACCTTATTCCCCTTGAGCTAAGGATACCCAGTCCTGGCCCAATCACTCTGGTAAGTCTTCAAGGTAGACTTCCAAACCTTCACTAACTTCATTCACCGGCGATCCACAATGACTCTTGGATGCTCAGAACGCGACGCCTAATCGGCTGGAGGATTCACAGTCCTCAAGTGTAAAAAGGCTTCAGGTCATGCAGACAGAAAGACTTCGGTGATGCCTAACACTCTTTGGCTTTGGGTGTTTGGGGATTTGTCCTCGCAAGGATCTCTCTCTCAAATGCTTTGTAGGTGGGTTGCTCTCAAACGGCAAAAGCCGTGCACTAACTCTGAGCAGCCACCAATTTATGGTGTAGGGGGTGGGCTATTTATAGCCAGGAGGCAACCCGACCTGATTTGTCCGAAATGACCCTGGGTCACCAAGGAACCGACACGTGTCCAGCAGTCGGGTTTCAAACACACGCGGCAGCTTTACTTGGGCTACAAGCAAAGCTGACTCATCCAGCTCTGAATAAGATTTGCTCTCATTGTCTTCGCTCGAAGACATAGGATTTTGGTTGAGCATCACATCAGTCACTTTGACTTTGTTCACTTGGACCCCACTTAACAGTACGGTGGTTCCTATGACTCAACAAAGAAGAAAAGGAAACTACGAAACAACTATGTCTTTGCACTACATAGTCTTCAAGTGAATGTCTTCACATGTCATAATCTTCATCGTGAATGTCTTCACGAACCACCATTGTCTTCAATGTCTTTGCACATTTTTAGGGGTCATCTCTGGTAGGTAAACCGAATCAATAAGGAACTACTACCTGTGTTATCCTGCAATTCTCACAAACACATTAGTACCTTAACCAAGTTTGTCGTCAATACTCCAAAACCAACTAGGGGTGGCACTAGATGCACTTACAACTACAGTCACAATAGCGTGGCCCGGCAATTCTCAACTCACTAGTCTCGACGGGTAAGTGATGCAGAATGGCTTGGGTTATCAATGCAAAAGCAAGGAAATGAACTAAGTGTCGTCGCGGTTACGGTCCTTTCTTACGGTTAGCGGTGTCAACGGTGAAGATCATTGGCAAAGACAACTCCGAGGCGATGATGAATGTCGGTGATGTCGATGTCACACATTCCTAAGTAGCCGAAACACCTTAGGAAATGGAAACCGCAACTGAAAATCAATCAAATGCGGAAGGTGGGTGCTTTTATGGTGAATTTTTTGATGGAGCCAAATGGTGGTAGTAATGATATATGTGGATGGGGGATGTCAAGAGCTTCCAAACGAGCTAAAGAACACGAAAAACGGACTTGGGAGTAGGAAGTTATGGCCAAAAGGAGGTGTAGTTGGGCTGTTTCGAGGGAGTGCGGGCACCTAGGGGTGGGAGGTGCGGGTACACGGGGTGGTTCAGGGCAAACAGCCTGGGGGTTCGGGGTGCGGGTTCCCGGGGATGTCAGATTTGGGCGAAATTTTTTGGGAGATGGCTAAATTCCGTGGATTTCATGGAGGGACGGGTGGGGATTGATTGGTAGGGGCTAGATCCACTTGCCAAACAACAAATCCATGAACCAAAACAACCAAATCTCACAAGATCCAATATATTGCAAGAGAACTTTTTGGGGCTATTTTTGTGGGGATTTTTGAATTAGGACGAAAAACAACAAAATCAAGCTAGCAAATGGGGGATGGGACTCCAAGATGTGAATCAACCTTGCTCATGATACCAAGATGTTGTAGGGTGAAACCCTAGAGGGGATCTTTTCACACTTGGAGGGGGGAAAAGAAGAACACACAAGAACACAAGGAGGAAATCACTCAAACAAACCCAAATAACACATCCAATAGAGTAGCATACAAGAGATCCACAAGCATACATGCACAATTCAAGGAAAGTAGCACTAGGGTAAAGTTCTTCCCACTCCTAGGAGATGAGGTCTTGATGTTGATCTTCTCCAAGAGGAGGCCTTGATAATCCACAAGGATTCTTCCCAAGAAGGGGGCTTGATCTCCAAGAGGAGGGGATACAAGGAGCAAAGCTCTCTAGTGTCTACCAAATACTTTGCTATCCCTCAAAAGAGCTAGGAGATGAGTACTTAAAGGCTAAGGACAAAATACGAGGGAGAGAGGGGTACAAGGGTCAAAAGACCATAGTGCATACAGGCACTCTCGGAGGGGTCCGGGCACCCGGGGTAAAGGGGCCCGGGCACCCGGACCGGCCAGAGGTGCATCATCAGGTGAGGCCGGGCACCCAGGGTAGCAAGGGTCGGGCACCCGGACCAGGCAGGAGGCCAGCTGGAGGGGGCCGAGCACCCGGGGTGTGGTGGCCTGGTCACCCGGGGAGGTAGCAGCAGCTCCCAGTGGGGGGTGGGGCACCCGGGGCGCCTCCCAGTCTTCGGCTGGGCACCCGGGGCTCAAGCGGCCGGGCACCCAGGGTGTACAAAGGACCTGCCCGAGGTGGTGGCCGATGGCCCAGGAACCCAGGGAAAGGAGGGTCGGGCACCCGGGATGTCCAGGCACTTGGCCATTCTCCGTAGCTTCGTGTCTTGTTCGTTCTTCTCCCTTCGTCTTCTCTCTAGATGCTTGCACATCCCTGTCGGTGTCAAAACCGACCAATCTCGGGTAGGGGGTCCCGAACTGTGCGTCTGTGGATCGAAGGTAACATCAGACAAAGGGAACACGATGTTTACCCGGGTTCGGGCCCTCTTGATGGAGGTAAAACCCTACTTCCTGCTTGATTGTCTTTGATGAGTATAGGGGCGATACATCTCCAACGTATCTACTTTTCCTAACGCTTTTCCTCTTGTTTTGGACTCTAATTTGCATGATTTCAATGAAACTAACCTCAGACTGATGCTATTTTCAGCGGAACTACCATGGTGTTGTTTTTGTGCAGAAATAAAAGTTCTCGGAATGGAACGAAACTTTGCGAGGATTTTTTATACAATAAATAAGAATTTATGTAGCCAAGATCCACCGGAGGGGGGCACCTGGGCGGGCACAATCCACCAGGGCACGCCCCCTCCTGGCGTGCCCAGGTAGGTTGTCCCCACCTAGTGGCCCCGCAGTCCCTCCAACCAACGCTATAAAATCCTATTTTTCCAGAAAAAAATCAGAGAGAAAGAATTATTGCGATCCACGAGTGTCACACCCTGCATTTTGTAACATTTCATTTGCATTAGTAAAGCATGAAAATTTGGACCAACAAAAACTTTTGCATTATTTGGATTTTTATTTTGGAGTTGGTTTTCTCTCTGTGATTTTCAAGTGCTCTTTAAAGTCAGCTACTCCACCTTCTGTACTTCATCTCCCTGCTCCAAACTTCTACCCAATGATCATGCCATGTGTATAGTGCAATATAGTATTTTCTTACAAAAATAATTTGGCCAAATAGTATTTTCAAAAATTAGTTTCCCAAAAACCCCTGAATTGAGGTTTGCACTACAAGTACTTGATTTGGGGTATGAAAAATATTTCAAGGAGTATATTTGAAACCTATTAGATATAGGATTCCCATAGACCACAAAAATATAATTTTATAATTTATTTTCCTATTTTATTTAAAAGCTTTTTCTTAAGGCCAGAAATGGTCTTTAATAGGAAAAAAATATTTTATTGTTTCAAAAATATTTGACAAAAATCAGGGAAACTCAGTGGACATATATTTTCCATATATAAGAGTTTCAACACATGGTCATGTTCAAAATATTGGACAAAACCTCCCAAAACCATTTCTGCCCATTTCAAGGATTTGAAATATTTCTACAGGAAATATTTTCATAAAAATCCAAGGAAAATCCATCAAGTCACAAATGCATATTGTGATCACCTTGCAAAGCCTCATATCAATCAAGATCATTTTGGCTCACCAAAATGCCCCAAAACCCTCTCTGACCAGAGTCAAATTGGAACAAGTTTGTACTACCAACTTTCTCCCCTTGACCCCAAATTTTGGTGAGCATGTTCACATGACCAAATGAGGCCACTACACCAAGTGGTGCATCAAGGGGAAGTGATTTGCTCAACTAGATCTACACAAGTTCATTTCTGCTAATTTCTAGGGTTTACAAAAGTTACATTGGCAACTTTGCCAAAATAAGCTCCAAATTGGTGGAAGGCCCTAATTATATGTTTCATTTCACCCTATGGAGTCTCATGGCAATTGGAAATCATCTGCTGGCCCAAACCATTATCAAACACCTTCTGACACCTTTCCAAAATGCCATTTTTGACCTCTTCCACTAATCTCTATGGGCTCAAAGTTTTACCACGACCCATCCTAGTCCCCTTGCAGCTCCAGTAACAATGGAAATTCCACAGATCAATTATTGGAGGGGTAAAACCCCACTATCTCTCTCTGGACAACCCATTTCCCTCTCTCCCTCAACCTCCCTCCTCACCCCAGTGGCCACCCAGGGCATCCAATGCCCCTCCCCCATTCTTTACTCCCCCCTAGAACCACCAGACACCTTTGGCCGTGCCCACACTGCATAGAAAATGGCCATGCCGGCCATTTGGGCGCTCTGGAGCGCGCTACAGTGCGCTCAGGCACTGTAGCCGCCCCCTTCCAACCGCCCCCGGCCACCTCGGGCCTCCCCAGCACGCCCGATGAGACGCCTCGAGGTCCGCAACACGGCAGCTGGTCAGGCCCCTCCTCCTTCTCCCTCCTCTCGCCCCAGCTCGCATGCGCGCCGGCCACCCGAGTGCCCCAGTGAGTGATCTTGCACGCGCGGTGCCCTGGCCCCCCTGCTTTCCCTCTCTTCGCTCCCCTCGCCCTAGACCAACCCCACAAGCACCCCAGACACGCCCACGCGCGCCCCCGTGACCCATAGCAACCGCAGCAGGCTCGCTGGCGCACGGGTCCTCGGTGGACCGTCGCCCGCCTATTTAAGGGTCTCCCCGAGCTCTCCTCTCCTCACCACTCGCTCTCTGCACCACCGAATCATCCCCCTGCACCCCTAGTTCCTCTCCAGAGCCACCCGAGCTCGAGATCGAGCTCGAGCTCCGCCGCTTCGGCTCGCCGGAGTTCGCGAGGTATAGGCCTCCCCCGTTCCTCCTCTGCCTCGATCTGGAACCCCCGAGCACCCCTGATCATTTCCCCTCTCTCCCCCGCTTCTTTTGCAGTCGGAAACGGCCGGAACCGACGACGCCCGAAGCTCCTCCGCCGTGCCTCCTCGTCGCCGGCGAACCAGGCCACCCCGGCGACCGCAACCACCTCCAACTGAACAGCGACTCGATGCTGAGTCCAGCCGTGCCCTTGCCCGACCTCGTCGTGCCCTATATCGACGTTGTTGAGCTCGTCGGCCCTCTGTCGCAGGGTTAGGGATGACAGGTGGGCCCCGCCTGTCATCCTCTCCTCTCAATCGCCCCTCTCTCTCTCGCTGATGCCTGGGCCCCGCCTGTCAGGTTTAAACCTGGCGCGCGCATGCACCAGTGCGTTGGGCCGCCT
The DNA here is from genome assembly GCF_002162155.2 of Triticum dicoccoides. Lineage (NCBI taxonomy): Eukaryota > Viridiplantae > Streptophyta > Magnoliopsida > Poales > Poaceae > Triticum > Triticum dicoccoides. Next base: position 135,960,349 of record NC_041390.1, on the reverse strand, counting down.
CTCTGGCTGGGCCTGCTGCGCTGCGGCTGTTCTGGCCCAGCAGGCACAGAGCCCTTTTTCCTTTTCTTTTTCTATCACTTTTCCAAAAATTCCTCTGGACTAAATATTAATCCAAATGCAATAATTCCAGTTCCTAAATTCTTGTAATAATCCCACCTATTTATTGGTGCAGTTTTCATTCTTATCAAACCAACTTTTCTTCACTGTTCAAATTTAAATTTGGATTTGAGCATTTATGCCTGTCATTTAAAATTCCTAGCACTGTTTCCATGACTCCAAATCCAAAACTAGGAATTTTCCCCTTCTTAGTTTTCACCCTAGTATTTAACAAAAATGAGTTGACATTTTTCTGAGCACTTTGGTTTTTTTGTTTTATTATTGCCTTATTTTTCTCGTTATTATTTTTGTGATGGTAGATTGCGTTGCTGACGAAGGAGTTGGACCAGAAGACTTTGAAGACCCAGAAGACTTTGTTGAGCCAGGCAAGCAGCCCTTTGACCATGTCTATGAAACCCTTTTTATGCATGTCATATAGCACTATTATTGCTCGCCTCAGTGTCATGATACCGTGGTGACCACATGGGGTTGTTTGCCACTGTTACTTCCTCATTGATACTTGCATTGTGCATGACCCTACCTTCTTATGAGGGTTATGCCGGTGGGAGTAGATAGGATGCTAAAGTAGTTGCTATGCAATAAGGGACGGGAATATGCATGGTGAAGGAGGCAAAGTATTTTCAAAAGACTTTTCGAAAACACCATTGGGTGCCACTTATGCCCGAAGGAGATAATGAGATGGGTAACCACTTGATGACGAAGTGGTGTACCGAGGAAAGTGTGTGTGTTGCTTTCGAAAATGGATTAGATTTATGATTTGTCGACTGTTCCAACCTTACATGCGCAACCACTCTACCCTTTTATGGGAAAGGGCATTATTGATTACCTAGGCCGATACTAGCTTGGAGCCCGCATTACTAGTGACGGGGGAGAGTTGGTGCTCTCTCTCGGGATGGGGTCGTGCCAGGTAGGGCGGCCATGACTGTTTTCACAGGGCACCGGATACACCGTTGTGTCCCCTCTCGGATGTTACGATCTCGAGTGAGTCTCATATGATGTACATCATGAGGATATGGAACAACGAGTGGACTCCTTGTTAGTGTCGTCTAGGGAAAGATAGTGATCGGGTGCTTACCCCGAGTACTTGAGGTACCGCGGGTCGTGGATGACACGGAAGTTCCCCGGATCTTGTGGGTAAAGTGTGCAACCTCTGTAGAGTGTAAAAATATTCGAATAGCCGTGTCCACGATCAAGGACAGTTGGGCGGTGCTGCTTAAACTACGTCCAGAATTTTACAAACCACGTGTGCGTGTGTGTGTGTGTGTTGATGAAGCTAAATGGGTTAAATCAGATGACTTGACACGATGATCAAGTTGGATTGGTGTCCAACTCTGTTTATGTTGATATCTGTAACTTGTTCATACGGATATATGTACTCTCATGATGCATACTTTACAGGTTGATAGATCATGCCATTGCACTCAAAACTAGCCTTCTGCAAACTACCTACTTAGTGCTATATCATTGCATTATTGTGCCTTGTTCCAATCATGGGTTGCTTGCGAGTACATTCAAAGTACTCATTGGCTTGCCACTGGTTATTTTATTGGCCAGGCATGGAAGAACAGGAGTTCGAAGAAGAGTTCTTTGGAGACGAACATGCGAACTAGGACGTTTCCCAGTCAGAATGCCTATAGGGTTAAGGCAGATGGCATGGGTTCTACTTATCGACGAAAGATTTCCACTGCTTAAGTTTATTCAATATTCAGCCCTCGTGGCTTTATCTATGTAAGACTTGACCATAATGGTCATAATTTGTGTAAGACGATATGTATGGATGTGAGACTCTTGTTATTCAGCTTCTGTGTGTTCAGTGAGCATTGATCTCTGGGATTACTGTACACGTGCATTCGGTGATCACGGCTTATGAGTCGGGGTCCCCACAGAGCTGGTATCAGAGCCATCCTGACTGTAGGAAGCCTTAGATAGCATAGGCGTTAGTTAGGATAAAACCCGCTTTGCAAAAACCCCCTATACTCCTCTTCTTTTCTAAGCTTACCAAACCCAAGATATAATTCCATATTGACCTCTCCCGTTCCACCTTTGTAGATGGCTGCCGTACCTGAAGACTTCCTGACCACCGGATTTCCCGTGCTTCTCGAGGATAGCCTCAAGAAGTGCCGGTTTTACCGAGCCCCCATTTTCACCTACCATGAGCATTGGATCAATGACACCGAGACGGAGTATCATGTGGAAGTGATCGTGAGGGCCAATGACTCTCCAACAAGTTGGTTCTTCGAGGGATCCCAAATGGCAACACTGGTTCATGCCGTCGAGACGGCAACCCTCAAGGCACTCACCCGCCTCCGAGACCTTCTTCCAGAGATGGCAGACGAGTTGGCAACCCGCTTCTTGCCTTATCGGAAGGAAGGTGAGGATGAGTGCAGTGCACCTGCTCCACCATTAGAAGAAGGACTTCCACTCCGATTCCAGACCTACTTCAGCCTTTGTGCCGATAGTTTGGCACAACACTTGGCCTCGGAATCAATGGAGCTCCGAAAGGAACTTCATGAGACCAAGGCACTTCTTCTCCAAGCACAAGGGAAGATGGATAGGATCAAGAAGGAAGGTGCTCCCCCTGGACAGCCCACAATCGCATACTGAGGTGGAAGACCCCCAAAGGATGGGGAACCACCACATCAGCACTGCATGAGCGCAAGGGATTACCGCAAGCTCTTCACACCACCGGCAAAGCAACGTCGTGTTGAGATCCTCCACTCCCCCACCCCTTCAAGCAATGAAGGAAGTCAGGCCACAGATGACGAGGAGGAGGACCCAGAAGAGCTAGACTACGCGGCCGAGCATTCCACCACTTAGGCATCATTCGCAACCCGGATATGCCCATTAGTAACCCCTATGGTAGGATAGGTCGTGTACCCCTATGCGAAGTCGAGTCCTTGTAATGGTTCATATGAAACCATGTAGTGTTGTGTTTGCTTTTGATGTGTTTGATGGACGTCGTGCCTTCCTTCGGGAATTTGTAAGCGACTACATCACCCATTTGGATTTTAATGAATGTGTTTGGCCTTTTGGCCCTTGCATGAAAATAATTAGTGTCATACCGACCCCCTTACTAGGCATCCCATCTATATTGCTCTCCCTCATCTTTCCCAATCATGAGACCTTGACCGCTCCAACAGGATGCCTGTTGTAACACGTACTGGTACCTCTACCCAGCAGCAAGAAGACGGAGCAGGAGCCAGTCAGGACCAAACCCAAGGACAAGATCCACCACCGCCACCACCTCCAAACATGGACATGGTTCAGCTTCTCCAAGCCTTCCGAGAGGAACGCCAAGCCAACACTACAACCCTCCAGATGATTGCTCAAGCTGTCAATCGCCAGCCGGCGGGAAACGGCAATGGACGTTCCATGTTGGTGGAGTTCAAGAAGCATGCGCCACCCACCTTCATCGAGACTGCCGAACCCCTGGATGCAGACGACTGGGTCCGCACCATTGAGGATCTGCTGGAACTAGTCGGGTGCACTGAGGACCGTGAGAAGGTGGCGTATGCTGCTCACTGTCTCGGGGGAACTGCTAGAGCTTGGTGGGATGGATTCAAGGCCATGCATGCTGAGCAAAACATCACTTGGAATGACTTCAAGGCAGAATTCCGCAGGGCCCACATTCCTTCCGGAATCATGGACATCAAGAAGCGTGAGTTCCGATCCCTGAAGCAAGGAAGTAGCACTGTCAATGAGTACATGCAGAAGTTCAGTGTTCTCTCAAGGTATGCTCCTGAGGATGTCAGCACTGATGCTGCCAAAAGGGAGCGCTTCATGGAAGGCCTTAACCAGACTCTGCAGTACTCGCTTGTTGTCTGTGACTGCCCAACCTTTCCTGATCTGGTGAACAAGGCACTCATGCTTGAGGACAAGCAACGTGCTTTGGACGATACTCGTAAGTGCAAGATGATCAGCAAGGGTAGCTCCCGCAACCAGAAGCCTCGCCCGTGGCAGCCAGCCCCGGTCAAGCCAACCTATCAGCAGCCAAGAGCCCTTGCACCCCGCACCAACTATCAGCCTCAGCAGTATGCCAACCCCAGGCTAGCTTCCAACAACCCCAATAACAATGCCGGCAAGAGTAGCAACCCCAATCAAGTCACTTTCTTCGGATGTGGTCAGCCAGGACACTACTCCAAGAATTGCCCCAACAAGAAGCCTGACGCCCCGCGCCCCAATGCGCAGAACCCAGGGCAAGGCCGTGGAATGCCACCAAGGAACCAAGCTCCCCGCAACCCGCCCAACAACGACAAGGGTCGTGTGAATCATGTCACTGCAGAAGAAGCCCAAGAAGACCCGGACGTCGTGCTGGGTACGTTCCTTGTTAACTCAGCACCTGCAACTGTCTTGTTTGATTCTGGAGCCACGCATTAATTTTTCACACAAGAGTTTGCATTAAAAAGTGGCATGACCCCTACACCCCTGAATAACCCTATGGTGGTACAAACCCCCGGAGCAGAGATGAGAGCCAAGATAGGATGTAAAGGAGTCAGGATTGTCATTAATGGGGTAGACTTCCTAGCAGACCTTATCATCTTAAGATCGCAAGGCTTGGATATGATCTTAGGAATGGATTGCCTCATCAAGCACCAAGGCTTGTTAGATTGTGCCAACCGAACCGTCACTGTGACCAATGACCAAGGAGTCAAAGTTAAGTTTGCTCCCAACCCTGCTCAAGGCGCCCAAGTCAACTGTCTGTCAGAAGTTGGATTGGAGCAAGTGCCGGTAGTATGCGAATACCCCGATGTCTTTCCTGAGGAGCTACCGGGAATGCCTCCTGACCGAGACATTGAGTTCATCATCGAGCTCATACCCGGAGCAGGACCCATCTATAAGAAGCCTTATAGAATGGGATCGGAAGAGTTAGCAGAGTTGAAGAAGAAACTAGAAGAGCAGTTGAGGAAGGGATTTATCCGCCCTAGTGCCACCCCTTGGGGATCACCTGTTCTGTTTGTGGCAAAGAAGGACGGTACCATCCGCTTGTGCATTGACTACCGCTCCCTCAATGAAGTTACAATCAAGAACAAGTATCCACTTCCCAAGATTGAAGATCTGTTTGATCAACTCAATGGGCCCAAGGTGTTCTCCAAGATCGACCTCAGATCTGGGTACTACCAGCTGAAAATCGGACCTCAAGATATTCCGAAGACGGCATTTGTAACTAGATATGGCCTGTATGAGTGCACGGTCATGTCCTTTGGATTGACCAATGCCCCAGCTTACTTCATGTATCTCATGAATAAGGTCTTCATGGAATATTTGGACAAGTTTGTCGTTGTCTTCATTGATGACATTCTTGTCTTCTCGAAGACGAAATAAGAGCACGAGCAACACTTGAGGATGGTCCTAGACAAGCTTCGAGAGCACCAACTGTATGCCAAGTTCAGCAAGTGCGAATTTTGGCTGCGTGAAGTTGGATTCTTGGGTCATGTTTTGACCGAAGAAGGATTCTCGGTCGATCCCGCTAAGATTAAAGCCGTGACTGAATGGCAATCCCCAAGCAATGTGAAGGAAGTCAGAAGCTTCCTCGGACTCGCAGGATATTACCGCAAGTTCGTTGAAGGATTCTCAAGCATTGCCCGACCCATGACCCAGCTCTTGAAGAAGGACAAGAAGTTTGAATGGACGCCGAAGTGCGAAGAAAGCTTCCAAGAGCTGAAGAAGAGATTGACCACCGCCCCAGTTCTGGCCACACCAGATATACACAAGGAATTTGTGATATATTGTGATGCGTCAAGAACCGGACTGGGAGGTGTCCTGATGCAAGAGGGCCGAGTCGTAGCTTACCTTTCAAGGAAACTACGGCCTCATGAAGAGAACTATACTACTCATGATCTTGAATTAGCAGCAGTGGTTCATGCCCTGAAGACATGGCGGCATTACCTCCTAGGGAAGCGGTGTGAGATATACACGGATCACAAAAGTCTGAAGTATATTTTCACTCAGAAGCAATTGAACATGAGGCAGAGAAGGTGGCTAGAGTTGATCAAGTATTATGACCTCAGTGTTCAATACCACCCTGGGAAGGCTAATGTGGTAGCAGATGCATTAAGCAAGAATGCTTGTTCCTTGAATACTATGCTTAAGGAAAGGCTACCCGCCTTGTATGAAGAACTTGAAAGCTTCGGGTTGGAACTGGTTGCACCAGGATTCTTGGCCAACCTCGAAGTCAAGCCTACCCTGATGGATGACGTTAAGGAAGCTCAGAAGGGACACGAAAGTATTGAAGGCATCAAGAGGAAGATCAAGGCAGGCAAGGCCCCAGGATTCTCAGAGGATGAGCAAGGGATTGTGTGGTTTGGGAATCGAATTTGCATACCCAACAAGGTTGAGCTCAAGAACTTGATCTTGCAAGAAGCTCATGACACCCCGTATTCCATCCATCCTGGAGGGACCAAGATGTATCACGACCTGAAGGAAAGATTTTGGTGGCACGGGATGAAAAGGGAGATTGCCACCTATGTTGCAAAGTGTGATGTATGCCAAAGGGTCAAAGCTGAATATCAGCGACCTGCTGGATTGCTCCAACCACTCAAGGTTCCCGAGTGGAAATGGGATAAAGTCGGAATGGATTTCATCACTGGACTACCTAGGTCAAACAAGGGACATGACTCCATCTGGGTCATAGTCGATCATTTGACTAAAGTAGCCCATTTCATTCCTGTGAAGACTACCTATGATGGCAACCAGCTAGCGACTCTATACATCAACAGAATCATAAGTCTTCATGGTGTTCCCAAGGAGATTGTCAGATCGAGGAACCCAATTTACCTCAAGGTTCTGGAAGAAGTTCCAAGAGGCCATGGGGACCAAGTTGTCCTTCAGCACTGCTTTCCACCCACAGACCGAAGGTCAGATAGAATGAGTGAATCAGATACTCGAAGACATGCTCCGAGCCTGTGTCTTAGCATATGGAGCTAGGTGGGAAGATTGCCTCCCTTTTGCCGAGTTCTCCTACAACAACAATTATCAGTCAAGCCTTCAGATGACACCATTTGAGGTGTTATACGGACGGAAGTGCCGCACACCCCTCAATTGGTTAGAAACCGGAGAAGGACTAGTATTCGGGCCTGATATCCTCCGTGAAGCAGAAGAGCAAGTTCAGCTAGTCAGAGAGCAACTGAAGACCGCCAAGTCGAGACAGAAGAGCTATGCTGACACTCGTCTCCAACAAGTAGACTTCCAAGTCGGAGACCATGTATACCTACGAGTAACTCCTCTTAAGGGAACCAAGCGTTTCCACGTTAAGGGAAAGCTCGCACCAAGATTTATCGGCCCCTTCGAGATCACCGCGCGACGAGGAGAAGTGGCTTACCAGTTGGAACTACCACCTGAACTATCCGATGTGCACAACGTATTCCACGTGTCACAACTTCGGAAGTGTCTCCAAGTTCCAGACAAGCATGATCTTTATAAGGACGTTGATCACCAAGCCATTGACCTTCAGCCTAATCTAACCTACCGTGAGAGGCCCATCTGCATTTTGGACGAAGCTGAATGACGCACTCGAAGACGCACCATTAAGTACTTCAAGGTCCAGTGGAGCAACCACACTAAAGCAGAAGCAACCTGGGAGCGTGAAGACTACCTTAGATCCGAGTTTCCGTATCTCTTTAAAGCATAGTTTAGGAATCTCGGGGACGAGATTCTTGTAAGGGGGGTAGGTCTGTCACACCCTGCATTTTGTAACATTTCATTTGCACTAGTAAAGCATGAAAATTTGGACCAACAAAAACTTTTGCATTATTTGCCTTTTTATTTTGGAGTTGGTTTTCTCTCTGTGATTTTCAAGTGCTCTTTAAAGTCAACTACTCCACCTTCTGTACTTCATATCCCTACTCCAAACTTCTGCCCAATGATCATGCCATGTGTATAGTGCAATATAGTATTTTCTTACAAAAATAATTTGGCCAAATAGTATTTTCAAAAATTAGTTTCCCAAAAACCCCTGAATTGAGGTTTGCACTACAAGTACTTGATTTGGGGTATAAAAAATATTTCAAAGAGTATATTTGAAACCTATTAGATATAGGATTCCCATAAACCACAAAAATATAATTTTAAAAGTTATTTTCCTATTTTATTTAAAAGCTTTTTCTTAAGGCCAGAAATGGTCTTTAATAGGAAAAAAATATTTTATTGTTTCAAAAATATTTGACAAAAATCAGGGAAACTCAGTGGACATATATTTTCCATATATAAGAGTTTCAACACATGGTCATGTTCAAAATATTGGACAAAACCTCCCAAAACCATTTCTGCCCATTTCAAGGATTTGAAATATTTCTACAGGAAATATTTTCATAAAAATCGAAGGAAAATCGAGCAAGTCACAAATACATATTGTGATCACCTTGCAAAGCCTCATATCAATCAAGGTCATTTTGGCTCATCAAAATGCCCCAAAACCCTCTCTGACCAGAGTCAAATTGGAACAAGTTTGTACTACCAACTTTCTCCCCTTGACCCCAACTTTTGGTGAGCATGTTCACATGACCAAATGAGGCCACTACACCAAGTGGTGCATCAAGGGGAAGTGATTTTCTCAACTAGATCTACACAAGTTCATTTCTACTAATTTCTAGGGTTTACAAAAGTTGCATTGGCAACTTTGCCCAAATAAGCTCCAAATTGGTGGAAGGCCCTAATTATATGTTTCTTTTCACCCTGTGGAGTCTCATGGCAATTGGAAATCATCTGCTGGCCCAAACCATTATCAAACACCTTCTGACACCTTTCCAAAATGCCATTTTTGACCTCTTCCACTAATCTGTATGGGCTCAAAGTTTTACCACAGCCCCTCCTAGTCCCCTTGCAGTTCCAGTAACAATGGCAAATCCACAACTCAATTATTGGAGGGGTAAAACCCCACTATCTCTCTCTGGACAACCCATTTCCCTCTCTCCCTCAACCTCCCTCCTCACCCCAGTGGCCACCTAGGGCATCCAATGCCCCTCCCCCATTCTTTACTCCCCCCTAGAACCACCAGACACCTTTGGCCGTGCCCACACTGCATAGAAAATGGCCATGCCGGCCATTTGGAAAGCTCTGGAGTGCGCTACAGTGTGCTCCCACACTATAGCCGCCCCCTTCCAACTGCCCCCGGCCACCTCGGGCCTCCCCAGCACGCCCGACGAGACGCCTCGACGTCCGCAACACGGCAGCTGGTCGGCCCCCTCCTCCTTCTCCCTCCTCTCGCCCCAGCTCGCACACACGCCAGCCGCCCGAGCGCCCCAATGAGCGCGCTCGCACACACGGTGCCCTGGCCCCCTGCTTTCCCTCTCTTCTCTCCCCTCGCCCTAGACCAACCCCACAAGCACCCCAGACATGCCCACGCGCGCCCCCGTGACCCATAGCAACCGCAGCAGGCTCGCCGGCGCACGGGTCCTCGGTGGACCATTGCCCGCCTATTTAAGGGTCTCCCCGAGCTCTCCTCTCCTCACCACTTGCTCTCTGCACCACCGAATCATCCCCCTGCACCCCCAGTTCCTCTCTAGAGCCACCCGAGCTCGAGATCGAGCTCGAGCTCCGCCGCTTCGGCTCGCCGGAGTTCGCGAGGTACAGGCCTCCCCCGCTCCTCCTCTGCCTCGATCTGGAATACCCGAGCACCCCTGATCATTTCCCCTCTCTCCCCCACTTCTTTTGCAGCCGGAAATGGCCGGAACCGACGACGCCCCAAGCTCCTCTGCCGTGCCTCCTCGTCGCCGGTGAACCAGGCCACCCCGGCGACCGCAACCACCTCCAACCGAACGGTGACTCGACGCTGAGTCCAGCCGTGCCCTTGCCCGACCTCGCCGTGCCCTACATCGACGCCGCTGAGCTCATCGGCCCTCTGTCGCAGGGTTAGGGATGACAAGCGGGCCCTGCCTGTCAGCCTCTCCTCTCCATCGTCCCTCTCTCTATCGCTGACGTCTGGGCCCCGCCCGTCAAGTTTAAACCTGGAGCGCGCATGCACCAGTGCGCTGGGCCGCCTCTCTGGCTGGGCCTGCTGCGCTGCGGCTGTTCTGGCCCAGCAGGCACAGAGCCCTTTTTCCTTTTCTTTTTTTGTCACTTTTCCAAAAATTCCTCTGGACTAAATATTAATCCAAATGCAATAATTCTAGTTCCTAAATTCTTGTAATAATCCCACCTATTTATTGGTGCAGTTTTCATTCTTATCAAACCAACTTTTCTTCATTGTTCAAATTTAAATTTGAATTTGAGCATTTATGCCTGTCATTTAAAATTCCTAGCACTGTTTCCATGACTCCAAATCCAAAACTAGGAATTTTCCCCTTCTTAGTTTTCACCCTAGTATTTAACAAAAATGAGTTGACATTTTTCTGAGCACTTTGGTTTTCTGTTTTATTATTGCCTTGTTTTTCTCGTTATTATTTTTGCAACGATAGATTGCGTTGCTGACGAAGGAGTTGGACCAGAAGACTTTGAAGACCCAGAAGACTTTGTTGAGGCAGGCAAGCAGCCCTTTGACCATGTCTATGAAACCCTTTTTATGCATTTCATATAGCACTTTTATTGCTTGCATCGGAGTCATGATACCGTGGTGACCACATGGGGTGGTTTGCCACCCTTACTTCCTCATTGATACTTGCATTGTGCATGACCCTACCTTCTTATGAGGGTTATGCCGGTGGGAGTAGATAGGATGCTAAAGTAGTTGCTACGCAATAAGGGACGGGAATATGCATGGTGAAGGAAGCAAAGTATTTTCAAAAGACTTTTTGGAAACCCCATTGGGTGCCACTTATGCCCGAAGGAGATAATGAGATGGGTAACCACTTGATGACGAAGTGGTGTACCGAGGAAAGTGTGTGTGTTGCTTTCAAAAACGGATTAGTTTTAAGATTTGTTGACTGTCCCAACCTTACATGCACAACCACTCTACCCTTGTATGGGAAAGGGCATTATTGATTACCTAGGCCGATACTAGCTTGGAGCCCGCATTACTAGTGACTGGGTTGAGTTGGTGCTCTCTCTCGGGACGTGGTCGTCCCAGGTAGGGCGGCCATTACTGTTTTCACAGGACACCAGATACGCCGTTGTGTCCCCTGTCGGATGTTACGATCTCGAGTGTGTCTCACATGATGTACATCGTGAGGATATGGAACAACGAGTGGACTCCTTGTTAGTGTCGTCTAGGGAAAGATAGTGATCGGGTGCTTACCCTGGGTACTTGAGGTACCGTGGGTCGTGGATGACACGGAAGTTCCCCGGGTCTTGTGGGTAAAGTGTGCAACCTCTGCAGAGTGTAAAACTATTCGAATAGCCGTGTCCACAGTCAAGGACAGTTGGGCGGTGCTGCTTAAACTACGTCCAGAATTTTACAAACCATGTGCGTGTGTGTGTGTGTGTTGATGAAGCTAAATGGGTTAAGTCAGATGACTTGACATGATGATCAAGTTGGATTGGTGTCCAACTCTGTTTATGTTGATATCTGTAACTTGTTCATACGGATATATGTATTCTCATGATGCATACTTTATAGGTTGATAGATCATGCCATTGCACTCAAAACTAGCCTTCTGCAAACTACCTACTTAGTGCTATATCATTGCATTATTGTGCCTTGTTCCAATCATGGGTTGCTTGCGAGTACATTCAAAGTACTCATTGGCTTGCCACTGGTTATTTTATTGGCCAGGCATGGAAGAACAGGAGTTTGAAGAAGAGTTCTTTGGAGACGAACATGCGAACTAGGACGTTTCCCAGTCAGAATGCTTGTAGGGTTAAGGCGATGGCATGGGTTCTACTTATCAATGAAATATTTCCGCTGCTTAAGTTTATTCGATATTCAGCCCCCGTGGCTTTATCTATGTAAGGCTTGACCATAATGGTCATAATTTGTGTAAGACGATATGTATGGATGTGAGACTCTTGTTATTTAGCTTCTGTGTGTTCAGTGAGCATTTATATCTAGGATCACTGTACACGTGCATTCGGTGATCACGACTTATGAGTCAGGGTCCCCACAACGAGACGGAGCGCCGTCACCTCCTGTTCTTCATGAGGAGGCCAGATCTGTAGTCCGTTTGGGGCTCCGGAGAGGGGGATCTTCGTTCTTCATCATCACCAACCCTTCTCCATCGCCAATTCCATGATGCTCCCCACCGAGAGTGAGTAATTCCATCGTAGGCTCGCTGGTCGGTGAGGAGTTGGATGAGATTCATCATGTTATCGAGTAAGTTTTGTTAGGGCCTGATCCCTAGTATCCACTGTGTTCTAAGATTGATGTTGCTATGACTTTGCCATGCTTAATGCTTGTCACTTTGGGCCCGGGTGCCATGAATTCAGATCTGAACCGTTTATGTTATCACCATTATATCCACGTTCTAGATCCAACCTTGCAAGTTATAGTCACCAACTACGTGTTATGATCCAGCAACCCCGGAGTGACAATAGTCGGGAACACTCCCGGTGATGACCGTAGTTTGAGGAGTTCATGTATTCACCGTGTGTTAATGCTTTGTTCCGGTTCTCTATTAAAAGGAGGCCTTAATATCCCTTAGTTTCCAACAGGACCCCGCTACCATGGGAGGGTAGGACAAAATATGTCATGCAAGTTCTTTTCATAAGCACGTATGACTATTTACGGAATACATGCCTACATTATATTGATGAACTGGAGCTAGTGACGTATCGCCCTAGGTTATAACTCTCTCATGATGAATATCATCCAACAAGTCACCGATCTAATGCCTACGAATTTATCCTATATTGTTCTTGCTAACTTACTACTGCTATTGTTACAGTTGCACTCGCTAGAAAACTACTGCTATCACTATGATTGTTACCGTTGCTGCTACTACTATTATCAAAACTATCATACTACTTTGCTACTAATCACTTTGCTGCAGATAATTAATCTCCAGGTGTGGTTGAATTGACAACTCAGTTTCTAATACCTTCAAATATTCTTTGGCTCCCCTTGTGTCAAATCTATAAATTTGGGTTGAATACTCTACCCTCGAAAACTGTTGCGATCCCCTATACCTGTGGGTTATAAAGACCTTTTTCTGGCACCGTTTCCGGGGAGCATAGCTATATTTGTCGAGTCACTTGGGATTATTATCACTATGAAGAATCTGAAGGATGCTAAGACTAAGATTTTTCCCTCAAAGACGAGGGGAGGTAAGGAACTGCCATCCAGTTCTGCTTTAGATTCACCTTCTGTTATAAGTAAACTTGCAACAACACCACATGCTATCAATTCTGCTATGTCGCAAGTTATTGAGGATGCTACTTCTGCTATGGATAATGCTTATGATGATGCTAGTACCTTGCTTGATAATGTTGATGTGCCACTTGGTGACTTTCTTGATGAACAAATTGCTAAAGTAATACAACATGATGTTGTTGAATCTGATGATGAACTTGAAACTGAAACACCTGCTAGAACTAGCCCTCCTAGATATGAATTGCCTAAGGTACCAGAAGGTTATGTTATGAATGAGGAGACAACTAGAGATATTCTTGCTTGTAAGGATAGAGATGATCTAGAGAAATTATTATGCAAGTATTAAGAAAAATCTCTGAATGCTAGAATGAAATATGATCCTAAGTTTGCTACTTCACTTATCTTTATTGATGATAAGGATTATGAATTTTCTGTCAACCCAGAGTTAATTACTTTGCTTGAATCCGATCCTTTCCATGGTTAAGAAATTAAAACTGTTGTGGCACATCTTACCAAATTGAATGACATAGCCACCCTTTTTACTCATGATGAGAAAACTCGCTATTACTATATTGTCAAAGTATTTCCTTTCTCATTAAAGGGTGATGCTAAATCTTCGTACAATACTCTTGCTCCTAGTTGTCTGTGTGGTCCCCAGGATATGATTTATTACTTCTCTGAAAAATATTTCCCTGCTCATAAGAAACAAGCTGCTTTACAGGAAATATTTAAATTTGTTCAAATTAAAGAAGAGAGTCTCCCACAAGCTTGGAGGAGGCTTTGTCAGTTACTTAATGCTTTGCCTGATCATCATCTTAAGAAAAATGAAATACTTGATATCTTCTACAATGGACTAACTGATGCTTCTAGGGACTTCCTAGATAGTTGTGTTGGTTGTGTTTTCAGGGAACAAATTGTTGGACAACCTAAAGAATTATTGAATAATATATTGAAAAATTATCATGATTGTACTATTCCTGAACCACCGCCTAAACCCACTCCGAAGAAGAGGGGTATATTATATCTCAGTCCTAAAGATATGCAAGAGGCAAAGAAATCTATGAAGGAAAAAGGTATTAAACTTGAGGATGTTAAAAATTTACCTCCTACTGAAGAAATACATGGGCTTAATACACCACCACTTCCTAAGGTGGTAGAGGTAAATTCTCTAATGAAGTTCAATGATGATCACAATCCTCACAATATGCACCCTACCCAATGCCTTTATGAGTTTGAAAACTATATTAGAAAACAAGATCACTTCAATGCAAATGTTATGAAACAATTGAAATACAATTCTGATATGATTGCTCGCTTGAGTGACTTGTTATTTATAATCTCAAATGATGTTAGAGGTGTTGGAAATCATGCTTCTATGGTTCAAACTCAGTTATAACAAGCTGCTAAATCTCAAAGAGTGTTGCTTGATGAAATGAATAATAATATACATGACTTTGCTGTTAGAGTTGCAACTAGAGGAGGTAAAATGACTCAGGAACCACTCTATCCTGAGGGACACCCAAAAAGAACAAAACAAGATTCACAAAGAGTTAACACTGATGCACCTAGTCCTTCTAGAAAGAAAAAGAATAAGAAAAATGATAGGACTTTGAATGCTTCTAGTGAACCCGAAATAGAAAAACCTCCTGATAATGATAATGAAACTTCTATCTCCGATGCTGAAACTCAGTCTGGTAATGAACACTCAGCTTCTGACGATGAAAAAAGATAATGATGAGGTTCATGAAGACACTCAAATAAATAATAAAGAACCAGACAATGATGTTGAGATAGAACCACCTGTTGATCTTGATAACCCACAACCTAAGAATACAAGATATGATAAAAGAGACTTCATTGCTAGAAAACATGGTAAAGAAAGAGAACCGTGGGTTCAAAAACCAATGCCCTTTCCATATAAGTCAACTAAAAAGAAAGATCATGAAGAATTTGAACGCTTTGCTGAAATGCTGAGGCCAGTCTTTTTGCGTACTCGCTTGACTGATATCTTGAAAATGCCTCCTTATGCAAAGTACATGAAAGACATCATCACCAATAAGAGAAAAATACCGGAAGCTAAAATCTCCACTATGCTTGCTAATTCTACTTTTAAAGATGGAGTACCCAAAAAACTTGGAGATCCGGGAATGCCAACTATACCTTGCTCTATCAAAAAGAATTATGTGAAAACTGCTTTATGTGATTTAGGAGCTGGTGTTAGTGTTATCCTTTCTCTTTATATAAAAGACTTGATTTGAATGAACTCACACCTATTGAAATATCTTTGCAAATGGCTGATAAATCAACTGCCATACCTATCGGTATTTGTGAGGATGTGCCCGTTGTTGTTGCTAATGTTACTATTTTAACTGACTTTGTTATACTTGAGATGCCTGAGGACAACAACATGTCGATTATCCTTGGTAGACCCTTCTTGAATACACCAGGGGCTGTTATTGATTGCAATAAAAGCAAGGTCACTTTTCATATCAATGGTAATGAGCATACGGTGAACTTTACGAAGAAACAATTCCTAGTGAATGGTATTAATGTTATTGAAAAATCTCCGACAATCACTATTGGAAGTTTTCAAATACCTCTACCTACTGTCAAAAAGACATATGAAATGCTTATTGTTGGGGACATTCATATCCCCGTTGAGGTAACTTAGTGATTTACGATAGTTCTTCGGTTTCATGCTAATCGAAAGTGGTTGTTAATAAGACGTGATCAACATTATTAATGGATCATTTTTGACAGGTATGAAGTTGATGAATTTAGTAAGCACTACCTTCTGTCCCTACTTTTTGTTTTCTATTTTATTAGTTAAATAAAATAAAATGACATGTTCTTTCTGTTTTCTGAATTTCCCGTGCAATAAAAAATGACCCAAAAATATAAGTTCTCAGAATGCTCTAAAAATTTAATATGTTTTTTTTCTGATTATTTAAGAATTTCTGATGCAAATAATATCAGAGGGAGGTGCACGAGGTGGGCACAACCCACCTGGGCACGCCAGGACCCCCAGGTGCGCCCTGGTGGGTTGTGGTCCCCACGTGGGTCCCCTCACTTATTTCTTCACACCACATCATCACTTACCTCCAGAAAAAATTCTCCATTGCTCTCTCTCCCGTGTTCTTGCTCTCAAACCCGCGGATTTTGATCTCTTTGCTCGAAGCTCCATTTTCGAAACTATTTCGGGGGATTGTTGCTTGGTATGTGACTCCACCGTTTGACCAATTAGTTTTCATTTTAGTGGTATATATTTTGAATAATTCGCTACTCTTGGTGCTGCTGTAGATGAGCTTGCATGTTGAATTCTTAGAGTTCTAAGTAGTTTGAATGCTTGCTATGGCCTTTGTGTATCCCTATGAGTAGTTGCTATCAATCTTATAAAGTTTTGTTGATAAATTTTTGTCACTCAAAAATTTTCAGAGAATTGTACGCGAACATGATGAACCTATTTGGAAGGAGTTCTTCGAGGAGGAGATCCTCAGGGGCATCTTCTAGTGACAACTCCGCTCGTCTGTCTTATGTCGAGCCAAGTGAAAGTTCCATTCGAGATGCAGCCACCAAAACATGCTTATGGCCTTGCGATGATTATATGATGCGTGTGGGCATTAAGGAGGAATTTGAGCAATATGTTCACAATGTCTGTCTCGGTCCCTACATTTCAGATAAGTGCGAGCAACGGCACACTCTTACCGAATCATTTGTCAAAGGATTTAAATTCCATCCCCGTGAGTCTAGGGTGTCATTTAAGCTTTATGAAAATCCATTTACCATATCACTAGAGAGTTTTGATCACCACTACAAACTCCCATTCTGGGGTTCGCTTGACGAATTGCCAAGGGCTGAGTACCAATCATTTTTACTAGTCTTTGCTACAGTGAGACGAGGGGAGTGACACAAGGCAGAAGAAAGAGCATTCATTTTCCTATCGTTCAGTACTTTGCATTATTTAACGGGAAATGTATAGTAGGCAAGCAAGATTGTAGTACACTTTGTGCTCCAGACTTGAGCCTCATATGCACCGCTCTCACCGGTGAAAGGAGTTATAATCTTGGGGCGATTGTTGCAGGCAGGTTACAACACAACGCTAACAGTGGCTTTTTCTATGGTGGAATTTATGGCACGCGTTTAGCAATAGAGTTGGGTGTTTCACCTTTGTCCTTTGACCCTATCCTACCCACAGAGTATTTAGACTTTGATGCTATGAAAAATCATAAGATCCTTAAATGAGATATTCATAATTTCACATATAACTTGTTGTTTAACCAAACATCTGTTGTGCACAGATATTTGCCTGCTCCTTCTCTCCTTGATCATCACAGCAGGGGAAGATATTTTGTTCTTGAGAGCAAGGCCCGAGCTCACAACGCGGCGGTTATGGATGCACGACACACTAAAGCATCCACACCAAGAGCCTCCATGAGCTACCACTCCAACTACTATCCAGGCTTCTGATTGATTACCAAGTTAGGCCAAAAGCCTAAGCTTGAGGGAGTACATGTTTCCCACCGACATTACATTCATGTTCACTTATTTCATTTGTCGGTGTCCACACTTTTTCATTGTATTATCCATGCTTAAATTTATTTTCTTGCTTTCTTCTTGTGTGTTTGAAATTTTTTAGAAAAAACAAAAAAAATTAGTTGTAGTTAATTTACTTTCTATGCATGCTTAGTTGTAATACTAAAAAAAGAAAATCCAAAAATATTTCCTTGTTCTTCTTTTGTTTGTTGGGAGCTTTCCCGTGTAAATAGTTTTTCTCGTTTTTGCTTTTCTCTTTTATTTGCTGTAGCGCCCAAGATGTGATTCTATCCCAATCACGTGGTGAATTCATGATCGAGGCACAATCGCATTTCGAGCACATAGCAAGGTAGATATCATTACAACATACCATGTACTGAATAGATGATAATACAAGATAAAGGCTTACACTAGCCACAAGCTACAACATGAATACAACAGTTCATCAACACATAGCAAACATCATACAGAAGAGCAGGATCCGACTATGGATGAAATCAAACGAAAAATAAGAACGACATCCACCCTGCTAATCCCAGGCTCCCCGACCCGGAACCAATCCCTTGATCGAAGAAGCAGAAGAAGAACTCCAAACAAGCAAGCATCGCACTCGCGTCAGATCATCGCTTTACCTGTACCTGCAATTGTTGTTGTAGTAATCTGTGAGCCATGAGGACTCAGCAATCCCATTACCATGGGTACCAACACTAGCAAAGCTTAATGGGTATGGAATGGATAAGTGGTGAGGTTGCAGCAAGCGACTAAACACTATATGGTGGCTAACTTACAAGTACAAGAATAAGACGAGGAACTACGCAACGTTCGCAAACTAGTAATGATCAAGGAGCGATCTTGAACTACTTACGAGTCAAACATAACCCCACTGTGTTCTCCTCCCGAACCTCGTCGAAAAGAGACTGTCACAGTTACGCACGCGGTTGGTGTGTTTTATTTGGGTTTAGTTCAAGTCCACTACAACCGGACATTAACAAATTCCCATCTTCCACATAACCACGGGCACGGCTCTCGAAAGTTTAAACCCTGTAGGGGTGTCCCAACTTAGCCCATTACAAGCTCATGATCTCCGGAGACAATCCTCCATTGCGGGACCCTCCGATCAGACTCGGAATCCCGGTGCACAAGACATTTCTACAATGGTAAAACAAATCCAGCAAGACCTCCCGACGTGCCGACACCATGATAGTAGCCGCGTGTATCTCGTCTCAGGCCACGATCGGATGGGTCAAGCTACAAGTAAAACCAGCCCTCGATTTTCCCTGAGGTGGCCCCATGGGCTGCCCGTTTGGGACCAACACCATCAGCGCTGGCCCCTGTATTATTTTGAATAACGAATCTCGGGTAGCGCTAACTCCCTATGCGTCAAATTTATTAACACGTTTAGTTATTATGTTGAGCAAATGGTAAATCGAATGTCGGGCCTTGCTGGAAGAGTTTTATTCAAAGCGAACTGTCAAGAGGGGCCCATAAACCCTCATCGTGTTAGGGACGCAAAAATCAAGGAACATAACACCGGAATGACGGAAACTAAGGTGGCAAGAGTGGAACAAAACACCAAGCAAAAGGCTAAGCCTTCCACCCTTTACCAAGTATATAGATGCATTAATTAAATAAGAGATATTGGGATATCCCATGATATCCATGTCCCAACATGGAACAACCTGCAACTAGCAACACTATAAGAGGGGCTGAGCAAAGTGGTAACATAGCCAAACAAGGTTTGCTAGGAAGGGTGAAAAGGTTAGAGGCTATCATGGCAATTTGGGAGGCATAATAAACAAGTGGTAGGTAGCGCGATGATACATCTCCAACGTATCTATAATTTTTGATTGTTCCATGCTATTATATTATCTGTTTTGGATGTTTAATGGGCTTTATTATACACTTCTATAATATTTTTGGGACTAACCTACTAACCCAAGGCCCAGTGCAAATTGCTATTTTTTGACTATTTCAGTGTTTCGCAGAAAAGGAATATCAAACGAATCCAAACAGAATGAAACCATCGAGAGAGTCATTTTTGGAAAAAATGTGATCCAGGGGACTTGGAGTGGACGTCAAGAAAGAAGCGAGGAGGCCACGAGGCAGGGAGGCTTCCCTGCCCCCTGGGCGCGCCCCCACCCTCGTGGGCCCCTCGTAGCTCCTATAT
>NC_041390.1:135846047-135939699 GCF_002162155.2 Triticum dicoccoides | reverse complement strand
TATACCCTAAAAACATCCAGGAGCACCACGAAACCCTATTTCCACCGTCGCAACCTTCTGTACCCAAGAGATCCCATCTTGGGGCCTTTTTCGGAGCTCCGCCGGAGGGGGAATCAATCACGGAGAGCTTCTACATCAACACCATAGGCTCTCTGATGATGTGTGAGTAGTTTACCACAAACCTTTGGGTCCATAGTTATTAGCTAGAAGGCTTCTTCTTTCTCTTTGGATCTCAATACAAAGTTCTCCTCGATCTTCTTGGAGATCTATTTGATGTAATTCTTTTTGCGGTGTGTTTGTCGAGATCCGATGAATTGTGGGTTTATGATCAAGATTATCTATGAACAATATTTGATTCTTCTCTGAAATCTTTAATGTATGATTTGTTATCTTTGCAAGTCTCTTCGAATTATCAGTTTGGTTTGGCCTACTAGATTGATCTTTCTTGCAATGGGAGAAGTGCTTAGCTTTGGGTTCAATCTTGCGGTGTCCTTTCCCATTGACGACAGGGGCAGCAAGGCACGTATTGTATTATTGCCATAGAGGATAAAAAGATGGGGTTTATATCATATTGCTTGAGTTGATCCATCTACATCATGTCATCTTGCCTAATGCATTACTCTGTTCTTATGAACTTAATACTCTAGATGCATGCTGGATAGCGGTCGATGTGTGGAGTAATAGTAGTAGATGCAGAATTGTTTCGGTCTACTTGTCGCGGACATGATGCCTATATACATGATCATGCCTAGATATTCTCATAATTATGCACTTTTCTATCAATTGCTCGACAGTAATTTGTTCACCCTCCGTAATACTTATGCTATCTTGAGAGAAGCCACTAGTGAAACCTATGGCCCCCGGGTCTATCTTTCATCATATAAGTTTCCAATCTATTTTACTTTGCAATCTTTACTTTCAATCTATATCATAAAAATACCAAAAATATTTATCTTATTATCTCTATCAGATCTGACTTTTGCAAGTGGCCATGAAGGGATTGACAACCCCTTTATCGCGTTGGTTGAAAGGTTCTTATTTGTTTGTGTAGGTGCAAGGTGACTTGTGTGTAGTCTCCTACTGGATTGATACCTTGGTTCTCAAAAATTGAGGGAAATACTTAAGCTACTTTGCTACATCACCCTTTCCTCTTTAAGGGAAAACCAAGGCAGTGCTCAAGAGGTAGCAAGAAGGATTTCTGGCGCCGTTGTCGGGGAGATCTACGCACAAGTCAAGACATACCAAGTACCCATCACAAACTCTTATCCCTCGCATTACATTATTTGCCATTTGCCTCTTGTTTTCCTCTCCCCCACTTCTAAAAAGATTTTCAAAAAGATTTGCCTTTTCTTTGCCTTCTTCCCGTATGTATCTTTGTTTGTGTTTCCATGTGCCTTTATTTGCTTGCATCTTTGCTTGCTAAAAATCTATTGATATGGATCCACTTAAAGTGTTCTACTTGGATCATCTTCGATCCTTATGCGCTCGTGATGAAACCCCAACTAGCCTAGTTGATGGGAAATCTTTAGATGAGCATGCTCATCTTGTGCGTTACCGTTTTTCTGAAAAAGGGAGACTCTTATGGGATCAAATAAACAGATTGTTGTGTTACGCTTGGAATCCTTGTGAAATTTGTGATTTTACTTGTTGCTCTAAGAACCCTAAAAACACCTCCCCTACCTATGTGAGTTTAATGATAGTGAAATCTTATCTTCTTGTGCAAAGGGTGTTTAGAGTTACTACGATATCAAACAAATTGAAGGATTTGTTGCTTTTAAGGGTGCTTATGAAGTTGCTTCTTTGATTGAAAAGTATGATATTACTCTCTACGAATCTAGAAATTTTGACATACTTAAATATTGCTATGAAAACTATGCTCGTAACGTCTATGTCAAAGAATTTATTGAAAGAATGACCGTTGCTTTGGAAGAAAATAATGATATGCATGAATCTATAGATAATTATGACTCCAATGATTCGATTGAAATATCCCTTGATGAACATGATGCTTGCGATTCTTGTGGCCATGATGCCAATATTTATGAAGATGAATTTGCCATAGTTCCTTACGTTAAACATGAGATTGCTGCTATTGCACCCATACTTGATAGTTCCTTCAATGAAAAGCATGATTGCAATGATGTTATTATAAATTCTCTTAATGTCAATTGTGTTAATGATATACAAAACCTCAAGCTTCGGGATGCTAGTTTTGCTATGACTACTATTTGTTGCAATGATCATGATTGGGGTGATTCTTCTTTTGATCTTGAAATTTTATTTAAGCCCCATGATGAATATAAGATTGATAATAATGTTTGCAATATTGAAAGTGGGTTTGGAAGAGTGGCAACTTTAGATCCCACGTATTTGGAGAATGTTCAATCTTATGCAATTTTCGATAAAAGTGGGTTTGGAGAGGTCATGACTTTAGTTAATGTTAATCCCACTATTTTGGAAGAGTGTTAACTTTGCATGCATGTGGATCGTGTCAAAAATATTTTATGTGATATCTATTTTGTTGAATTTGCTTATGATCCCACATGTAATTATTATGAGAAAGGAAAATATGATTGTATAAATTTTCATGTTACTAAATTACCTCTCGTTATGTTGAGATTGCTATTGTTTCTTTCTGTTTCCTTGCATATGCTAGTTTTTGCTTGCTATGATAATTTGTTTGCCTATAAGATGCCTATGCGTAGGAAGTATGTTATACTTAGATGTGTTGTCACGTGTTTCATGATGCTCTCTTTGTGCTTCAATTCTTGTCTTTCATGTGAGCATCATTGAAATTATCAATGCCTAGCTAGGGGCGTTAAACGATAGCGCTTCTTGGGAGGCAACCCAATTTTATTTTTGTTTCTTGATTTTATGTTCTGTTTAGTAATAAATAATTCATCTAGATTCTGTTTAGATGTGGTTTTATGCTTTTAATTAATGTGTGTGGCAAGTAGAACCTTTGGGAAGACATGGGGGAAGTTTTTGCGATCTTGCTGTAAAAAACATAAACTTTAGCGCTCACGAGATTTGCTGACATTTTTTTATTGGAGAGTGATATTAGGTTGATTCTCTTTTAATATGATTAATAGACAAATT
Source organism: Triticum dicoccoides (assembly GCF_002162155.2). Taxonomy (NCBI): domain Eukaryota; kingdom Viridiplantae; phylum Streptophyta; class Magnoliopsida; order Poales; family Poaceae; genus Triticum; species Triticum dicoccoides. The sequence goes on along the minus strand of NC_041390.1, from coordinate 135,936,600 downwards.
ACTCACGTCCAGTAATTTATTTCATAATTTTTGGGGTTACAGAAGTATTCGAAACCTACAGATTACTACAGACTGTTCTGTTTTCGACAGATTCTGTTTTTCGTGTGTTGTTTGCTTATTTTGATGAATCTATGGCTAGTATCGGAGAGTATGAACCATAGAGAAGTTGGAATACAGTAGGTTTAACACCAATATAAATAAAGAATGAGTTCATTACAGTACTTTAAGTGGTGGTTTGTTTTCTTATACTAACGGACCTCATGAGATTTTCTGTTGAGTTTTGTGTTGTGAAGTTTTCAAGTTTTGGGTAAAGATTTGATGAATTATGGAATAAGGAGTGGAAAGAGCCTAAGCTTGGTAATTCCCAAGGCACCCCAAGGCACAACCAAAAGCCTAAGCTTGGGGATGCCCCGAAAGGCATCCCCTCTTTCGTCTTCGTCCATCGGTAACTTTACTTGAGGCTATATTTTTGTTCACCACATGATATGTGTTTTGCTTGGAGTGTCTTGTACGATTTGAGTCTTTGATTTTTAGTTTAACACAATTATCCTTGATGTACACACCTTCTGGTAGAGACACACATGAATCGGAATTTATTAGAATACTCTATGAGCTTCACTTATATCTTTTGAGCTAGATAATTTTGCTCTAGTGCTTCACTTACATCTTTTTAGAGCACGGTGGTGATTTTATTTTATACAAATTATTGATCTCTCATGCTTCACTTATATCATTTTGAGAGTCCTTTAGAACAGCATGGTAATTTGCTTTGGTTATGAAATTAGTCCAAATATGATAGGCATCCAAGATTGGTATAATAAAAACTTTCATAAAAAGGTGCATTGAATACTATGAGAAGTTTGATACTTGATAATTGTTTTGAGATATAAATATGGTGATATTAGAGTTGTGCTAGTTGAGTAGTTGTGAATTTGAGAAATACTTGTGTTGAAGTTTGCATGTCCCATAGCATGCATGTATGGTAACCGTTGTGTAACAAATTTGAAACATGAGGTGTTCTTTGATTGTCTTCCTTACGAGTGGTAGTCGGGGACGACCGATGGTCTTGTCCAACCAATCTATCCCCCTAGGAGCATGCGCATAATACTTGGTTTTTGATGATTTGTAGATTTTTGCAATAAGTATGTGAGTTCTTTATGACTAATGTTGAGTCCATGGATTATATGCACTCTCACCTTTCCATCATTGCTAGCCTCTTCGGTACCATGATTTGCCCTTTCTCACCTTGAGAGTTGGTGCAAACTTCGCCAGTGCATCCAAACCCCGTGATATGATATGCTCTATCGCACATAAACCTCCTTATATCTTCCTCAAAACAGCCACCATACCTACCTATTATGGCATTTCCATAGCCATTCTGAGATACATTGCGATGCAACTTCCACCATTTCATTTATTATGACACGCTTCATCATTGTCATATTGCCTTGCATGATCATGTAGTTGACATCATTTTTGTGGCTAAGCCACCATGCATAATTTATCATACATGGCACTCTTGATTCATTTCCCTTCCCAGTACACCGCCGGAGGAATTCATATAGAGTCATATTTTGTTCTAGTATCGAGTTGTAATCATTGAGTTGTACATAAATAGAAGTGTGATGATCATCATTAATAGAGCATTGTCCCAAATAAAAAAGGCCAAATAAAAAAAGGCCCAACAAAAAAAGAAATAAAAAGGGACAATGCTACTATCCTTTTTTTTCCACACTTGTGCTTCAAAGTAGCACCATGATCTTTATGATAGAGAGTCTTTTTTGCCACTTTCATATACTAGTGGGAATTTTTCAATATAGAACTTGGCTTGTATATTCCAACAATAGGCTTCCTCAAATGCCCTAGGTCTTCGTGAGCAAGCAAGTTGGATGCACACCCACTTAGTTTCTTTTGTTGAGCTTTCATACATTTATAGCTCTAGTGCATCCGTTGCATGGCAATCCCTACTCCTTGTATTGACATCAATTGATGGGCATCTCCCTAGCCCGTTGATTAGTCCTGTCGATGTGAGACTTTCTCCTTTTTTGTCTTCTCCACATAACCCCCATAATTATATTCTATTCCAAACATAGTGCTATATCCATGGCTCACGCTCATGTATTGCGTGAAAATTGAAAAAAGTTTGAGATTACTAAGGTATGAAAAAATTGCTTGGCTTGTCATCGGGGTTGTGCATGATGAGAGCATTCTTGTGTGACGGAAATGGAGCATGACCAAACTATATGATTTTGTAGGGATGAACTTTCTTCGGCCATGTTATTTTGAGAAGACATGATTGCTTAGTTAGTATGCTTGAAGTATTATTATTTTTATGTCAATATTAAACTTTTGTCTTGAATCTTTCGGATCTGAATATTCATGCCACAATAAAGAAAATTTCATTGAGAATTATGCTAGGTAGCATTCCACATCAAAAATTCTGTTTTTATCATTTACCTACTCGAGGACGAGCAGGAATTAAGCATGGGGGTGCTTGATATGTCTCCAACGTATCTATAATTTTTGATTGTTCCATGCTATTATATTATCTGTTTTGGATGTTTAATGGACTTTATTATATACATTTATATTATTTTTGGGACTAACCTACTAACCCAAGGCCCAGTGCAAATTGCTATTTTTTTGCATATTTTAGTGTTTCGTAGAAAAGGAATATCAAACGGAATGGAACCTTCGGGAGAGTTATTTTTGGCACAAACGTGATCCAGGGGACTTGAAGTGGACGCCAAGAAATAAGCGAGGAGGCCATGAGGCAGGCAGGCACACCTGCCCCCTGGGCGGGCCCTCCACGCTCGTGGGCCCCACGCATCTCCACCGACCTACTTCTTCCTCCTATATATATCCATATACCCTAAAACATCCAGGAGCACCATGAAACCCTATTTCCACCGCCGCAACCTTCTGTACCCAAGAGATCCCATCTTAGGGCCTTTTCCGGAGCTCTGCCAGAGGGGGAATCAATCACGGAGGGCTTCTACATCAACACCATAGCCTCTCCGATGATGTGTGAGTAGTTTACCATAGACCTTCGGGTCCATAGTTATTATCTAGATGGCTTCTTCTTTCTCTTTGGATATCAATACAAAGTTCTCCTCGATCTTCTTGGAGATCTATTCGATGTAATTCTTTTTGCGTTGTGTTAGTCGAGATCCGATGAATTGTGGGTTTATGATCAAGAATATCTATGAACAATATTTGATTCTTCTCTGAAATCTTTTATGTATGATTTTTTATCTTTGTAAGTCTCTTTGAATTATCAGTTTGGTTTGGCCTACTAGATTGATCTTTCTTGCAATGGGAGAAGTGCTTAGCTTTGGGTTCAATCTTGCGGTGTCCTTTCCCAGTGACAGCACGGGCAGCAAGGCACGTATTGTATTGTTGCCATCGAGGATAAGAAGATGGGGTTTATATCATATTGCTTGAGTTTATCCCTCTACATCATGTCATCATGCCTAATGCATTACTCTGTTCTTATGAACTTAATACTCTAGATGCATGCTGGATAGCGGTTAATGTGTGGAGTAATAGTAGTAGATGCAGAATCATTTCGGTCTACTTGTCGCGGACATGATGCCTATATACATGATCATGCCTAGATATTCTCATAATTATGTATACTTTTCTATCAATTGCTCGACAGTAATTTGTTCACCCACCGTAATACTTATGCTATCTTGAGAGAAGCCACTAGTGAAACCTATGGCCCCCGGGTCTATCTTTCATCATATAAGTTTCCAATCTATTTTACTTTGCAACCTTTACTTTCAATCTATATCATAAAAATACCAAAAATATTTATCTTATTATCTCTATCAGATCTCACTTTTGCAAGTGGTCGTGAAGGGATTGACAACCCCTTTATCGCGTTGGTTGCAAGGTTCTTATTTGTTTGTGTAGGTGCGAGGTGACTTGCGTGTAGTCTCCTACTGAATTGATACCTTGGTTCTGATACGTCTCCGTCGTATCTATAATTTTTGATTGTTCCATGCCAATATTATTCAACTTTCATATACTTTTTGGCAACTTTTTATATTATTTTTGGGACTAGCATATTGATCCAGTGCCCAGTGCCAGTTCCTATCTGTTGCATGTTTTTGGTTTCGCAGAATATCCATATCAAACAGAGTCCAAACGGGATAAGAACGGACGGAGCTTATTTTTGGAAAATATGGAAAATTTGGAAGGAAAATCAACGCGAACCAGTGCTCGAGGTGGTCACGAGGCAGGGGGGCGCCCCCCCTAGGGCGCGCCCCCTACCCTCGGGAGCCCACCGTAAGGCGGTTGACGCTCTTCTTTTGCCGCAAGAAAGCTAATATTCGAAAAGAAAATCACGGCGAAGGTTTCAGGCCGATCGGAATTACGGATCTCCATATATATACGAAACGGTGAAACAGAACGCAGAACCAGAGAGAAACAGATAGATGGATCCAATCTCGGAGGGGCTCTCTCCCCTCCCATGCCATGGAGGCCAAGGACCAGAGGGGAAACCCTTCTCCCATCTAGGGAGGAGGTCAAGGAAGAAGAGGAAGAAGGGGGCCCCTCTCCTCCTCTCCTCCGGTGGCGCCGGAACACCGCCGTGGCTATCATCATCATCACCGCGATCTACACCAACACCTCCGCCATCTTCACCAACATCTCCATCACCTTTCCCCCTCTATCTACATCGGTCCACTCTCCCGCAACCCGCTGTACCCTCTACTTGAACATGGTGCTTTATGCTTCATATTATTATCCAATGATGTGTTGCCATCCTATGATGTCTGAGTAGATTTTCGTTGTCCTATCGGTGGTTGATGAATTGCTATGATTGATTTAATTTGCATGTGGTTATGTTGCTGTCCTTTGGTGCCCATCATATGAGCGCGCGCGTGGATCACACCATAGGGTTAGTTGTATGTTGATAGGACTATGTATTGGAGGGCAAGAGTGACAGAAGCTTCAACCTAGCATAGAAATTGATGCATACGGGATTGAAGGGGGACCAATATATCTTAATGCTATGGTTGGGTTTTACCTTAATGAACATTAGTAGTTGCGGATGCTTGCTAATAGTTCCAATCATAAGTGCATAGAATTCCAAGTAAGGGATGACATGCTAGCAGTGGCCTCTCCTAAATAATACTTGCTATCGGTCTAGTAAAGTAGTCAATTGCTTAGGGGCAATTTCGCAACTCCTACCACCACTTTTCCACACTCGCTATATTTACTTTATTGCTTCTTTACTTACAACAGCCCCTAGTTTTATTTACGTACTCTTTATTATCTTGCAAACCTATCCAACAACACCTACAAAGTACTTCTAGTTTCATACTTGTTCTAGGTAAAGCGAACGTCAAGCATGCGTAGAGTTGTATCGGTGGTCAATAGAACTTGAGGGAATATTTGTTCTACCTTTAGCTCCTCGTTGGGTTCGACACTCTTACTTATCGAAAACTGTTGCGATCCCCTATACTTGTGGGTTATCAAGACCTTTTTCTGGCGCCGTTGCCGGGGAGCAATAGCGTGGGGTGAATATTCTCGTGTGTGCTTGTTTGCTTTATCACTAAATAATTTTTATTTGCTGTTCTTAGTTGTTTCCTATCTTCAGTTATGGGTAGGAAACGCAAAATACCAAAAAAATTAGTTGTACCTACTGAACCAATGGTTGAAGAACCAATCAAAATCTATCACACTGCTGAAGCTTATTACTTGGATCATCTTCGATCCCTATGTGCTCGTGCTGAAACCCCAACTAGCTTAGTTGAGGGCAAATCTTTAGATGAGCATGCTTGTTATGTGCGACACCGTATATCTGAAAAAGGGAAATTATTATGGAGTCAAATTCAACGTTTGCAATGCTATGCTTGGAATTTATGTGAATTATATGATTTTACTTGTTGTTTTGAAAACCCTAAGAAACACCTTCCCTACCAATGTGAGTTTATTTATAATGGAATCTTATCTTCTTATGCTAAAGGTGTTTATAGTTACTATGATGTTCAACAAATTGAAGAATTTGTTGCTTTTGAGGGTGCTTATGAAATTGCTTCTTTGATTGAAAAGTATGATGCTACTTTTCACAAATCTGAAAATTTTGCTATACTTAAATATTGCTATGATAATTATGCTTCTAATACCTATTTTAAACAATATATTGAGGAATACTCCGCTGTCCAAGAAGAGACTAATATTTTGCAGGAATCTATGGAAGAAGAAATTGATGAAACTGTGAGCTCATTGGATGAGAAAGATGAGGAGAAGAGCGAAGAACGAAAGGAGGAAGAGCGGATTGATCACCCGTGCCCACCTTCTAATGAGAGTAACTCTTCAACTCATACATTGTTTAATTTCCCTTCGTGCTTACCGAAGGATGAATGCTATGATAATTGCTATGATCCCGTCGATTCATTTGAAATATCCCTTTTTGATGATGCTTGCTATGCTTGTGGTCAAGATGCCAATATGAATTATGCTTATGGAGATGAACTTGCTATAGTTCCTTATGTTAAACATGAAATTTTTGCTATTGCACCCACACATGATAGTCCTATTATCTTTTTGAATTCTCCCGACTACACTATATCGGAGAAGTTTGCACTTACTAAGGATTATATTGATGGGTTGCCTTTTACCATTGCACATGATGATTTTGATGAATATAATATGCATGTGCTTGCTGCTCCTACTTGCAATTATTATGAGAGAGGAACTATATCTCCACCGAACACCTCTCTATGTTTCCAATATCATAGAATTGCAAGAAACTGTTTATACTATGCATTGGCCTTTACTTTGTGTGCATGAATTGTTCTTTTATGACATGCCGATGCATAGGAAGAGAGTTAGAATTCGTCATTTCTTGATATATGTTGCTTTGTGCTCACTACTAAATTACAAATCATTGTTAATTAAAATTGGCTTTGATATACCTTGGGATTCGGGTGGATTCACTACTTGAGCACTATATGCCTAGCTTAATGGCTTTAAAGAAAGCGCTGCTAGGGAGACAACCTGGAAGTTTTAGAGTCATTTATTTCTATTGAGTGCTTTCATATAGTTTAAAAACAACAAAAATAAAGAGGGGAACCCAAAACTTTTCAAAAAGGAAAGTGAAAGTGAGAAAGACAAGCACTGTTGAAGTGGGAGAGCTCCTTGAACTTTGTTCATGCTCACGGCAACTTTGCGAATCTTGATTACAGAAACTTTTCAACAAAAATAATTATCTCCTTGTACAATTCCATTGTATTATAAAAATAATGTGCCAAGGTATGCCTTTAGGATGTTTACATTTGCTTGATGGTTTGTATGGTGCAGGACAGAAACTTTGGCTGTAGTGCGCGATTTTACATTTTTTGCTGGAACTTCAAATGGTTCTGATTCTTTTTGCACTGTCTTCCTATACGAATTATTTATTTTTCCTAATTTTGGTAGAATTTTTAAAGTATCATAAGTATGGTGAATGTTCAGGTTATTACAGACTGTTCTGTTTTAGACAGATTCTGTTTTTGATGCATAGTTTGCTTGTTTTGATGAAACTATCAATTCATATCAGTGGATTAAGCCATGAAAAAGTTATATTACAGTAGGCACAATGCAAAAAAAATATGAATTGGTTTGCAACAGTACTTAGAGTAGTGATTTGCTTTATTATACTAACGGATCTTACCGAGTTTTCTGTTGAAGTTTTGTGTGGATGAAGTGTTCGATGATTGAGAAGGTCTCGATGTGAGAAGAAGGAAGAGAGGCAAGAGCTCAAGCTTGGGGATGCCCGAGGCACCCCAAGTAAATATTCAAGGAGACTCAAGCGTCTAAGCTTGGGGATGCTGGGGAGGCATCCCCTCTTTCTTCAACAAATATCGGTATGTTTTCGGATTCATTCCGTTCATGCGATATGTGCAAGTCTTAGAGCGTCTTTTGCATTTATGTTTTTATTTTTATTTTTATGCACCATGCTGGTATGAGATAGTCCTTGGTTGATTTATAGAATGCTCTTTGCACTTCACTTATATCTTTTGAGTATGGCTTTATAGAATGCTTCATGTGCTTCACTTATATCATTTGAAGTTTGGATTGCATGTTTCTCTTCACTTAGACAACCGCCATTTTATAGAATGCTCTTTTTCTTCACTTATATTTGTTAGAGCATGGGCATATCTTTTGTAGAAAGAATTAAACTCTCTTGCTTCACTTATATCTATTTAGAGAGATGACAGGAATTGGTCATTCACATGGTTAGTCATAAATCCTACATAAAACTTGTAGATCACTAAATATGATATGTTTGATTCCTTGCAATAGTTTTTGCGATATAAAGGTGGTGACATTAGAGTCATGCTAGTCAAGTAATTGTGAAATTGAGAAATACTTGTGTTGAGGTTTGCAAGTCCCGTAGCATGCACGTATGGTGAACCGTTATGTAACGAAGTCGGAGCATGAGGTGTTTATTGATTGTCTTCCTTATGACTGGCGGTCAGGGACGAGCGATGGTCTTTTCCTACCAATCTATCCCCCTAGGAGCATGCGCGTAGTACTTTGTTTCGATGACTAATAGATTTTTGCAATAAGTATGTGAGTTCTTTATGACTAATGTTGAGTCCATGGATTATACGCACTCTCACCCTTCCACCATTGCTAGCCTCTCTAGTACTGCGCAACTTTCGCCGGTACCATAAACCCACCATATACCTTCCTCAAAACAGCCACCATACCTACCTATCATGGCATTTCCATAGCCATTCCGAGATATATTGCCATGCAACTTCCATCATCATCATATACATGACTTGAGCATTTATTGTCATATTGCTTTGCATGATCGTAATATAGCTAGCATGATGTTTTCATGGCTTGTCCTTTTTTATGTCATTGCTACGCTAGATCATTGCACATCCCGGTACACCGCCGGAGGCATTCATATAGAGTCATATCTTTGTTCTAGATATCAAGTTGTAATATCGAGTTGTAAGTAAATAAAAGTGTGATGATCATCATTACTAGAGCATTGCCCCAGTGAGGAAAGGATGATGGAGACTATGATTCCCCCACAAGTCGGGATGAGACTCCGGACGAAAAAAAAGAGAGAAAGGCCAAAAAAAGATAAAAAATGAGATAAAAAGAGAGAAGGGGCAATGTTACTATCCTTTTTTCCACACTTGTGCTTCAAAGTAGCACCATGTTCTTCATATAGAGAGTCTCTTGAGTTATCACTTTCATATACTAGTGGGAATTTTCATTATAGAACTTGGCTTGTATATTCCAACGATGGGCTTCCTCAAATGCCCTAGGTCTTCATGAGCAAGCAAGTTGGATGCACACCCACTTAGTTTCAGTTTGAGCTTTCATATACTTATAGCTCTAGTGCATCCGTTGCATGGCAATCCCTACTCCTCATATTGATATCTATTAATGGGCATCTCCATAGCCCGTTGATACGCCTAGTTGATGTGAGACTTTCTCCTTTTTTGTCTTCTCCACATAACCCCCACCATCATATTCTATTCCACCTAAAGTGCTATGTCCATGGCTCACGCTCACGTATTGCGTGAAAGTTGAAAAGGTTTGAGAACGTCAAAAGTATGAAACAATTGCTTGGCTTGTCATCAGGGTTGTGCATGATGTGAATTCTTTGTGTGGTGAAGATGGAACATAGCCAGACTATATGATTTTGTAGGGATGAGCTTTCTTTGGCTATGTTATTTCAATAAGACATAATTGCTTGGTTGGTATGCTTGAAATATTATTGTCTTTATGTCAAAGGATAGACTATTGCTTTGAATCACTCATGTCTTAATATTCATGCCATGATTAGACATATGATCAAGATTATGCTAGGTAGCATTCCACATCAAAAATTATCTTTTTTATCATTTACCTACTCGAGGACGAGCAGGAATTAAGCTTGGGGATGCTGATACGTCTCCGTCGTATCTATAATTTTTTATTGTTCCATGCCAATATTATTCAACTTTCATATACTTTTTGGCAACTTTCTATATTATTTTTGGGACTAACATATTGATCCAGTGCCCAGTGTTAGTTCCTGTCTGTTGTATGTTTTTGGTTTCGCAGAATATCCATATCAAACGGAGTCCAAACGGGATAAAAACGGACAGAGCTTATTTTTGGAAAATATGGAAAATTCAGAAGGAAAATCAACGCGAACCAGTGCCCGAGGTGGCCACGAGGCAGGGGGCGCCCCCTACCCTCATGAGCCCACAGTAAGGCGGTTGACGCGCTTCTTTTGCTGCAAGAAAGCTAATATTCAGAAAAAAATCACGGCGAAGGTTTCAGGCCAATCGGAGTTACGGATCTCCATATATATACGAAACGGTGAAACAGAACGCAGAACCAGAGAGAAATAGAGAGATAGATCCAATCTCGGAGGGGCTCTCGCCCCTCCCATGCCATGGAGGCCAAGGACCAGAGGGGAAACCCTTCTCCCATCTAGGGAGGAGGTCAAGGAAGAAGAGGAAGAAGGGGGCCCCTCTCCCCCTCTCCTCCGGTGGCGCTGGAACGCCGCCATGGCCATCATCATCATCACCGCGATCTACACCAACACCTCCGCCATCTTCACCAACATCTCCATCACCATCCCCCCTCTATTTACAGCGGTCCACTCTCCCGCAACCCGTTGTACCCTCTACTTGAACATGGTGCTTTATGCTTCATATTATTATCCAATGATGTGTTGCCATCCTATGATGTCTGAGTAGATTTTCATTGTCCTATCGGTGGTTGATGAATTGCTATGATTGATTTAATTTTCTTGTGGTTATATTGTTGTCCTTTGGTGCCCATCATATGAGCGTGCGCGTGGATCACACCATAGGGTTAGTTGTATGTTGATAGGACTATGTATTGGAGGGCAAGAGTGACAGAAACTTCAACCTAGCATAGAAATTGATGCATACGGGATTGACGAGGGACCAATATATCTTAATGCTATGGTTGGGTTTTACCTTAATGAACATTAGTAGTTGCGAATGCTTGCTAATAGTTCCAATCATAAGTGCATAGAATTCCAAGTAAGGGATGACATGCTTGCAATGGCTTCTCCCACATAATACTTGTTATCGGTCTAGTAAAGTAGTCAATTGCTTAGGGGCAATTTCGCAACTCCTACCACCACTTTTCCACACTCGCTATATTTACTTTATTGCTTCTTTACTTACAACAGCCCCTAGTTTTATTTACGTACTCTTTATTATCTTGCAAACCTATACAACAACACCTATAAAGTGCTTATAGTTTCATACTTGTTGTGGGTAAAGCGAACGTCAAGCGTGCGTAGAGTTGTATCGGTGGTCGATAGAACTTGAGGGAATATTTGTTCTACCTTTAGCTCCTCGTTGGGTTCGACACTCTTACTTATCGAAAATTGTTGCGATCCCCTATACTTGTGGGTTATCAAGAGGTTCTCAAAAACTGAGGGAAATACTTACGCTACTTTGCTGCATCACCCTTTACTCTTCAAGGGAAAAAACCAACGCAGTGCTCAAGAGGTAGCACGCGACATAGCGATAGCATCGAGACGACTAGCATAGCAAAGATAGTAGTGGTATCTAGGATAACGGTCATCTTGCCTGAAATCCCGCTAGGAAGAAGACCGAATCCATGAAGAAGATGAACCAACATAGTCGAACGGATCCTCACAGTCGCAACGTAACCGGAACTATCAAGGAGAAGCGCAACCGGAAAGAAGCAAACATGATAAACACACAAACATAAACATGGCATGATGCACAAACAAGTATGATGCATATTCGATTTTAGTAGCATGGCATAGCATGACAAGGTGCAACAAGCAATACTACAAATTAAGTGGAGCTCAGAATGTAACGAGTTGCCTATTGACGAAACACCACATTTAATTATCTAGTTCGATCTCGTTAAAGCTACTCAACAATATTAAATGTTGGTTAACATGGCAAGAGGTGAAGCATAAGTAAACTACATATTTAGGCATTTTAAATGAGGCCGGAAACAACAACAATAATTACAGAAAATCCCCATATGCATATTTTTCTATTTAAAGCAACAACAATTCTAAACATTTTAGATGTTGTTATCATGATACAAATGACATATGCAAGTTGGATGCAATTTTATGAAAATGTTGACATGAGCATGTTATGAAGCATTTGTCACCATGGCGGAACGAAAGGGGTGCCACGGCAACGACAACGAAAATTGTGCCACGGCAACATTCTGATGATCCGACAACTCATTGAGATACCGGTGCAAAAGAGTAAGTGTGCGGATGTGCGAAACATGCTATAGATGGTGGGGTGATCCCGGTTACCGGGTCTCCCACCTGACGATCGCATGGCAAACGAGGGAACGTGCAACAACTCCTACTCCGTGCAAACATAGGGTTCATCTCATACACATAGTGCATGCATACGGTCCACATGTGGTCGTCTCGGCGTTATACCTTTGAAGCATGCGATTCGGGGTGGTTTGGGTCAAAGCGGTGTAGGGGAAGTAGATGTTCTCGGGGCGGTCGTAGTGGAAGTAGCGGTGCACATGTGATGAACTTGACGTATTCGAGGTCTTCGGGGGTCGTCGTGGAAGTAGACGGAAGTAGTGGTACACTGCGTCCGGTCAGGTGGTGAGCCATCTTTGAACTTGGCGGTCTTGATGGTTCCACATCGATCGTGGAGGTCCACATTTCGTAGATGTTCGGGGTCAACAGTAGTGTAAGTTGGCGTTCCCTGATTTGGACGATCTTGACAACGATAAAAGGGGCCAGTGATGGTGCACGAAGGCAGCGAGAGTTTCGGTGTCATGAAACGCGTGGTGGTGTGCTCGGGGTCCATGGAGGGGCGCTGGTTGCCGTGGGGCAGCAAGGCTGCAAGGGGGGTCGGGATGCGATGGTGGTGGCATGGAGTGCTTGACGAGGGCGTGCACAGGAGGTCATGACGGCACGGTGACGAAACGCAGCGGCAGCAAGGCACGAGGAAGGCCATGGCAGGCGAAAGGGGTCATGCAGAGGGGGGTTTGGGGGAGCTTGATGTAGGAAGGCGACAACCATGGACGGCGCTCGGGAGGTGGGGTCGCGGGAGATACGACGGGTCGTGCGGATGGAGGACGCCGGCGAGGAGATCCGGCAAGGGCGGTGCAGACCGGCCGTGGGGCTCGCTGGAGAAGGAGTTGAGGGAAAGCAGCGGCAAAGGCCATGGAGGCCGGGTCGTCGGAGCTTCGAGCTCGGCGTCCATGGCAGGACGACGAGGAGGCCAGAGGAGGAGGGCCATGGAGGAGGCACAGGGGTCCTGCCGGCGAGGAGAGGCAGAGGCGACAAGGCGGCGGAGGTCACCGGCAGAGGGACCGGGCACAGGGGTGCGTGGCCATGGGGATCGGGATGCCTCTCCTGTGCGTGGTGACGACGCGAGGGAGGAGATGAGGGAGAGTGGGGGATCGAGGGAGAGAGCTAGGGTTATAGGTGCGGCTGGGCTTAGGTGGGCCGCTGGGATGGCTCTGCCTAGCTAGGCCTAGTGGCCGGCTCGGCTGTGGGGACGTTGGGCCGGCCCTCTTCTCTCTCTCTCTCTCTCTCTCTCTCTCTCTCTCTCTCTCTCTCTCTCTCTCTCTCTCTCTCTAATTTATCTCTCTATTTCAAAGAAACAGAAGCTTAGAAGAAATGTCGAGAGAGATTGGAATGGAGTTTGGGCATGGAGTTAATTTTCTCAAACTCACAAAAAATGAGTTTGATCCCAGAAAATAGAAATGGATATGATTGAGAGAATTAAGTTCAAACTCATTTGAATTAAATGCAAATGGGTTTGAATAGGAGGTTGGTGTTTGGAAGTTCCAAAAATGCCGAGAATTTGGTGGTGCTTGGAAAAGTGATGAAAGAATATGTGGGCAACGTTGGAGGTTAATAATTGAGTTAGAAGGCATGGAATATTTGCAAGTATGTTATGGTGATTCCAAAGTTAATGGAACATTTTAATATAGCTCCCTAATAATAGTAGGAGACTTTGAATATGTTTTAAAGAGAAATCACCATGTGCATTTCCCTCAATTTAAATGGATCGAAGATCCACACGATTTATTTATTTGAGTTTTAAAAAGGGGTGCATGATGCAATGATGAATGCAACAAACAGAACAAATCACACGACGAAACTCGGAAAACATGGAAGGCATCTGAAGCGTCGGTCTCGGGTCGTTACAACTCTCCTACACTTACAAGATATCTCGCCCCGAGATCTAGGGATGGCACCGGAGAGAAGGGGAAGAGGAAGAGGTAAAACAAAGTTGCTTCTTTGACAAATGAGCGAAACCAGGAACCTTGAGAGGTTGAACAACTTGAAAGAAAGAATACAACGAAGATGAACAAAGTTGAAAACACTCCGTTAGAAAAGAGGAACAAGGAACATTACGAGAACCTTGTAGGTTGAAAGACATAAGAAAAGGGTTACAAAAGACAAGAAGTACATGCAAGCAGTCCGATTGAAGATGGAAGGCATAGAATATGAACTTGGCAAAATGAAAGCACTTGGATGAGACTCCGGTTAAAAGAGGAATGATAGACACAACACTCCGATTAAATGGATAAGCAATAAAAGAACATGATCTTGACAAAACAAGATGATGGGTCGAAGAGAGCAACATCACAATGCCTCAGGAAGAAATGAAAGAATCGAATGGAATGAATGGAGGAAAACAAGATCTTGAAAGAGCATGCTTACAGGAAATGCTAGAACGGAGTTGTTGGATTATCAATAATGAAAGGATAAGCTTGTTGTGGGCTTATGGAAAACATCTCAAAAATTGAGGTGCAATTCTGCCATTAACGGAAACAATTGATTTGACCGAGAGCACCTAAGAGATGAAACACTTCTTCCACCAAGATGATAAGAGATAACTTGGATCCTTGATAAGCACCGCAAATAGAAACAATCCTTAGGAAAGGCTGTGGGTGAAATATAATCCAAGATAACTCCAAGGAAGAAAGTGATTGGTTTAAATATCTCATTCCTGAAAACTTATGAATCATGAAACATGAAGGAAATTGTCAAGAATGACATAACACCACCTCAAAAGATAAGGTAGGAAGAATTGCACTTCGGAATGCACAATGAAGAATACTTGAGCTCCAGCAAGAATCTTGACGAATACTTCAATAATGAATTAAATCCTTGATGAACCACCATGAAGAAACTCGTGAACAACCCCGGTAAGAAAAGAAATGGTAGGAAGGAAGTGAACATTGAAAAATAACAAGATGAAAACCGTGTGATGATTTAGATGGAGCTTCGTGATGAAATAAGTGAGAGATCTTGGAACTCTGAAAAGAAAAGATGAAGCATCTCAAACCAAGAATGTGATATGACAAACAACTCCAGAAAGAAAGATGAATCGCTTGGATGAAACAAGAATCAGAATTATGTTATGCATATCCTTCACCAATTTAAATTGATGACAAGCAACGAATTTGGCATACTACTTATTCCTCTTGAAAAGGATTGAGGAGAGATATAGGCAAACTTGGGAAAATCTTCATGAACCACCGGTAGGATTGCAAAGAATGAATGAATTGATATGATAATCAAGGAAGAGAACTCTTGAACGAACCACCATAAGGATTGAAACGAATGATGAAAAGATAATGACTCTCCGGAAAGCATTACGAATGCACGAAGATGATACAAGGGAACAAAGAGATCACGAGCTGATTAGAGAATACTTGAACGATGCACCGGATGAATATGGAGACGAACAAAGAGGCAACAATTAAAGAATAGTTGGAGGACGAAGTTGGAAACTGAGAACGAAGAAATCTTCCGAAATGATGGCCTCCGGATGATCGAGAGACAAGCAACTCCTGAAATTTTTCGGATGGGTATGAAAAGAATTCTCATAACTGGAAATGATTTGAGAGGATGGCATGAAGCTAGAACCACGAATCTTCAAGAGAACGGACCAAGATTTAGGAAAAATTCTTCTTCGGTCTTCAAATGTTGAGAATGGTGATGAGAACCACCATGATAATTGATGAGACACTCCGGAAGAATGAAAAGCGAAGAGGTTGAGCCAACGATGATAAATGTTTTGAAAGCAATCTAGGAGAAAACATATGACTGATGGAATCTATTCTTACGTCACACTTTAAAAGAATTCGAGAATAACTCTGAAAAATTTAGAAGTGTCAGGTAAGATCCTGGGAAAATACATGTGGGTTAGGGCCCACTCAAAAGAGAACACCGCTGGAAATGATTACTCGAAAGAGAGATTGCACCGGTTGAGTTAAATGGCTCGAATGAGATAACAACCTCAAAATAACTTGAACGGATGAGAATGGAAACGTGAATCTTCTCAGATATCTTCAACACTCCAGAACCCTTGAATGGCGAGAAGTGAATGATTAAGAGGTCCACCGGCATGAGAAAGAATTTGAAAGGAGGAAAGGGATATGATCAACACCGAAATCTTGAATTTAATCCACCGGAAAATAGTATGAGAGCGAAGAATGATGAACTTGAAGCTTCCTTAGCATCTTCCTGAGAATCACCAGGTAAGAACTTTGAAGGAAAAGAATGAAGAGACTTCACATCAATTAAATGGATACTTGATTACGGATTCTGGCTCCATGAAGAAAAGGGTGGGACGGTGGGAAAAACAAAGGCAACTTGGACGAATGGAACAGACAAATCCTCAGGCTTCTCGACGGCGCCCATATGGAATAACTTGAAGAGAAGTGCACCGGTTGAAAAGGATTGACATGACAATGTCGATGATCAAGAAGGATTAGCACTCCCATAGAAATAGGAGAACACTGATTAGGAAAAAGGTATAGAATTAACACGTAATATGGAAGCAACTCGAATACCACAACTCAAAACAAAACAAAGGATTTAGCATGCAGAATAAGCCGGAAGAAACATAAGATAGACCCCATATCGTATCATGTGTCTGTTGGAAGGATATCCTACGTGATACTTGAATTCCCACCTAAGAACTCCTGAAACTTTCTGGTTATGCAATCTGGTGTTGGGGATACAGGGAAGCACAAATATCTCACACAACTAACAAATCCTACACTCCAACTGTATCCATCCATCAACACATAACCAAGAAAACCTCGGAAATCATGTACCTCAGACCTTCAAAAACATCTGATATACTAGATGTGGCAATACATCTGATCGCTCTCCCTAGTACTAGGTGTTGTCAAACTACTCTCACCACAAAGAGTATAGAAGCGTTTTCGATGTCGGCGACCTCTGGTATTCCGAAACTGAAACGATAAGCACTGTGACAAAAAACACCTTGGAGCTCAACTCCCCGGGACACTGCCACAACCCCTAAATGTCGAGGGGCACCAAGACAGAATTCTTGTCAGAATGATATCACAACGATCCAACAATACCCTAGTGATCCTAAAAAAATTGAGTGAAAAAGGATAGAAGAGTGGGAAAACACCTACATCATGATTCCTCACCAGAGCGACGAAGTGGCTGAAGAGTAAAAGAATTCCTACTCTCCGATATATAACTATGCTCAAAATAATAATTTTTTTCTAGACTCAACAACAGCAGCGGTTCGATCAATCAAGGGGCTACTATGGTTGGTTAGGCTCTGATACCAACTTGTAGCGCCCAAGATGCGATTCTATCCCAATCACGTGGTGAAATCATGATCGAGGCACAATTGCATTTTGAACGCATAGCAAGGTGGATATCATTACAACATACCATGTACTGAATAGATAAGAATACAAGATAAAGGCTTACACTAGCCACAAGCTACAACATGAATACAACAGTTCATCAACACATAGAAAACATCATACAAAAGAGCAGGATCCGACTATGGATGAAATCAAACGAAAAAGAAGAACGCCATCCACCCTGCTAATCCCAGGCTCCCCAGCCCGCAACCTATCCCTTGGTCGAAGAAGCAGAAGAAGAACTCCAAACAAGCGAACATCGCACTCGCGTCAGATCATCACTTTACATGTACCTGCAATTGTTGTTGTAGTAATCTGTGAGCCATGAGGACTTAGCAATCCCATTACCATGGGTATCAAGACTAGCAAAGCTTAATGGGTATGGAATGGATACGTGTTGAGATTGCAGCAAGCGGCTAAACACTATATGGTGGCTAACTTATGAGTACAAGGATAAGATGAGAAACTAAGCAACGGTCGTAAACTAGTAATGATCAAGAAATGATCCTGAACTACTTACGAGTCAAACATAACCCCACCGTGTTCTCTTCCCAAACCTTGTCGAAAAGAGATCGTCAAGGTTACGCATACGGTTGGTGTGTTTTATTTGGGTTTAGTTCAAGTCCACTACAACCGGACATTAACAAATTCCCATCTGCCACATAACCACGGGCACGGCTCTTGAAAGTTTAAACCCTGCAGGGGTGTCCCAACTTAGCCCATTACAAGCTCACGATCCGCGGAGACAATCCTCCATCACAGGACCCTCCAATCGGACTCGAAATCCTGGTGCACAAGACATTTCGACAATGGTAAAACAAATCCAGCAAGACCTCCCGACGTGCCGACACCCTAATAGTAGTCGTGCGTATCTCATCTCAGGCCACGATCGGATGGGTCAAGCTGTGAGTAAAACCAGCCCTCGAGTTTCCCCGAGGTGGCCCCGTGGGCTGCCCGTTTGGGACCAACACCATCAGCGCTGGCCCCCTATATTATGTTGAATAATGAACCTTGGGTAGCGCTAACTCCCTATGCGTCAAATTTATTAACATATTTAGTTATTATGTTGAGAAAATGGTAAATCCAATGTTGGGCCTTGCTGGAAGAGTTTTATTCAAATCGAACTGTCAAGAGGGGCCCATAAACCCTCACCGTGTTAGGGACGCAAAAATCAAGGAACATAACACCGGTATGACGGAAACTAAGGTGGCAAGAGTGGAACAAAACACCAAGCAAAACGCTAAGCCTTCCACCCTTTACCAAGTATATAGATGCATTAATTAAATAAGAGATATTGTGATATCCCATGATATCCATGTCCCAACATGGAACAACCGGCAACTGCACCTGCAACTAGCAACGCTATAAGAGGGGCTAAGCAAAGCGGTAACATAGCCAAACAATGGTTTGCTAGAAAGGGTGGAAAGGTTAGAGGCTATCATGGCAATTTGGGAGGCTTAATAAACAAGTGGTAGGTAGCGCGACATAGCGATAGCATCGAGACGACTAGCATAGCAAAGATAGTAGTGGTATCTAGGATAATGGTCATCTTGCCTGAAATCCCGCTAGGAAGAAGACCGAATCCATGAAGAAGACGAACCAACATAGTAGAACGGATCCTCATAGTCGCAACATAACCGGAACTATCAAGGAGAAGCGCAACCGGAAAGAAGCAAACATCATGGTAAACACACAAGCATAAACATGGCATGATGCACAAACAAGTATGATGCATGTCCGGTTTAAATAGCATGGCATAGCATGGCAAAGTGCAACAAGCAATACTACAAATTAAGTGGAGCTCAAAATGTAGCGAGTTGCCTATTGACGAAACACCACATTTAATTATTTAGTTCGCTCTCGTTAAAGCTACTCAACAATATTAAATGTTGGTTAACATGGCAAGAGGTGAAGCATAAGTAAACTACACATTTAGGCATTTTAAATGATGCCGGAAACAACAACAATAATTCTGAAAATCCCCATATGCATATTTAGCAATTTAAAGCAACAACAATTCTAAACATTTTAGATGTTGTTATCATGATGCGGATGACATATGCAAGTTGGATGCAATTTTATGAAAATGTTGACATGAGCATGTTATGAAGCATTTGTCACCGTGGCGGAACAAAAGGGGTGCCACGGCAATGACAATGGAAATGGTGCCACGGCAACATTCCGATGATCTGACAACTCATTGATATACCAGTGCAAAAGAGTAAGTGTGCGGATGTGCGGAACATGCTATAGATGGTGGGGTGATCTCGGTTACCGGGTGTCCCACCTGACGATCGCATGGCAAACGAGGGAACGTGCAACAACTCCTACTCGGTGCAAACATAGGGTTCTTATCATACACACAGTGCATGCAAACAGTCCACATGTGGTCATCTCGGCGTTATACCTTTGAAGCATGCGATTCGGGGTCGTTTAGGTCAAAGCGGTGTAGGGGAAGTAGATGGTCTCGGGACGGTCATAGTGGAAGTAGCGGTGCACATGTCAAAGATGAACTTGACGTATCCCGGGTCTTGGGGGTCATCGTGGAAGTAGGCGAAAGTAGTGGTACACAGTGTCGATAGAGGCACTCGTGGTCTTGGCGACAGTAGAGGCACACATTCGAAGTGGAACTTGATGCATCATCGTGGAACTTGGCGCATCCAAAGGGTACTTGATGGGCTCGGTCAGGTGGCGAGGCATCTTTGAACTTGGCGGTCTTGACGGTTCCACATCGATCATAGAGGTCCACGTTTCGTAGATGTTCAGGGTCAACAGTAGTGGAACTTGGCGTTCCCTGATTTGGACGGTCTTGACAACGATAGAAGGGGCTAACGGTGGTGCACGAAGGCAGCGAGAGTTTCAGTGTCATGCAACGCAAGGTGGTGATGCTCGGGGTCCATGGAGGGGCGCTGGTGGCCGTGGGGTAGCTAGGCTGCAAGGGGGTTCTGGATGTGATCGTGGTGGCATGGAGTGCTTGACGAGGGCGTGCACATGAGGTCATGATGGCACGGTGACGAAACGCAGCGGCAGCATGGTGCGAGGAAATCCATGGCAGGCTAAAGGAATCATGCAGAGGGGGGTTTGGGGGAGAGAATTAAGTTCAAACTCATTTGAATGAAATGCAAATGGGTTTGAATAGGAGGTTGGTGTTTGGAAGGTCCAAAAATGCCGAGAATTTGGTGGTGCTTGGAAAAGTGATGAAAGAATATGTGGCAACGTTGGAGGTTAAGAATTGAGTTAGAAGGCATGGAATATTTGCAAGTATGTTATGGTGATTCCAAAGTTAATGGAACATTTTAATATAGCTCCCTAATAATAGTAGGAGACTTTGAATATGTTTTAAAGAGAAATCACCATGTGCATTTCCCTCAATTTAAATGGATCGAAGATCCACAAGATTTATTTATTTGAGTTTTAAAAAGGGGTGCATGATGACATGATGCAATGATGAATGCAACAAACAAAAAAAATCACATGAAGGAACTCGGAAAACATGGAAGGCATATGAAGTGTCGGTCTCGGGTCGTTACATTTGCTTATTGAAGAAAACCAAAAACTCCAAAAATATTTCAGTGTGTATCTCTAAACTTCTTTTCTTTTTATTCGAGTTGTACCGAGGAGAAGACCACGATGAAAATGTTGAGTGGCTCTCATATGAATAATTGTTGATCTAATAAAAAGCCCATTTTACCTTGTCTTCTCCTGAATAAAATGTTTGCAGATTCCAGCTTAGTCCACGGCACTCTCACACTATTATTATTTTCACATCGTTCAGCCGTGCAATTGAAAGGTAATAATGACGATGTTCGATGAAATGGCCATGGCAGAGAGAAACTGGTATGAACTCAACTTGTCCTGTTTGTGTAAATATGTTTAACCTAGTATCCATGATTCAGCCCATTACGATTAAACATGTTTACAATGACAATTAGAGATTATAGTTTCTCATGCCATGCATAAGTAGCTCGGAGTGGATAATGATTTATCTTGGATATCAACATTACGTTAAAATGATTGTGATGTAGTATGATGATATGGTATCCTCCTCTGAATGTTCAACTGGCTTGACTTGGCACATGTTCATGCATGTAGTTGAATTAAAAACCAAAATAGCCTCTATGATATTTATGTTCGTGGTGTTCATATCCTACTCATGATAGTGTCCAATGTTACTTATGCATAATGCATGTTCATGACCATTGTTGCTCTCTAGCTGGACGCTTCGCAATCTAATTGCTAGCCTTCGACTGTAGTAAGTGGGAATTCTGCTTGCACATCAAAAACCTTGAACCCAAAAGTTATTCCAGATGAGTCCATCATACCTACCTATATGCGTTATTACCCTGGCGTCCTAAGTAAATTTGCATGTGCCACCTCTAAAAACTTCTAATAAATGTCCCTTCTGTGTGCCTGGATCGTTCATGGAACGACAGGAGGTGGTCAGTATCTTCCATGCTAAGCGGGTTATTCTCAGGTCGAGTGTTTATTCACTTGCCATCGCACGAGAAAAGGGCGGTAATAGGGATGCCTAGTGCCAAACTATAGACAAAAAAATCTTACAAATAATCAAACAAAAACTCCCAATGGAGTCAAAACCTTTACTTCTATCGCTTGGGAACCGCTACTAGCATGCTTAGCATGGAAGATATTGATAACTAATGGTTGTGAAGTAAATGAGAAGGGTGCATGTCTCAAACTATCATTTACCTCTGTTTAAAACCTTAAGCTCTGGCACCTCTGCAAATCACTACTTCCCTCTGTGAAGGGACTATCTATTTACATTTATGTTGTGTCATCACCTTCTAAAACAAGCGCTAGAACCTGAGAGCACTGCTGTCATGACTTATGCATTGTGTGTAGACAATGTTGGGTGCATCATGACTGGATCTTTTCTACCATGAATTATAATGTTTAGTCGCTGCTTGAACTTTGGAGGTGCTCTGCATTTATGTTTTGCGGTCTCAGAAAGGGCTAGCGAGATACCACTATTGTCATGTTATATCATGGTTGTTTTGACAACGTGTTGCTGTCTGAGATATCTTATTATTGCTCGCTAGCTGATTATGTCATTGATATGAGTTAATATAATTTTTAAGAGTTATTGTCGGCATGGTTAGTTATGATGTTAGCTGAAAACCTGGGTGTTGTTTAAGCTTATTTATGCAAACAAGAGCAAAAGAGTTCGTAGAAGTTTTTCTTTTTCACTTTCAGTTTATCAACTGGATTGCTTGAGGACAAGCAAAGGTTTAAGCTTGGGGGAGTTGATACATCTCCAAAATATCTAATTTTCTTAATGCTTTTCCTCTTGTTTTGGACTCTAATTTGCATGATTTGAATGAAACTAACCCCGGACTGATGATGTTTTCAACAGAACTACCATGGGTGTTGTTTTTCTGCAGAAATAAAAGTTCTCAGAATGGAACGAAACTTTGCGAGGATTTTTATACAATAACTGGAGCCAAGATCCACCGAAGGGGGGGCACCTGGGTGGGCACAACCCACCAGGGCGCCCCCCCCCCCCTCTCCTGGCGCTCCCAGGTGGGTTTTCCCCACCTGGTGGCCCCGCAGACCCTGAAACCAATGCTGTAAAATCCTATTTTTGTAGAAAAATCAGAGAGAAAGAATTATCGCGATCCACGAGACGGAGCCGCTGTCACCTCCTGTTCTTCATCGACGGGCCATATCTGGAGTCCGTTCGGGGCTCCGGAGAGGGGGATCTTTGTTCTTCGTCATCACCAACCCTTCTCCATCGCCAATTCCATGATGCTCCCCACCGGGAGTGAGTAATTCCTTCATAGGCTCGCTGGTCGGTGAGGAGTTGGATGAGATTCATCATGTAATTGAGTAAGTCTTGTTAGGGACTGATCCCTAGTATCCACTATGTTCTAAGATTGATGTTGCTATGACTTTGCCATGCTTAATGCTTGTCACTTTGGGCCCAGGTGCCATGAATTCAGATATGAACCGTTTATGTTATCACCATTATATCCATGTTCTAGATCTGATCTTGCAAGTTATAGTCACCTACTATGTGTTATGATCCGGCACCCCGGAGTGATAATAGTCGGGACCACTCCCGGTGATGACCGTAGTTTGAGGAGTTCATGTATTCACCGTGTGTTAATGCTTTGTTCCAGTTCTCTATTAAAATGAGGCCTTAATATCCCTTCGTTTCAAACAGGACCCCATTGCCACGGGAGGGTAGGACAAAAGATGTCATGCAAGTTCTTTCCATAAGCATGTATGACTATTTACGGAATACATGCCTACATTATATTGATGAACTAGAGCTAGTGTCGTATCGCCCTAGGTTATAACTGTCTCATGATGAATATCATCCAACAAGTCACCGATCCAATGCCTATGAATTTATCCTATATTGTTCTTGCTAAGTTACTACTGCTATCGTTATTGTTGCACTTGCTACAAAACTACTGCTATCACTGTTACCGTCACTGTTGCTGCTGCTACTATTATCAAAACTATCATACTACGTTGCTACTGATCACTTTGCTGCAGATAATTAATCTCCAGGTGTGGTTGAATTGACAACTCAGCTACTAATACCTTCAAATATTCTTTGGCTCCCCTTGTGTCGAATCTATAAATTTGGGTTGAATACTCTACCCTCAAAAACTATTGTGATCCCCTATACTTGTGGGTTATCAAGGGGTTAAAAGAGTTGATCTACCTCGAGATCGTAATGGCTAAACCCTAGCCGTATAGCCTATGTGTATTCTGATAGCCTATATGGACTAAACCCTCCGGTTTATATATACACCGGAGGGGTACAAAGTCAGTTTACAAGGGAAGGAAACAGTACATCTGGACTCCAATCTTGCCGTCCACGCATCCAGGAGTCCTACCCGAATACGGGGAATGATCTTCCGTTTTATCTTCACGGCCCATCAGCCCGACCCATATCAAATAGGGCGGACACCTGAGGACCCCCGAATCTAGGTCTCCCTCAGTAGCCCCTGAACTTTCCTTCAATGACGACATAGTATCCGGCTTATGTCTTCGGCTTTGCAAGGCGGGTTCGTCATTATACTTCAGAGTGACGATGGTCTGATTTTGACCTCTATGTTCTGCCTTTATGATTCCTTCCTATTGTCGCCTCGATTTCCACGCGCCCGGCGAATGCGAACGGTCCATGATTTTTTGCAAATAAGTCCCTTATCACGCTCGGGCGGTATCTATATAAGGAGGTTAGATCCCCAAATGCCATCTCACATCGCGCAAAGAAAAACGTCAAGACGGGCTACGAAAAAGCCTTCCAACATGGCCAGTGACCCAGGCTCTTCTTTGCGCCCGCATGGCCCTCAAGAGGGCGATTGGCAGAGCTGCTTAGTGCCTCATCTTCAGTTGAGTCGACTCCAAATGCAGCGCTATCTTCCCCTCGCAGATCTAGTCTCCGTTCGAGCGGGATTGGCCTCAATCAGCAACGATGTGATGGCTAAAAATTTCCCCAACCCCAATAAGGAGGAGAGGGTGTTCTTCGTCCCATTCCTGTTGCGGGGCCTAGGATTTCCAATCCATCCCTTTCTCAGGGGCCTATTGGAATTTTACGGCATTCAACTGCACAACCTTACCCGGGTTCAATTCTGCACATCTCAGGTTTCGTTGCCTCTGCAGACTGTTCTTAGGCATCGAGGCCCATTTTGAACTATGGAGGAAGTTCTTTTGCCTCGTTCCCCGCCATAGAGGAGGCTCTATATTTGAAGTGGGTGGTGCCGAAGTATGGCGTATAGCCGGATCCGGATACCTCATTGTAACTCCCAAAGAGATATACCCACAGTGGTCTTCGGAGTGGTATTATATGGACGACGTCCCACTGCCGGACCCAGTTCGGCGCGACCTTCCTAAATTTTCTAGCGCTCCTCTAAGGAAGCACCTCAACTGGCGCCCCCAAAGTCCCAAGGAGGAGGATAGTGCGGAAATAAAAAGATTATTCAGCAAGGTCAGATTATTGGCCAATACCAAGCTCTCGATAATCGGGGTTACAACCATTGCAATAAAAAGGTGCGTCCAGCCTCTCTAGTCTAGAGTAACTCCTTTATGGTGCTACAACAGAGAAGACGACGCGTCTCGTTACAGATGCAAGGGTCCGGATACCCTGGCCGAACTGGCCATGATCTTGACCGATCTATATAAGGGAGAAAAGGAAGACTTCCTCCACTTAAACTGTCAGGAAGGTTACTCCATGTACGACCCCATTGAATGGGTAAGATTTCGATTGCTTGTGCTGCCTTATTGTTATCACGGCATGCTAGTCCAACTTGTTCTTTGTTAAAACAGTCATGGTGGAAGATGATTGAGGACATTCACCGTCCTGCCCCATAGCCAAAGGATCACAATCACGACGGAATTCCTGGCTTTCATGAGGATCCGGATATATACATAGAGTTTCATTATGGGGTATTTTATCAAGCGAGCCTTGACAGCTCGGAAGTGGCTATCACCGTCGACTACCCTCGCCCCTATCCCTTCACCATCGTAAGTATTCGAAGGGCCCTTTAAAAAGAAATCCCTACTTGCACCTTTGTCCATTATACTGATCCAGACTTAATAGGATCGGCACTCGGCGGACCGTGCATCCTCAAGGGCAGCCCCTAAGCAGGGTAGTCGTTCAAAACGAAGGGAAACCGGGAGCTCCGTAGAAACCTCATAGTCTTCCAAGAGGTATTTCCATTTAATACATGCCTGGACACGAGTTCGGAATGTTTAAAGTCACCTTTTGTCCTTGATTTCAGGAGAAACACATGGTAGACTGTGGGAAAACGCCCTGCTAGCTGAATGTCAGCCAATCCTGTGCCGGACTCGCCAACTAGGACGAGGCCGATGCAATGCCAGTTCCGCCGCCTCATGAGGATTTGGATGACGTATCTGTCACAAATTCTGAGGTGGAGAGCATGATGAATCACTGTCGATTGAAAGAGGCCATGCGCGCTCCGGCTTTTTCCGAGCAAGAATTTACCGCACTTAGTTCGGTGGATGCATATATCCGAGCCGCTCGACATGGACTTGCTGAAGTCACTCAACTATTCTCAAAAGGATATACAGGTAAAAGTTTATGCAATTTTGATAGTCGTATGCCAGTAGCCCCGAAACTTGAAGCGGTGAAGCAAACCGATTTAAGGATCGATGTGACCTGCAGGTTCTCAAAGAGAAGAATACTGCACTATCCCATGAGTTGAAGATAAACCAGACGCAGCTAAATGTCGTCACCGCCGAACTGGCGGAAATGAAAAAGGCTGCAATGAGTACGTCCGAGAATAAAAACACGAGGAGGAAAAAGACAAATACTCCAAAGAGATAGAGAGCTTAAAGGCTCAGCTATCGGCCGCTCAGAAAGAAAATGAGAAGCTGAAGGGCGGCATGTTCGCTATGTCTTTTTAAGACCACCATAGGAGCTCACATTTAGTCCATAATTCGGAATGTCATAAATTTGTTGATGCAGGTCTGTTAACTGGTCAGCCGGAAGAAGTATCCGGATTTCAAGGCGACGTGCTGAAGGAACTGTCCGTGGTACATGCTCGGGCCTGGAAAGCCATGAGGAGTATGGTCAAGGCTTTATGGCCATCTGACACCCCTCCAGAAAGTATGGAGGACTTGGCAAACATGTTCAAAGGTGTCCGGCGCCGCTTTGAGCTATGGAAGATGTCCGCCTGTCGTGAAGGCGCATGAGAAGCCTGGGCTATGGTGAAAACACGCTTCACCAAGCTAGATCCAAATCATATGGCCCGAGTGGGGCCGCAGGGACCAGACGGGAAAGAAATTCCATTGAATTTGGTGTATGACCAAGTAATGATAGCTGCGAAGTATTCGCAGGAAGACTGTAGGTTAGACAGTCTTATAGATGGAATAGATAAGGAATAGGCATTTGATTCAATGTATTAATGTACTTTATGATCAACCTGTACATTTATCCGAACATGTGGAAAGTTTGTCATCGCAGGCTTTCGGCTTTAACCTCCAAACCAAAATGGTGGAGTGTTTCCGGATACTTCATTGGAATGAAAAGAAGCATTCACCATGTCCGGAAACCAGGCAACCCAGTCATTGTGCTCGAGCAGACAAACTTGTTAGTTCGGGATGTATGTTATATTACATATGTAAGAAAAGTCTTCCAAGGAGAATAGTCCATTAAGGGTTCCTTTCCTTGGGTTGGCATAATTTAATTATGCATGCCTGGGCTTTGGTCCGTAGTACGGAAAAAATTGTCCTGTATTTTTGAAGAGTTATAAGAATGTAACAATCTATCATTTGATTGTCGACCAATTATTCTCTTAAGAACGCTAGCTTTCAGCTTCACCCGTCTGAGGTACAGGTCCGGATTACCCGGTTGTAACAATTGCAGAGGTACTCCCTTTACGCCCTAGTCGAATAATCGGGAATGTAGGGCATAAACACAAGAGTAAGGCAACCCATCTTGGCAAAAACTTAAGTCATAGAGGTGCATATAATGGCAAAAAGAGTATATATGAACAAACAACGTATACGTTGTGAGCTCTAGGCTCTGAATAATAATAAGCTTTGGTTAAGGAAGCCCCCAGGCATCGTGGGGTGTATACATTTTAGGATGTGTACCCCTTAAGTGTTCGGCCTATCTGAACATATCATGGGAATGATATAAACACGAGAAAATAAAAATAAATGAAGAGGAGAAAAAATGAAAAAGAAACATGGCCGAACTTATGCGTAGAATCTTCGGAGTCGAGCAGCGTTCCATGGATTCGGCTCTAGGCGATTATCCGATGCATTACGAAGGTGATAGGCCCCTCCTGTGAGAACTTCATCTATAATGAAGGGACCCTCCCATTTTGGTTTGAGCTTGTCCTTCTTATTCTCTGGGAGGCGTGGAACGAGTTCGCTGACATTATAGGTCTTGGCCTGCACTTCTCTACTTTGGTATCGCCGAGCCTGTTGTTGATAAAATGCGGAACATGCTTTTGCAATGTCACGCTCCTCCTCCAGGCCATCTAGGTCGTCTTGTCGATTGATACGTCTCCATCGTATCTATAATTTTTGATTGTTCCATGCAAATATTCTACAACTTTCATATACTTTTGGCAACTTTTTATACTATTTTTGGGACTAACATATTGATCCAGTGCCCAGTGCCAGTTCCTGTTTGTTGCAAGTTTTTTGTTTCGCAGAATATCCATATCAAACAGAGTCCAAATGGGATAAAAACTTACGGAGATTTTTTTGGAATATATATGATTTTTGGCAAGAAAATCCACGCGAGATGGTGCCTGAGGGAGGCACGAGGCAGGGGGGGCGCCCCACCCCCTGGGCGCGCCCCTGGCCCTTGTGGCCACCCCGTAAGGCGGTTGGTGCCCTTATTTCGCCGCAAGAAAGCTAATATCCGGATAGAGATCGTGTTAAAATTTTCACCAACATCATCACTGCAATCTTCACCAACAAATTCACCTCCATCATCACCAACTCTTCCCCCTCTATCTAGCGGTGTAATCCCTCTTTTACCCGCTGTAATCTCTACTTAAACATGGTGCTCAACGCTATATATTATTTCCCAATGATGTATGGCTATCCTATGATGTTTGAGTAGATTCGCTTTGTCCTATGGGTTATTTGATGATCGTGATTGGTTTGAGTTGCATGTTTTATTATTGGTTCTGTCCTATGGTGCTCTCTGTGTCGCGCAAGCATGAGGGATTCCCGCTTTAGGGTTTTCAATATGTTCATGATTTGCTTATGGTGGGTGGCGTGAGTGACAGAAGCACAGACCCGAGTAAGTAGGTTGTTTGCGTATGGGATAAAGAGGACTTGATACTTTAATGCTATGGTTGGGTTTTACCTTAATGATCTTTAGTAGTTGCGGATGCTTGCTAGAGTTCCAATCATAAGTGCATATGATTCAAGTAGAGAAAGTAAGTTAGCTTATGCATCTCCCTCATATAAAATTGCACTAATGATTATCGGTCTAGTTATCGATTGCCTAGGGACAAATAACTTTCTTGTAACAAAAAGCTGTTTACTAAAACCAACTTAGTTATTCATTTATCTAAACAGCCCCTACTTTTTATTTACGTAATCTTTATTATCTTGCAAACCTATCCAACAACACCTACAAAGTACTTCTACTTCCATACTTGTTCTAGGTAAAGCGAACATCAAGCGTGAGTAGAGTTCTATTGGTGGTCGATAGAACTTGAGGGAATATTTGTTCTGCCTTTAGCTCCTCGTTGGGTTCGACACTCTTACTTATTGAAAACTGTTGCGATCCCCTATACTTGTGGTTTATCAAGACCTTTTTATGGCGCCGTTGCTGGGGAGTCATAGCATGGGGTGAATATTCTTGTGTGTGCTTGTTTGCTTTATCACTAAGTAATTTTTATTTGCTGTTCTTAGTTGTTCTTTATCTTTACTTATGGATATGGAAAACGAAATAGCAAAAAAAAATTAGGTGTACTTGCTGCTCATGGAGATGAGGAACCTCCTGAAACCCTCGATGCTCGTTATGTGATAGATATTATGTACTACTTTGATAATCCAGAGAAAACCCCATTCAATTTGGTAATGGGAGACACGTTGGATCAACATGAATACTTTAGGGATTATCACTTGACTCAAAAAGGGAAACTATTATGGGATCAAATTTATATTTTGTGCTTGAGATATGATTATACTTGTTGCTCTAGGATGAAGGCTCCACACCTTCCCTTTTCATGCGAATTTAATGATAATGAAACCTTGGCTTCTTATGCTAGAGGTATATATGACTACTATGATGTGGAACAAATAGAAGAGTTTGTTGCTTTTATGGGTGCTTATGAAATTGAATCTATGTTCAAAGAATATGGAAATCTTTATGATCCTGTCTACAGACCTGAAAATTTAGCTATCCTTAAATATTGTTATGAGAATTATGAATACAATTCCGATTTTGATGCGTTTATTGAGAAAGTCTCCGCTGCCCCAGAAGAGACTAATATTTTACAGGAATCTATGGAAGAAGAAATTGATGAAACTGTGAGCTCATTGCATGAAAAAGATGAGGAGGAGAGCGAAGAACAAAAGGAGGAAGAGCGGATTGATCACCCGTGCCCACCTTCTAATGAGAGTAACTCTTCAACTCATACATTGTTTAATTTCCCTTCATGCTTACCGAAGGATGAATGCTATGATGATTGTTATGATCCCGTTGATTCTCTAGAAATATCCCTTTTTTGATGATGCTTGATATGCTTGTGGCCAAGATGCCAATATAAATTATGCTCATGGAGATGAACTTGCTATAGTTACTTATGTTAAACATGAAATTGTTGCTATTGCACCCACGCATGATAGTCCTATTGTCTTTTTGAATTCTCCAAACTACACTATATCGGAGAAGTTTGTGCTTATTAAGGATTATATTGATGGGTTGCCTTTTACTACTAGACATGATGATTTTGATATATATAATATGCATGTGCTTGCTGCTCCTACTTGCAATTATTATGTGAGAGGAACTATATCTCCACCTCTTTATGTTTCCAATACGATAAAATTGCAAGAAACTGTTTATACCATGCATTGGCCTTTACTATGTGTGCATGAATTGTTCTTTTATGACATGCCGGTGCATAGGAAGAGAGTTAGACTTCGTTGTTACATGATATATGTTACTTTGTGCTCACTACTAAATTACAAATCATTGTTAATTAAAATTGGCTGAGCATTATATGCCTAGCTTAATGGCTTTAAAGAAAGCGCTGCCAGGGAGACAACCCGGAAGTTTTAGAGAGTCATTTATTTCTGTTGAGTGCTTTTATATAGTTTAAAAACAAAAAAAATAAAGAGGGGAACCCGAAACTTTTCAAAAAAAAAGCGAAAGTGAGAAAGACAAGCATTGTTGAAGTGGGAGCTAGCCTTGAACTTTGTTCATGCTCACGGAAACTTTGTGAATCTTGATTACAGAAAATTTTCAACAAAAATAATTATCCCCTTGTACAATTCCATTGTATTATAAAAATAATGTGCCAAGGTTTGCCTTTAGGATGTTTATTTTGCTTGTTGGTTTGTACGGTGCAGGACAGAAACTTTGGCTGTAGTGCACGATTTTACATTTTTTACTGGAACGTCAAACGGTTCTGAAAATTTTGCACTGTCTTTATATATAAATTGTTTATTTTTCCTAATTTTGGTAGAATTTTTGGAGTACCAGAGGTATGGTGAATGTTCAGATTATTATAGAATGTTCTGTTTTAGACAGATTCTGTTTTTGATGCATAGTTTGCTTGTTTTGATGAAACTATCAATTTATATCAGTGGATTAAGCCATGGAAAAGTTATATCACAGTAGTTACATTGCAAAAACAAAATATGAATTGGTTTACAACAGTACTTAGAGTAGTGATTTGCTTTATTATACTAACGGATCTTACCGAGTTTTCTGTTGAAGTTTTGTGTGGATGAAGTGCTCGATGATTGAGAAGGTCTCGATGTGAGAAGAAGGAAGAGAGGCAAGATCTCAATCTTGGGGATGCCTGAGGCACCCCAAGTAAATATTCAAGGAGACTCAAGCGTCTAAGCTTGGGGATGCCCCGAAAGGCATCCCCTCTTTCTTCAACAAATATTGGTATGTTTTCGGATTCGTTTCATTCATGTGATATGTGTAAATCTTGGAGCGTCTTTTGCATTTAGTTTTCATTTTTTTTCTTTTATGAACCATGATGTTATGAGGTAGTCCTTGGTTGATTTATAGAATGCTCATTTCACTTCACTTATATCTTTTGAGTATGGCTTTATAGAATGCTTCATGTGCTTCACTTATATCATTTGAAGTTTGGATTGCTTGTTTCTCTTTACATATAAAACCGCCATTTGTAGAATGCTCTTTTGCTTCACTTATACTTGTTAGAGCATGGGCATATCTTTTGTAGAAAGAATTAAACTCTCTTGCTTCACTTATATCTATTTAGAGAGATGACAGGAACTGGTCATTCACATGGTTAGTCATAAAATCCTACATAAAACTTGTTGATCACTGAATATGATATGTTTGATTCCTTGCAATAGTTTTGCGATATAAAGATGGTGATATTAGAGTCATGCGAGTGGGTAGTTGTGGATTAGTATAAATACTTGTGTTGAGGTTTGTGATTCCCGTAGCATGCACGTATGGTGAACCGTTATGTAACAAAGTCGGAGCATGAGGTATTTATTGATTGTCTTCCTTATGAGTGACGGTCGAGGACGAGCGATGGTCTTTTCCTACCAATCTATCCCCCTAGAGGCATGCGTAGTAGTACTTTGCTTCGAGGGCTGATAAACTTTCGCAATAAGTATGTGAGTTCTTTATGACTAATGTTGAGTCCATGGATTATACGCACTCTCACCCTTCCATCATTGCTAGCCTCTTCGGTACCATGCATTGCCCTTTCTCACCTCGAGAGTTGGTGCAATCTTCGCCGGTGCATCCAAACCCTATGATATGATACGCTCTGTCACACATAAGCCTCCTTATATCTTCACCAAAACAGCCACCATACCTACCTATTATGGCATTTCCATAGCCATTCTGAGATATATTGCCATGCAACTTCCATCATCATCATATACATGACTTGAGCATTCATTGTCATATTGCTTTGCATGATCATAAGATAGCTAGCATGATGTTTTCATGGCTTGTCCATTTTTTGAGGCCATTGCTACGCTAGATCATTGCACATCCCGGTACACCGCCGGAGGCATTCATATAGAGTCATATCTTTGTTCTAGTATCGAGTTGTAATATTGAGTTGTAAGTAAATAAAAGTGTGATGATCGTCATTATTAAAGCATTGCCCGCCAAAAAAAAGAGAGGCCAAAGAAGCCTAAAAAGGGGGGGGCAAAGAAGCCCGCAAAAAAAGAGGAAAATGGGGCAATGTTACTACCCTTTTACCACACTTGTGCTTCAAAGTAGCACCATGTTCTTCATATAGAGAGTCTCTTGAGTTATCACTTTCATATACTAGTGGGAATTTTCATTATAGAACTTGGCTTGTATATTCCAACGATGGGCTTCCTCAAATGCCCTAGGTCTTCATGAGCAAGCAAGTTGGATGAACACCCACTTAGTTTCAGTTTGAGCTTTCATATACTTATAGCTCTAGTGCATCCGTTGCATGGCAATCCCTACTCCTCACATTGACATCAATTGATGGGCATCTCCATAGCCCGTTGATTAGCCACGTCGATGTGAGACTTTCTCCCTTTTTGTCTTCTCCACACAACCTCCACCATCATATTCTATTCCACCTATAGTGCTATGTCCATGGCTCACGCTCATGTATTGTGTGAGGGTTGAAAAAGCTGAAGCGCATTAAAAAGTATGAACCAATTGCTCGGCTTGTCATCGGGGTTGTGCATGTTGTGAATGTTTTGTGTGGTGAAGATGGAGCATAGCCAGACTATATGATTTTGTAGGGATAACTTTCTTTGGAAATGTTATTTTGAAAAGACATGATTGCTTTATTAGTAGGCTTGAAGTATTATTGTTTTTATGTCAAATGATGGACTATTGCTTTGAATCACTCGTATCTTAATATTCATGCCATGATTGGATACATGATCAAGACTATGCTAGGTAGCATTCCACATCAAAAATTATCTTTTTTATCATTTACCTACTCGAGGACGAGCAGGAATTATCGATCGAGCTCGGCCTCTCTCTCTTCATACATGGGCACTCGAGGTGAGTTATGAATAATGTCAAAGGGCAAGACATCCTCTGCGCCGTATACCATAAAAATGGGTGTGTATCCGATCGTGCGATTGGGCGTAGTATGCAGTACCCGGAGTACGGAATCGGGTTCCTCAACCCAGTGTTTATCTAACTCCCATCGGGATCGCACTAGTCTGGGTTTGATGCCGCTCATGATCAGGCCATTAGCCCTTTCTACCTGATTGTTTGTTTGAGGGTGATATATGGAGGCGTAATCGAGCTTATTGCCCAAATTAGCACACCAATTTTTTACCGCATCGGCTGTGAAATTAGAGCCATTGTCAGTAATGATGTTGTGCGGGACACCATAACAGTGTACTAAGCCAGATATAAAGTCGATCACCGACCCAGCTTTAGCCGTTTTTACTGGTTTGGCCTCTATCCACTTAGTGAATTTATCCACCATAACCAGCAAATATTTCTTCTTGTGGATTACCCCTTTAAGGGGTCCGACCATATCTAGCCCCCAGACCGCAAAAGGAAAAGTAATGGGGATTGTTCTTAAGGCAGTGGGCGGCATATGACTTTCATTGGCGAAAAGCTGACATCCTACACAGCGCTGTACAAGGGCTTGTGCATCTGCTCGGGCCGTTGGACAAAAGAAACTTGTACGAAAGGCCATGCTTACAAGGACCTGAGCTGCGGCATGATGGCCACCAAGACCATCATGTATTTCAGCCAAGAGATGCCATCCCTCCTCTTTGGAGATGCATCTTTGGAGAACTCCAGTAGTACTTTTCTTACAGAGATCACCTTCATGGACTTTGTAGGCTTTAGAGCGTCGAACTATGCGACGGGCCTCATTCTGGTCATCAGGGAGCTCCTGCCTATTAAGGTAGGCCAGGAAAGGTTTGGTCCATGGAGCAATGACGACCATGATTACATGGCGGAAGGTGTCATTTCGGTGCCCGAACCCCCGATGATATCAGAATTGTGTTCGGCATCTGGGGGTATGATCAGCTCTGGACTAGTATTTACGCTCTCGTCCTATCATACCACGGATGGCTTGAAGAGCCTTTCCACAAAGGTGTCCGGCGGGACGGGATCGCGCTTCGCGCCCATTCGAGCAAGGATGCCTGTTGCCTGATTACTGTCTCAAGCAACGTGGTGGAACTCGAGCACCTCAAACTAATCTGATATTTTGAGTACGGAGTTTCGGTATGCCGCCATCTTTGGATATTTTGCGTCCAATTCTCCATTTATTTGGGATATTGCGAGGTTCGAATCCCCATGCACCTCTAGGTGTTGTATGCCCATAGAGACAGCCATTCGGAGACCATGTAGTAGTGCCTCGTATTCAGCCACGTTGTTGGAGTCTGTATACATGATTTGTAACACGTAGCGGACTGTGTCCCCTGTAGGGGATGTTAAGATGAAACCAGCCCCCAATCCAGCTAACATTTTAGAGCCGTCGAAGTACATGATCTAGTTGGAGTATGTGTTGTACTCTTTAGGGAGTTCGGCTTCCGTCCACTCGGCGACAAAATCGGCCAACACCTGAGATTTAATAGCTCGGTGTGGCTTGTGCGTTATTTCAAATGGTAAGAGCTCGATGGCCCATTTGGCTATGCGGCCGGTGGCGTCCCGATTATTTATGATGTCATTGAGTGGTACTTCAGATGCCACCGTGATCGAACACTCTTGAAAGTAGTGCCGCGGTTTCTGGGATGCCATGAAGACCGCATAAGCTATCTTCTGATAGTGTGGGTATCAAGATTTGCATGGTGTAAGGACCGCCGATACATAGTACACTGGTTTCTGGAGTGGGAATTTGTGTCCCTCTTCCTCTCGTTCGACGACGAGTACGGTGCTCACCACCTGGTGAGTCGCAGATATGTAGAGCAACATAGGCTCGCCAACACTTGGTGCGGCAAGGATTGGGTTGCTTGCTAACAAAGTCTTTATTTCTTCCAATCCGTCTGTAGCCACATCCGTCCATTCGAAGTGGTCGGTGCGTCGGAGCAGTCGATAAAGTGGCAGCGCCTTTTCTCCCAATCTGGAGATAAAGCGGCTCAAGGCTGCCATGCACCCAACTAGTTTTTGGACCTACTTTAATTTTGTTGGCGTTGCCAATTGTGACAGGGCTCGGATTTTGGCAGGGTTCGCTTTGATTCCTCTATTGGAAACAATGAACCCGAGTAGCTTTCCGGCTGGAACACCGAAGACACATTTTTCCGAATTGAGTTGTATGTCATATGTTCGGAGGTTGTCAAATGTGAGGCATAGATCGTCCACCAATGATTCGACATGTTTAGTCTTGATGACTACATCATCCACATATGCCTCCACGGTCTTGCCAATTTGCTTTTCCGGACATGTTTGAATCTTGCGTTGTTAAGTGGCACCAGTGTTTTTGAGCCCGAAAGGCATAGCCTTGAAGCAGAAAGGCCCATACGGGGTAATAAATGCCATTGCGGCCTGGTCGGACTCCTTCATCTTGATTTGATGGTATCCGGAGTATGCATCGAGGAAACACAATGAGTCGTATCCTGTAGTCGCATCAATGATTTGGTCAATGCGGGGTAGCGGGAAGGGGTCCTTAGGGCAAGCCTTATTGAGGTCTTTGAAATCGACGTAGAGGCGCCAGGATTTATCCTTCTTCGCCACCATGACCAGGTTGGCTAGCCAGTCCGGGTGCTTGATTTCTCTAATGAACCCGGCCTCAAGTAGTTTGGCTAGCTCTTCGCCCATAGCTTATCGTTTGGGCTCGAAAAAGCGCCGCAACGTTTGCTTGACTTGTTTGAACCCCTTTATTATGTTGAGGCTATGTTCGGCCAATCATCATGGGATTCTGGGCATGTCCGAAGGATGTCAGGCAAAGATGTCCCAATTTTCATGTAGGAATGCTTGTAGGGTAGTAGCGATCATTGGATCCAGCTATGCTCCAATGGATGCTATTTTGTTTGGATCCGTTAGGTGCACTTGAAATTTGACTATCTCATCCGCTGTTTGAAAGATGTGGATTTGGGCCTCTTGTCGAGGATTACATCGTCTGTGTCA
Organism: Triticum dicoccoides; assembly: GCF_002162155.2. NCBI lineage: Eukaryota > Viridiplantae > Streptophyta > Magnoliopsida > Poales > Poaceae > Triticum > Triticum dicoccoides. Next base: position 135,899,210 of record NC_041390.1, on the reverse strand, counting down.
ACTGTGGAACGCAGAGTGGTTAGCTCCTCGGCCGCGAGGGCCAAGGATGCGGTTTTGTTTTCAGCACGGAGTGCTATATCCGGGTCACTGGTGATAGTGATTACTCCTTTGGGCCTTGGCATTTTAAGCTTCATGTACCCGTAATGGGGGATGGCTTGGAAGCGTGCGAAGGCGTCCCGCCCCAAAAGGGTGTGATATCTGCTATTGAAAGAGGCCACGTGGAAGAGCAACTCTTCGTACGTATAGTTATAAGGCGTGCCGAATACTACGTTGGGTTTAATTTTTCCTGAGCATCGCGCTTCTCGACTAGGGATAATACCTCAAAAGGTGGTACTGCTTTGCTTGATGCGACTCTTGTCCATTTGCATTTTGTCGAGCATATCTTCATAGATGAGGTTAAGTCCGCTGCCGCCGTCCATGAGCACTTTGGAGAGTTGAAAGCCATCCACAATTGGGTTTAAGACCAAGGAAGCTGGTGCTCAGACTGATAGGGCCCTTGGTTCATTGTCGGCGGTGAAAGTTATTGCCGTATCATTCCAAGGGTTCATTGCGGTTACTTGGTTGACTTCGGCAAGGTCGCGGAGCCCCCTTTTGCGCTGACAATTTGAAGAAAAGGTCTCGAAGACCGTAAAGATGTTGACATCGCCGTCCTCCAAAGAGTGCTTCTCTGGGGTAGTATTGGTGAGGATAGCCTCACCGCTCTTAGCAACTTGCCAGAGTACGCAACATGCCCAAAGGCTATGCATTGGTTCGGTGCTCGGCGTCGTATGTATCTGACATGGCTTGTCGAGTAGTTCATCAAGGACGGTTTTATATCCCGTGAAGGGCTTGTTTTTCTTGTCAATTGGCTTATGATCGGATGCCTCATAAGGGTGCATCCGTTTCGCCCGTCCGGTGGGCTGCTTAAAGGCAGGAGGTTCCCACTGGGTTGTCTGGGCTTTCCAAGCGCTTTCCATCGCATAGTACTTCTGTACTATGTGTGCCAAATCTGCAAAGTGCAGTATGCAGCGGCGGTTGAGGGCATTGAGAATTCCCTCATCCGTACAGTTGTGGAAAAAAATTGAAACTGCATCGTCGTCGCAGCAATCTTTAATCTTGTTTTTAACAAGGAGGAACCTGGCCCAGAAGTGGTGGACCGTTTCCTGGGTTGCTGTCGTACATACATTAGGTCACATATGTCTGGAGGCCCTAAATTGCTTGGGGAATATTGCTTGTGGTGGGTGGGCGGGCTAAAATCCGAACCCTGACCCACGATTGGATCCGGAGTTTAGCGAATCTCCGAGGTCACCAGTTCGGGATCAGTAAGGTCCTGAGGACTTCCAGGCTTAATGCCTGATCCTATGTTCGTGGGACACAAGGTCTCTTCCCGAGGATGGGTATCCGGCTCACAGGGCTCGGAAATTCGAACATAGCTGGTGCTTAATGCTACCTCTTGAGCATGCGTTGATTTTCCCTTGAAGAGGAAAGGGTGATGCAGCAAAGTAGCGTAAGTATTTCCCTCAGTTTTTGAGAACCAAGGTATCAATCCAGTAGGAGACAACGCACAAGTCACCTAGTACCTGCACAAACAATCAAGAACATTGGAACCAACGCGATAAAGGGGTTGTCAATCCCTTTACGGTCACTCGCAAAAGTGAGATCTAATAAAGATAGAAAAGTAAATATTTTTGGTATTTTTGTTGTATAGATTGGAAAGTAAAGATTGCAAAATAGTAAACGAGATGCGATGAAAATAAAAGAGATGCAATATAATAAGAAAGAGACCCGGGGGCCATAGGTTTCAATAGTGGCTTCTCTCAAGATAGCATGTATTACAGTGGGTGAACAAATTACTGCCAAGCAATTGATAGAAAAGGGCATAGTTATGAAGATATCTAAGGCAATGATCATGAATATAGGCATCACGTCCGTGTCAAGTAGATCGAAACGATTCTGCATCTACTACTATTACTCCACACATCGACCGCTATCCAGCATGCATCTAGAGTATTAAGTTCATAAGAACAGAGTACCGCATTAAGCAAGATGATATGATGTGATCGAGGTGTGTAACTGTGTAGGGGGCACCGCACACGGCTAAGAGAAGGCTTGGTGTGTCTTCGGGGTGCCCCCTCCCACATATATAAAGAGGGGACGAGAGGTGGCCGGCCCAAGGGGGGCGCCATGGGGGGGAGTCCTAGTTGGATTCCCAGTCCAAGTAGGATCCCCCCTTCCTATTCCCACAAGGAGAAGGAGGGAAGGAGATGGAGGAGAGAAGGAAAGGGGGCGCCCCCCCCCAACCCTAGTCCAATTCTGTTTGGGCTTGGGGGGCGCCACCACCTGGCCGCCGCCTCCTCTCTCCACTAGGGCCCATGAAGGCCCATTAACTCCCCAGGGGGGTTTCGGTAACCTCGGGTACCCCGGAAAATGCCTGAACCTTTACGAAACCATTCCGGTGTCCAAACATAACTGAGGGAGTCCTGGATTAGGAGGTCTCCGGACAGCCGGACTATATCCTTTGTTCGGACTATTGGACCATGAAGATACAAGATTGAAGACTTCGTCCAATGTCCGGATGGGACTCTCCTTGGCGTGGAAGGCAAGCTAGGCAATACGGATGTGTAGATCTCCTCCCTTGTAACCGACCTTGTGTAACCCTAGCCCCCTTCGGTGTCTATATAAACCGGAGGGTTTAGTCCATAGGACAACATACAATCATACCATAGGCTAGCTTCTAGGGTTTAGCCTCTACGATCTCGTGGTAGATCAACTCTTGTAATACTCATATCATCAAGAACAATCAAGCAGGACATAGGGTATTACCTCCATCAAGAGGGCCCGAACCTGGGTAAACATCGTGTCCCCTGCCTCCTGTTACCATCCGCCTTAGACGCACAGTTCGGGACCCCCTACCCGAGATCCGCCGGTTATGACACCGACATTGGTGCTTTCATTGAGAGTTCCACTGTGTCGTCATCATAAGGAGGGATTGCCCATCTCGTTGTCAAGGACAACATCACCTCTAGGGGAGCCCTGGCTATAGGCCAAACTCTCTGACTAGGCGGCTTCATCATGACCGCCCGCCCGGCCACTGCACCAATGATGACTTCTCGGGTCATCGAAAATAGCCTCCACATCGGCTCGAAATTCGCCGAGCAGATGGATCCAATGGAGCTCTCCTCTTTGAACGAGCTCTTGGATCGCATCGCCGCTCTGGGAGTCGCTACGGACTACGATCGGATCGGGCTTAAACCTGACCAAAGGAAGATTAACTCTCCGCCAGTCACCCATCAGATAGCGGTGGTGGAGGAGCAATGCGGTGATTCTCCCTCTATCCTGAGGACGAACTATGTCCGGATTCCCGAGCTCTCTGAGCCGGATACCCGCTCACGGGAGGAGATCGCCCTAACCCTGAACCTAGAATCAGGCTGCATAGCGAACCTACGGGGCAACATCCCGGAGCCCGAACTTCCAAGATCAGAAACTCCCTTGCCCCGAGGTCTCAGATTGGGTCAAGGTCCGGACTTAAATCCACCCACCCACCCAGATACAAATGATCTTTCCCACATTAGGCAAGCTCCCCAAGAGACAGTACATCACTATTGGGCCAGATTCCTCCTTGTAATGAACAAGGTCAAGGACTGTCGCGAGGAAGACGCAATTTCGTTCTTTTGCAACAATTGCACGGACAAGGGAAGCCTCAATGCCATAAGTCGCCGTGACATAGCACACTTCGCTGACTTGGCGGCCATAGTACGGAAGTACTGTGCGATGGAAAGCGCCTGGAAAACCCAAACACAATTTTGGGACAATCCGGCTCTGACAAAACTCCCAGTCCAAACTAAAAGGGTGCACTCTCATAAGCCGCCCGACTCAATTACAAAGAAGCAAAAACCCACTATAGGGCATGGAACCGTATTGGAGGGATGGTTTAACTGGCCCTGCAAATTCATAGTACAGCGGATACCATACCAACACATAACCTTAGAGCATGTTGGGTACTCCGGCAGGTGGCCAAGAGTAGTGAGGATCTCCTCATCCAAAACACCCCAGAACACCCTCCCGTGGATAACCATACAGTATTAACAGTCTTCGAGATCTTCGCCTCAAATAATAGGCGTAAGCGAGCACTCCGCAGCCTTGCCGAAGTCTGCCACGTAGCAGCAATAAATCCATGGAGCGGCACGGCCATTACTTTCAATGCTAGTGACGAACCTAAATTCCGAACAGCCCGAGCACCAGCCGCTTTGGTCCTCAGTCCAATTGTGGATGGCTTTCGGCTCACTAAAGTGCTCATGGACGGCGGCAGTGGATTAAACCTCATTTATGAGGAGAATCTTCAAAAAATGGAAATAGACAGCAACCGTATTGAAATAGTCAAATTCCAAGTCCATCCAACGGACCCCACAAAAACAGCATCCATTGGGGCACAGTTAAACCCCGTCGTAGACGCCACACTACGGGAGTTCCTGCACGAGAATTGGGACATATTCGCCTGGCATCCTTCAGACATGCCAGAAATCCCACACAGGCTGGCCGAGCATAGCCTTAACATTCTAAAAGGATTCAGGCCGGTCAAGCAGACTCTTCGGTGTTTCTCCGAACCTAAGCGACAAGCCATGGGAGAGGAGCTAGCCAAATTACTGGAGGCCGGATTCATTAGAGAAATAAAGCATCCGGACTGGCTAGCAAACCTGGTGATGGTGCCAAAGAAGGACAAATCCTGGCGCCTATGCGTCGACTTCAAGGACCTTAATAAGGCTTGCCCAAAGGATCCCTTCCCCCTCCCTCGCATCGACCAAATTATCGACACTACGCGGGACACGACTCATTGTGCTTCCTCGACGCATACTCCGGTTACCACCAAATTAAGATGGCGGAGTCCGACCAAGCCACAACGACATTCATCACTCCATACGGCCCCTTCTGTTTTAACACAATGCCCTTTGGGCTCAAAAACGCTGGCGCAACGTATCAACGCATGATTCAGACATGTCTGGAAAAGCAGATCGGCAAAACAATGGAGACATACATCGATGATGTGATCGTTAAAACCAGACACGTCGACTCCTTAATAGACGACTTGAGGCTCACGTTCGACAATCTCCGAACATACGACATTAAGATCAATCCAGAAAAATGCGTTTTCGGCGTACCCGCCGGAAAGCTCCTAGGCTTTATAGTCTCCAGTAGAGGAATTGAAGCAAATCTAGCCAAAATCCGGGCTCTGTCGCAGTTAGCTATCCCAACTGACCTCAAGCAAATCCAGAAGTTAACTGGATGTGTGGCAGCTTTAAGCCGCTTTATCTCCCGATTAGGAGAAAAGGCACTCCCCCTTTATCGCCTTCTTCGGCGCACCGAACACTTCGAGTGGACGGACGCAGCCACGACCGGATTGGAAGAAATAAAAGCCATACTGGCCACCAACCCAATCTTGGCCGCGCCAAATGTCGGCGAACCAACGCTATTATATATAGCGGTAACTCACCAAGTTGTAAGCGCAGTACTCGTCGTTGAACGAGAGATGGACGGACATAAATTCCCACTTCAAAAGCTGGTATATTATGTATCCACCGTCCTCACTCCATGCAAATCACGGTACCCACATTATCAAAAGATAGCATACGTGGTATTCATGGCATCCCAGAAACTATGACATTACTTTCAAGAGTGTTCAATTACGGTGGCCTCCGAAGTACCACTCAACGACATAATAAACAACCGCGATGCCACGGGCCGGATTGCCAAATGGGCCATCGAGCTCCTCCCGTTCGACATAACATATAAACCACGGCGAGCCATTAAGTCACAAGTACTAGCTGATTTCATAGCTGAATGGACAGAAGCCGAACTCCCTAAAGAGTACGGCACATACTCCAATTGGATCATGCACTTCGACGGCTCTAAAATGCTGGTTGGTCTGGGGGCTGGCGTCGTCCTGACGTCCCCTACCGGAGATACAGTGCAATATGTACTCCAAATACTATATACAGACTCCAATAACGCAGCCGAATACGAGGCCCTATTACACGGTCTCCGGATGGCAGTTTCCATGGGCATTCAACGCCTGGAGGTGCGTGGGGACTCGAACCTCACAATATCCCAAATAAATGGAGACTTCGATGCCAAGGATCCGAAAATGGCGGCATATCGCAACGCCGTCTTAAAAATGTCAACTCGGTTCGAGGGGCTTGAATTACACCATACGGCTCGGGAAAACAACCAGGCGGCGGACATCCTCACCCGTATCGACGCTAAACGCGACCCTGTCCCACCTAACATCTTCCTAGAAAAACTGTTTAAGACATCCATGGTATGGGAAGGGGACACCGGCAATAATAGTCCGGACCCGGGCACAACACCAGATACCGAACACTCTGGCACGATTGGAGGCTCTGCCATCGAAATAACACCTTCAGCCCACGTAATAATGGCCATCATCGCCCCGTGGACAGAACCATTCCTGGCCTATCTAACCAGGCGGGAACTACCCGAGGACCAAAATGAGGCACACCGCATAGTGCGGCGATCTAAAGCCTACAAGGTCCATGAGGGAGAGTTTTACAAGAAAAGCACTACTGGAGTCCTTCAAATGTGCATCTCCGAAGAGGAAGGGCAGAAGCTTTTGGTAGAAATCCATGCCGGACTCAGCGGCCATCACGCCACAGCCCGGGCCCTTGTAAGCCAGGCCTTCCGTACAGGTTTCTATTGGCCGATGGCCCGGGCAGATGCGCATCATCTGGTCCAACATTGCGTCGGTTGCCAGCTTTTTGCAAACCAAATCCATATGCCGCCTACTGCTCTCCAAACAATCCCCATTACTTGGCCCTTTGCTGTCTGGGGGCTTGATATGGTCAGACCCCTTAAAGGGGGAACCCATAAGAAAAAAATACTTACTGGTCATGGTGGATAAATTCATCAAATGGATAGAAGCCAAACCTGTCAAATCGGCTGAATCCGGACCGGTGATAGACTTCATATCCGGGGTCGTACACCGTTATGGCGTCCCCCACAGCATCATCACTGACAATGGCATGAACTTTACAACCGACGAGGTGAAACTTTGGTGCAGCAACATGGGCATGAAGCTCGATTATGCTTCTGTCTATCACCCGCAAACTAACGGTCAAGTCGAGTGAGCAAATGGTCTTATCATGAGCGGCATTAAACCCAGATTAGTGCGGTCCTTAAAGGAATCAAACACGCATTGGGTAGAGGAGCTCGACTCTGTACTATGGGGGCTGTGGACCACGCCGAATCGCACTACCGGATACGCACCGTTCTTTATGGTGTACGGCGCAGAGGCAGTTCTGCCTTGCGACATAATTCATGACTCACCTCGAGTGCGCATGTACGAAGAAAAAGAGGCCGAGCTCGATCGGTAGGACAGTTTGGACGCCCTGGAGGAGGATCGTGACGTGGCAAAGGCCCGTTCCGCATTCTATCAGCAACAGGCTCAAAGGTATCAAAGCAGAGAAGTTCTGACCGGTGGAGCGTACCGTCTGCAGGATGCATCAGATAATCGACTCGAGCCAAACCCATGGAATGCAGCCAGACTCCGAAGATTCTACGCCTAGCGCCGGACTCTATGTTCGTCTCCTTACCTTCGTCAATTTTTTTTGCATATCTGTCTTTTCTCTCTTTCTCCCTTTTTACTCTCTTCAAGGCCCTTAAAGGCTATACTTGTGTCCTGGTTACACAATCTTGACGCGCTAACCACGCTCATTATACCTGGGGGCTTCTTATACAAAAGCTTAATCTAACTATTTTCCTGGGCTTTACGTCCCATACATGTGTTATTCTTCCGCATGTACCTTTTTCGCCATTATATGCATCGATATGACTTAAGTTTTGGCCAAGCTGGGTTGCCTGGCTCTTGTATTTATGCCCTATGTTCCCGTTAATTCGGCTAGGGCATAAGGGGAGCACCTCTACGACTGTTACTGCCGGGTCAGCCGGATGTGTACCTCAGACTAGGTGAAGCTGAAAGCTAGCGTTCGTAAGGGAATATTCGGTTGGTGAATAAAAGTTGACTTTTATTTAATTTGAAACATGCCCCCAGGTGTTTATAGTCTGCGTCTCTTTTCGCAGTTCGGACATGCACATTAGGGCATGCGTACCCAGGGAAAGGAACCCTTAACGGAACTGTTCTCCCTGGAAGATGTTTCTTACTACCCATGTAATATAACATAACTAGTTGGGTACTTGTCTGTTCAAGCACTTATGACCCCTACGCCTAGTCTCCATGCATACCCCGGTTTTTACATAACCGAGCGGGTATTCTGATACACTCCGGACTATCGGGTCCAGAGGTCAAAGCGAAAAGGTCCGCCATGACAAATGATTTACAATCCGACTAGGGACATTACATATGGCACTTGAATTACATAGTCACTGAGACTGATTAAATTCTTCTTCTATACCATCCAACAGGCTATCTAGCCTAAAATCCTGTTGGGAATACTTTGCGGCTAATTCTACTTGATCATACACTAAACTGACGGGGATCTCTTTCCCATCAGGCCCCACAGGTCCGACCTCGGCCATGTGGTTTGGGTCCGCTTTGGTATAGCGCGTCTTACCCATAGCCCAGGCTTCCCTTGCACCTTGTCGGCAGGCGGATATCTTCCATAATCGGAAGCACCGCCGCGCTCCCTTGAGATTCTCTATAAGCTCCCCTATGCCTCCTGGCAGGGACGCGGATGGCCACAAGGCTTGGGCAATACCCTATATCACCTGTCGAACTTGCTCGTGAAGTGGTGAGAGCTCTGGTAGAAGATCACCCGAAGACCCGGGCATCTCCTCTGCAGGACGACCCGTCAGCATACCTGCAGACATAACTCTGTTAGCCGGCTTTTTCGCCGAACTCCTTTAAAAGTTCATTCAAACACTTACTAAAAATGCCGCGCCGAAGCCATTTATTCTCCTTCACGGAGTCCACAAGCTGGGCTCGGACATCTTTCAGTTCCACGCCCAGTCGGATATTGACGTCTTGGAGATTATTTTTCTCCTGCCTGACTCGCGTAAGCACGCGCTCGCCAGCATTTAGTTGTCGATCAGCACGTGCTGCATTCACAGCCCCGGCCTCCGGATTCACTCCGGGGTCATCTGCAACATCTATTGTTAGATTTGCATGCATGACGTATACTACCTGGTACCTGTATTCTTTGAAATGAAAACAAGTGTTACCAGAGGGGCCCTTCTCGGACTCCTTGAATGCGGCAACAGTGGCCCCTAGCTGGGCCTTGCACTCTTCCAGCTCTTGAGACAGGAGGGAATTCTTCTCTGTAAGAACCTGCACAAATAATGATCCTTAAATCAGTTGCGTCAACTGTTTCAAGTCTCAGGGGCTACTGATATACATAGTCATCAGATTTTCCTACCCGTATATCCTTTACATACTAGTCCGTGGCTCTGGCCTGACCATTTTGAGCAGCATAGATGTACACATCTCCTGAGTTGAAGGCGTCGAACGCCTCTTGGGAGAAACAAGCATCACGGAGTACGGCCCGGCGACGCCTGTGATTCATGGCGCTCTCCACTTAGGAATTTGTAGCGGATAATCTGTCCGCTTCCTCTGTAGGAGGAACATCCGGCGCCTACCCCGCGTTAGCTTCCGCCTCCATGTCCGGCCCTGGAGCCCGACTGATCAAGGCGTGATCGGCAGCCTCTCCGGATATAGTCCGGTGAGCGTTTTTTCTATTAAGAAACATGGACGTCATTATATTTTGAGAAAGACGACAACCACGGAGCAAGGTTTTGCATCATACCTCTGCCCCGACGTCTCCGTCCTGACCGCCTTCCTTTTTGGCCTACCCGGCCTCGGTGCCCCTTGTTGGCGAGTTGCTGTGGGTTTGGCATGGCGTCCCGAAGGCCTTCCCTGTAAAACACCGTGTGTGTACAGTAGGTGAAGTGCATAAAGGGGGTCCTTTTTTGGGAGTTGCGACTTTGGTTTTTTTCTTACGTGCGATGCAGAGAGTAGTCCAGGATAGTCGGCCGTTATGGCCACCATGGCGTCGTCGTAGCTCAATTGATAGAATTGCCTGTCTATCAGCTCCACGAATATGTCCGGATCCTCTTCGAGTCCGGGATCGAGGGCCCGGCCAGGGTCCTCTGGCTGTGGAGGTGGGATGTTGACATCCCTTACAGCTTTTCGCAGTTCCTGTTGTGAAATGGCATGGTAAGTATCCACAACAAAGAATGCGGGAAGGTTGGGAGTAAAGAGTGACAACTCACCCAGCTTGGAGGGTTGTACATGGAGAATCCATCCCGTGGCTTAATACGGATGAACTCCTCTTCCTCTCCCTTGAACAACTCAGACATAATTCTTGCTAAAGCAGCAGCGGAGTCCGGTCCCTTACGCCCGCAGCGGGTGGCATCATCTTCTTTGTTAAAACACCACAAGGGGTGCCCTCGATATTGAAGCGGCTGCACCCCCCGCATTATGCATATTGACATAACCTCGATTATTGTCAATCCTGATTGAGCCAGCGCTTTAATCCGGTCCATCAGGTAAAGGGCTTCCATGTTTCTTCCTCCTGGGGGCTCCGTGGACGCCAACTTCGGCATTTCTTCAGAGGAGCATTGTTGAACTCGGGAAGACCCCTCCGAACAGGGTCGGGAAGAGGGACGTCCTCCATGTAAAACCACTCCGAAGGCCAGTCTTCGGACGTCTTCTTAGGGGTACTAGACATTGTATCCGGTCTCGGCGATGCGCCATACTTCGGCTCCGCCCACTTGATAAAGTGACCCCTCCTGTGTATGGGGCACGAGGCAGAATAGCCTCTTCCACAGCTCGAAATGAGCCTCGCAGCCCAGAAACAGCTCACAAAGGCACCGGCGATGTGTAATATGGAAGCAGGGGTGAAATTATGCAACTGGAGGCCGTAAGACTCCAGGAGTCCGCGGAGGAACGGATGGATTGGAAATCCAAGTCCCCTTAGTAAGTAAGGGACAAGGCATACCCGCTCCCCCTTAGAGGGATTGGGGAAGCTCTCCGCTTGCTCCCCGCCATTATAGGTGGCGAGCCCGGCTTGGACGGGGACCATATACGCTGGAGGGAGAGATCCCTGGGTCTGCAACTCTACTAATCGGTTGTGCGGGACGGAACTCTTCTCCCAATCACCGGGCTTAGGGCTATGGGAGCGAAAGGAGGAGTTGCGATGGCCGGCCATGATGGAATGGATTTTTTCGAGCGTGCTCCGATGGACTCTCGCCGTGGGAGGATGGTGTGGATTGGATCCAAGAATCCACATCCCTTTAATAGACGATTTATTTACCTGGCTAGGGGGCGAATGTAAAAACTCCCTGGCTCCTCGCATTCGCTCGACACGTGGAAGATAGCCCTTATTGGGTGCAGAAGCTAAGAAGTCCAACATTTATGGGAGTCGGACACTACTTAGCAGATATTCAAGATTTGGAGAAGAACCCGCCTTGCAATGCCGAAGACAATACTACGCGTCGGACTCATAGTCTTGAAGCCTGGTTCAAGGGCTACTGAGGGAGTCCTGGATTAGGGGGTCTCCGGACAGCCGGACTATATCCTTTGGCCGGACTGTTGGACCATGAAGATACAAGATTGAAGACTTTGTCCCGTGTCCGGATGGGACTCTCCTTGGTGTGGAAGGCAAGCTAGGCAATACGGATGTGTACATCTCCTCCCTTGTAACCGACCTTGTGTAACCCTAGCCCCCTCCGGTGTCTATATAAACCAGAGGGTTTAGTCCGTAGGACAACATACAATCATACCATAGGCTAGCTTCTAGGGTTCAGTATCTACGATCTCGTGGTAGATCAACTCTTGTAATACTCATATCATCAAGAACAATCAAGCAGGACGTATGGTATTACCTCCATCAAGAGGGCCTGTCGGTGTCAAAACCGGCGGATCTCGGGTAGGGGGTCCCGAACTATGCGTCTAGGCCGGATGGTAACAGGAGGCAGGGGACACGATGTTTTACCCAGGTTCGGGCCCTCTTGATGGAGGTAAAACCCTACATCCTGCTTGATTAATATTGATGATATGGTAGTACAAGAGTAGATCTACCACGAGATTAGAGAGGCTAAACCCTAGAAGCTAGCCTATGGTATGATTGTATGTTGTGATTGTTGTCCTACGGACTAAAACCCTTCGGTTTATATAGACACCGGAGAGGGTTAGGGTTACACAAGGTCGGTTACAAAGGAGGAGATATCCATATCCGTATTGCCTAGCTTGCCTTCCACGCCAAGTAGAGTCCCATCCGGACACGAGACGAAGTCTTCAATCTTGTATCTTCATAGTCTAACAGTCCGGCCAATAGAGATAGTCCGGGTGTCCGGAGACCCCCTAATCCAGGACTCCCTCTGTAGCCCCTGAACCAGGCTTCAATGACGATGAGTCCGACACACAGTATTGTCTTCGGCATTGCAAGGCGGGTTCCTTCTCCGAATACATCACAGAAGAATTTGAATACGAGGATAGTGTCCGACCCTGCAAAATAAGTTCCACATTCCACCGTAGAGAGAATAGTATTTTCGCAGATCTAATTTGCTGGCTTGTTTTGGCAGCATGATGTTATGTCATGGCCCGGTGATTATTCGAACCGTTTCCTTTAACCAGCCCCGCACATAACGCGAGGCAGTTTTTTGACACGTCTTGTCAAAGCAGAGATCGTGTCCCCTTATTACGGGATTCTCATCAATACGGGCGTGGGTAACCCAACCGCGCCATCAATTACGGAGCTTGGGGATAAGCGAGTTTTACCAGGCAAGTGGGAACGCTCAGTTTCGTCCGCCCATATAAAAGGATAAGGATTCACCTTCCTAGCCATGCCTTCTTCCTCCTTTGCTCATCCATTTTCGCACACTCGAGCTCTAGCGCCCAAGTCCACACTTCCCACCTCAACCTTCTCCAACCATGTCCGGAGCGGGAGGCAGGTGGATGGTCTCCTCCGTCACGGAGGGAGACATCAAGAAGCTGCGCGGAGCCGGATACTTAGCCGCGAACATCGCGCATCGGCTGCCCGCTGTGGGGCAGATCGTCCCTACCCCGAAACCTCACGAGAGGGTAGTTTTCCTTCACCACTTCCTCCGCGGACTAGGGTTTCCCCTCCATCCATTCGTCTGTGGTCTCATGTTCTACTATGGGCTGGACTTTCATGATCTGGCCCCGAACTTCATCCTCAACATTTCGGCGTTCATCGTCGTGTGTGAGGCTTTCCTCCGCATCCGACCCCACTTTGGCCTGTGGTTAAAGACCTTCAATATCAAGCCGAAGGTGGTACGAGGCCAACAAGCAGAATGCGGCGGAGCCATGGTGGGCAAGATGCCCAACGTTATATGGCTCGAAGGCTCCTTCATGGAGACAATAAAGGGATGGCAATCGGCGTGGTTCTACATCACCGAGCCGCGCAACGCCAAATGGGTGGCAGCCCCCGAGTTTCGATCCGGATTCCCCACACGGCTCACTTCCTGGAAAGAGAAGGGCTTGTCGTGGGGTTCATCAGTGGAGCTGGATGGACTCCAGAAATATATCCAGAGTATGGCGAGCAAGAAGCTCAAGCTTGTCAACATAGTCCAAGTTATGCTCATCCGTCGGATCCTCCTGTGTCAACAACGGGATTTTACCTTGTGGGAGTTCGACTCGGCCCGGCACCAGACTCTAAGCGAGATCTTTGCTACGACGCACAAGGACGTCTGGAAGGTGTTGTTCAAGGGCGCCGAGGTCCCTCCTTCTCTCGCCGAGGACCGCGGACTAAGCGCAAAGCGCCTAGCACGTTCGGTGAGTTCAATACGTCTCGTAGGACATTTATTTTCTCTAGCTTAATTATGTGCGGGGTCTAATCTCCATGCCTTTGACAGGACTGGGTGGAGATGTCAGGGCAGATTAACTGCCCGGCCCCTTTGCCCGAAGATACTGCGGGCGCTCTCCTGACGGAGATGCTGACTCCGGCTCCTTACAAGGTGCCGGAGAAGACCAAGAAGGCCAAGGGAACCCGAAAGAGTCCCCGGCGCTAGGTGTTATCGGACTCATCGTCTGATAACTCTGCGGCACACTCCTCCCCCGAAGACGAGGACGAAGAAGAAGATGTTCCCCCTCCAGGCGGGGGAGACAAGAAAAGGAAGGCCGCCCCAACCGGGGAGGCCAAAGGGTCCAAGAAGGGGAGGACTCTCCTTCCGGACAGTTCCACCGTCGCCGATGAGGGTGAAGATGAGTGGTTGCCCCGGGCCAAGCCCCCGGGGAGATCGTAAGTATTCGGATACCAGAGTAACTCATAGCATCCCTTTGTCGCACTGCTTTCCCTAACGCCGAACATGATTATGTAGGCCGCCGCGAACCCGCATTAATGTATCATCGGACAGCTCCATGGGCTCATCGGACATGGATAGCGATCCATTCCCGACCGCCACCTTCCCTCATCCTGCTGATGACGCCGAGGTGCTGTCTCAAGAGGCACCGGGTCGAGGGGAGACAGTCCTGGAGGCGCCTCAAGGCGACCTTCCGGACTCAGGGAGCCGAGGGGACAGGGCCCCTAAGAGCTCCGAGTTTGGCCCTCAGCCGAACACCGCGCCGGACCCTCCAGCGGTTCCTGGCTCGGGCAGGCGGCCTCCTTCTAAGAGGGGCAAGACGCCTGTGCCAGTGACCTCTGTCCATCTAGAGGCACCGGACAATCTACTGGAAGTGCTTCGCAGTGCTTCCATCGACGAGGAGCACCGCACTATCATGAGTGCGGTGATCCAAAAGGTTCAGTCCGCCAAGAGCGGATTAACTGAAGCCTGTGCCAGCCTTCTAACAGGCTTTGAGGTAAGTGTTTTAAAATGTAGTAGAAATATTACCGCATAGACAGTAGCCCCTGATGCTTTGTTCGGTGTTCACAAAGAAAAGCCGAGCAGAGGATCAAATAATATCGCAGGAGTCTAATATAAGTATGTCAATATGCATATGTAGGCTTCGCTGCTGGCGTCCGCCGCACTAACTGTGGAGGTCGCCGTACTGAAGCAGGACCTCGAGGGGTCCAGGAAAGAGCTCGGCCTTGCCAAGAGGCAGCTCGAGGAGAACAAGGGTAAGTAATACCCTGTCTATAGATATGTATATATATAAGAGGACGCGATTGCAAAATGACAAGATCATCGTATGTTTGCCAGGGGCCACGACCGAGGTGGCGACCCTGAAGCAAGTGCTAACCAAGGCCGAAGATAAAGCAGCCAAGGAGCACACTGAGCGAGAGAAGCATGAGGCTCGGGTTGGCGAGGTGCAGCAAGAGCTCCAGGCTCTCGTGGCGAAGCACGAGGTATTGGAGCTTGACTCAAAGACGCGGGAGTCTGAGCTTGCCGCGGCCCTCGAGAGCGCAAAAAGTGCCAAGGCCGAAGCCCAAAAGGCTCTCCAAGAGATCGACGCGATGAAGAAGATAGTGGCCGGTAAGGCTTTCTATATGCAAAGCAAGCATGTAAAAGTAAATTACCGATTACTTACCCGAATCCGAAGCTCTCCAGGAGCATTCGCAGATTTGCCCCACAGCGTGTACGATGCCGCGCAGTTTTACCAGGCCGAGGAGGGGAGCTCAATGGAGAAGCTGTTCTGGTCTCAGTATACTGGGACCGAACACCCAATGCCTCTGAGCGACCAGCTAAAGCAGCTGGTCGAGCTGCACAAGGCGGCCGAATAGGCCATGAAGGGCCTTATAGTCCGGCTGTGGCCTGGCGACGTCCTTCCGAACAGCTACTTCGGCCTGGTGAGGCGGCTTGTGGATGCCTGCCCACGGCTGGAGGTCATCAAGCGGTCCGTCTGCATCGAAGGTGCATGCCGGGCTTTCGCCCGTGTGAAGGTGCAGTGGGCCAAGCTAGACGCTGTGAAGCTGATCAAGGAAGGGCCACCGCAGGGCAAGGAGCATCGCACCCCCGAAACTTATTATGAGGGTGTCCTGAAGGGTGCTCGTCTTGTAGCGGACGAATGTTCAAAGGATGTAATATTTGAGTAAACTTGCTCGTGTGATCCTGTATGATGAAAACTTGTTTCGTATGCGCTATGCAACGCTTGTGTGAATTTAAAATATTACCTTCTGTTTGGCTGTTTATCCAATCTGAGAGATGGCTAGTCCTCGGCTTCTTCCCCCATGCCACTAGTGCTGGGGTGTTCGGGATTAACCTGAGCACTCTTGTTCCCATGTTTGGGTCCTTCGAGGGAGGTGCTCAGCACAACGAACCAGGCAACCGGACTAATAATGCTTTATCACTCTCACTTAGCCATAGAATTCTATAATTTTAAATTTCGGCGAAGCCCCTGGTATTCGGAACGCCAAATTCGGGGCGCGATACATGCCTTTAAGCCGGACAGGGCTGGCCCCTTGCCCTAAGCGGCATAAGTCTTTAGGGACTCGAAAACCTCACCGAACCGCGACCAGTCTCCCGCCTTATCATGACAGTCAGTTTTAGCTTTCTCTACTGAGGTGCTCAGCCCGGCAGAACCGGGGCACAATCGCAGTAGTTCTCCTAGCGCTACCTTAGCCGATAGAGCGGAACATAAGGTACCAAAACATAGGAGCCGGGAAAACCCAACATTTGACCAAAGACATGATTCAGAGCTGATGCATACAATGCTATAAGTTTGGGGTGCCGCACTTGTGAAAGTGTTCAGACTTTTCACACCATATTGTGGGGTACGCAAGCCCCTGGTGTATTGGCCGTACCAAAGTGTATGGTTGCAAGGCGTCGTTAATGAACACACACATATATATATAACAGGAATGCAATAATAGTCGTGATGTTATGTATTGTTTATTCAAAAAGGTGCGTTAAAGCAGAATGATATAGATAGTGCGATAAGCAAAGAATAGGACTGTGTCCCTTCCAAGGGCAAGTTGAGGAATGATATGAAATCGAATATTTCGCTCGTTACTGTAATCAACCTGGGAATTCCGTGGTATGTTGTAGCTGTCCGCCTCCTTGGTTGCTGCATCATGTGTTCGGCAATAGTGCTGCCGGACAGTGTTTCCAGAGATTAAGGTCCTGAAAAAAAAGAAAAAAAACAAACGGGAAGCCCCTAGTGCGGTTTAAGCCGCGTCTTGGGGCGTGCCGCAGTTGTGCCCCCTCCCCCCTGTGCCCATGGTATTTTTAATGCGTAATTATGTACGCGTGGCACAAGTTTCGCCGTTGGGCTGGGATTGGGGTGGCCGCCGTATTGCTATGCGAGCTCAGATCGCACCAGGCGGTCTATTTGCCGATTGCCTCGAGCGCGCTTGAAGGTGTCCAGGCTTTGAAGCACCGAACTGGTTGATTGCCTTGAGAGGCTGCTTTGCGCTTCTGCTGCGAGGGTCGCGGTGTGCTCCTCTGTTCGAAGAGAGCGCTCTGTGTTTCCATTGACTGTAATAACTCCGCGAGGTCCTGGCATCTTGAGCTTGAGGTATGTATAATGCGGTACCGCATTGAATCTAGCGAATGCAGTTTGCCCGAGCAGCGCGTGATAACCACTGCGGAACGGGACTATATCGAAGATTAACTCTTCACTTCGGAAATTATCCGGGGATCCGAAGACCACTTCTAGTGTAACTGAGCCTGTGCAATGGGCCTCCACACCTGGAATGACGCCTTTAAAGGTCGTTTTTGTGGGTTTGATCCTTGAGGGGTCTATACCCATTTTGTGCATTGTGTCCTGATAAAGCAGGTTCAGGCTGCTGCCGCCATCCATAAGAACTCGAGTGAGGTGGAATCCATCAATGATTGGGTCTAGGACCAGTGCGGCAAATCCGCCATGACGGGTACTGGTGGGGTGGTCCTTGCTATCGAAGGTGATCAGACAGGAGGACCAAGGGTTGAACTTTGGGGCGACTAGCTCCAACGCATATACGTCCCTGAGCGCACGCTTCCGCTCCCTCTTGGGGATGTGGGTCGCGTATATCATGTTCACCGTCCGCACTTGCGGGGGAAACCTCTTCTGCCCTCCGGTGTGCGGCTGCCAGGGCTCCTCCTTGTCATCGCTATGCGGCCCCTTGTCCTTGTTTTCGGCAATTAACTTGCCGGCCTGCTTGAACACCCAACAGTCCCTATTGGTGTGATTGGCTGGCTTGTCTGGGGTGCCGTGTATTTGACACGAGCGATCGAGTATACGGTCCAAGTTGGACGGACCCGGCGTACTTTGTTTGAATGGCTTTTTCCGCTAACCGGGTTTAGAGCCTTTGAATCCCGCATTGACTGTCGTATCCTCAGTATTTTCGCTGTTAATGCAGCGCTTATGTTTGTTGCGACGTGACCTGCTATTGCCGTCCTTGGTATCTGAGGTACCATGGTTCTTTGATATGTTATTACTGCGAGCCAGCCAGCTGTCTTCTCCCGCACAAAAGCGGGTCATGAGCGTCGTGAGAGCTGCCATAGATTTCGGCTTTTCCTGACCAAGGTGCTGGGCTAGCCACTCGTCTTGGATGTTGTGTTTGAAAGCCACTAAGGCCTCCGCATCCGGACAGTCGATGATTTGATTTTTCTTTGTAAGGAACCGAGTCCAGAATTGCCTGGCCGACTCTTCTGGCTGCTGAATTATGTGGCTCAAGTCATCGGCGTCTGGTGGTCGCACATAAGTGCCCTGAAAGTTGTCGAGGAATGCGGCTTCCAGATCTTCCCAATAGCTAATGGAGTCCGCTGGCAAGCTGTTAAGCCAATGCCGCACTGGTCCTTTGAGCTTTAGTGGGAGGTATTTGACGGCGTGTAAGTCAGCACCGCGGGCCATGTGGATGTGGAGGAGGAAATCCTCAATCCATACTGCAGGATCTGTTGTGCTGTCGTATGATTCAATATTTACAGGTTTGAAACCTTCTGGGAATTGATGTTCCATTACTTCGTCTGTGAAGCATAGGGGGTGTGCGGTGCCTCTGTATTGGGCTATATCGCGACGCAACTCGAACGGGTCTTGCCCGCTGTGTTCGGCCCGGCCGAATTTGCTTTTACTGTATCCAGTGTGACGTTTATCGTCTTGTAGAGTGGTGCGCCGTCGTGATCCGTAGATCGATCTTGCATGCTTTGCTTTGTCCTCCAATATGTCTCGCAGGTCTGTCGTATCTCCCCATGCCTTTTTATTTGAATGGCGTCGGGGTGGAGGCTGAGTTTTTGGCTGGAATGCCTCTCTATCGCAGCCACGAGGTGGCCGATCAGCCGTATCGTATGCTTCTTCCTCCAGTCGGGGTAGTAACCTGTACTTTGGGTAATTCTTGGAGCGGCGCTCGAGTTTATATTCCTCGGCCGCGAGGACTTCAGTCCATCTGTCTGCTAGCGGATCTTGATCAGCTTGAAGCTGCTGCTACTTTTTCTTCAGGCTATTTGCCATGGCCATAAGCCGGCGCTTGAAGCGCTCTTGTTCGACGGGATCCTCTGGTACGGCGAATTCACCGTCGCCGAGGCTTGCCTCGTATTCGGAGGGGGGGTATGTAATTGTCATCCTCCTCCTCTCCGTTTGCTGCTCTCTCAGGAGAGTTGGCTCCTTCATCCTCCTACTCCAAATCTTGCTAGAGGGGATTGTTGTTGTCTTCGGCACTATCCGGAGTGTTATTATCTCATGTGCCAGTATAACCACTTTTGCTTTGGTGGGACTTAGAGCGGTGGCGCTGACGTCGACGCTTGGGTTGCTTTTTGGAGGGGTCATCCTCCGCTATTTCGTCGCCATTGCCTTCGTTGGGTGTATCCACCATGTATATGCCATATGACGAGGTGGCTTTCTAGTGCCTTATAGGCACTGGTTCATGTTCGTCTCCTACATTGTCGTCCATACCATCGATGTCTTCGGAGTCGAAGTCGAGCATGTCGGTTAAATCATCGACAGTGGCTACGAAGTGGGTAGTGGGTGGGCGTCGAATTTCTTCGTCGTCCGCATCCCAATCCGGTTGGCCATAGTCCAGCCAGGGCTCTCCTGACAAAGAGAGAGACCTTAGTGAATTCAGAATGTCGCCGAAGGGCGAGTGCTGAAAGATATCTGCGGCGGTGAATTCCATGATCGGTGCCCAATCGGATTCGATTGGCAGGGGCACGGATGGTCCGGAGTCCGGAAAAGAGTCCGGCACCTTGGAATCACGGGCTTTGCAGAGGGTTAGGCTGGTGTTTGGCTCGATCGCCGTTGCGACTGCGGCCCTGAGGCGGTGTCTAACCACCCATCCTCGATTGGCACAGTTGGATCTGAGCTAAGGGTCGGAGCTGATGCGGGCGCGGCCTTTGGGGTACTGTTCGGCGGCAGATCTAGGTCATACCCATCGTGACAGTGCGGCGCGTCCGGCTGCGGCTCGAATCCGTCGAAGATCAAGTCTCCACGGATGTCGGCCGTGTAGTTCAAACTTCCAAATCTGACCTGACGGCCAGGGGCGTAGCTTTCAATCTGCTCCAGAAGGCCAAGCGAATTAGACCGCGGTGTAAAGCCGCCGAATACGAAGATCTGTCCGGGGAGAGAAGTCTCACCCTGGACCGCATCGCTACCGATGATGGTAGGAGCCATCAAGCCTAACGGCGACAACACATAGGAACTCTCAATGAAAGCACCAATGTCGGTGTCAAAACTGGCGGATCTTGGGTAGGAGGTCCCGAACTGTGCGTCTAGGCCGGATGGTAACAGGAGGCAGGGGACACGATGTTTTACCCAGGTTCGGGCCCTCTTGATGGAGGTAAAACCCTACGTCCTGCTTGATTAATATTGATGATATGGGTAGTACAAGAGTAGATCTACCACGAGATCAGAGAGGCTAAACCCTAGAAGCTAGCCTATGGTATGATTGTATGTTGTGATTGTTGTCCTACGGACTAAAACCCTTTGGTTTATATAGACACCGGAGAGGGTTAGGGTTACACAAGGTCGGTTACGAAGGAGGAGATATCCATATCTGTATTGCCTAGCTTGCCTTCCACGCCAAGTAGAGTCCCATCCGGACACGAGACGAAGTCTTCAATCTTGTATCTTCATAGTCTAACAGTCCGGCCAATAGAGATAGTCCGGCTGTCCGGAGACCCCCTAATCCAGGACTCCCTCAGGGCCCGAACCTGGGTAAACATCGTGTCCCCTGCCTCCTGTTACCATCCGCCTTAGACGCATAGTTCGGGACCCCCTACCCGAGATCCGCCGGTTTTGACACCGACAATAACCTTCCAATATACCAATCTTTATGTATCGACCATTTCGAGACTCCTCGTCATGTCTGTAATCTCATCCGGGACTCCGAACAAACTTCGGTTCATCAAATCACATAACTCATAATACAAATTGTCATCAAACGTTAAGCATGCGGACCCTACGGGTTCGAGAACTATGTAGACATGACCGAGACACATCTCCGGTAAATAACCAATAGCGGAACCTGGATGCTCATATTGGCTCCTACATATTCTTTGAAGATCTTTACCGGTCAACCCGCATAACAACATACGTTGTTCCCTTTGTCATCGGTATGTTACTTGCCCGAGATTCGATCGTCGGTATCATCATACCTAGTTCAATCTCGTTACTGGCAAGTCCCTTTACTCGTTCTGTAATGCATCAATCTGTGACTAACTCATTAGTCACATTGCCTGCGAGGCTCATTGTGATGTGCATTACTGAGAGGGCCCAGAGATACCTCTCCATTACACGAAGTGACAAATCCTAACCTTGATCTATGCCAACCCAACAAACACCTTCGGAGACACCTTTAGAGCATCTTTATAATCACTTAGTTGCGTTGTGACGTTTGATAGCACACAAGATGTTCCTCCGGTATTCGGGAGTTGCATAATCTCATAGTTAGAGGAACATGTATAAGTCATGAAGAAAGCAATATCAATAAAACTAAACGATCATAATGCTAATCTAATGGATGGGTCTTTTCCATCACATCATTCTCTAATGATGTGATCCCGTTTATCAAATGACAACACATGTCTATGGTTAGGAAACCTAACCATCTTTGATTAACAAGCTAGTCAAGTAGAGGCATACTAGGGACACTCTATTTTGTCTATGTATTCACACATGTACTAAGTTTCCGGTTAATAAAATTCTAGCATGAATAATAAACATTTATCATGATATAAGGAAATATAAATAACAACTTTATTATTACCTCTAGGGCATATTTCCTTCAAAATTCTTCCTGATCGAGCTCATCCCACGCTCGTACACCTTTTCCATTCCACGGCTGTAAGAGTTCTTCAACTAATGGCCTTAGGTACACATAAATGTTGTTGTCGAGTTGCTTAGGGCCTTGGATGAGCACTGGCATCATAATGTACTTCCGCTTCATGCACAACCAAGGAGGAAGGTTATACATACATAGAGTCACAGACCAGGTGCTATGATTGCTGCTCTGCTCCCCAAAAGGATTAGTGTCATCTGCGCTTAGACCAAACCATACGTTCCTTGCATCATCTACAAAGTCCCTCCACCTCCTCTTGATTTTTCTCCACCGCGACCTATCAGTGCGTACTCTCAGTTTCCTATCTTTTTTACGGTCCTTTTTGTGCCATCGCATCAATTTGGCATGCTTTTTGTTTTGGAACAAACGTTTCAACCGTGGTATTATAGGAGCATACTGATGTCTACTACACAACCTTCTTCTTGTATACGTTGTTGGGCCTCCAAGTGCAGAGGTTTGTAGGACAGTAGCAAATTTCCCTCAAGTGGATGACCTAAGGTTTATCAATCCGTAGGAGGCATAGGATGAAGATGGTCTCTCTCAAGCAACCCTGTAACCAAATAACAAAGAGTCCCTTGTGTCCCCAACACACCCAATACAATGGTAAATTGTATAGGTGCACTAGTTCGGCGAAGAGATGGTGATACAAGTGGTATATGGATAGTAGATATAGGTTTTTGTAATCTGAAAATATAAAAACAGAAAGGTAGCAAATGATAAAAGTGAGCATAAACGGTATTGCAATGCTAGGAAACAAGGCCTAGGGTTCATACTTTCACTAGTGTAAGTTCTCTCAACAATAATAACATAATTGGATCACATAACTATCCCTCAACATGCAAAAAAGAGTCACTCCAAAGTCACTAATAGCGGAGAACAAACGAAGAGATTATGGTAGGGTACAAAACCACCTCAAAGTTATTCTTTCCAATCAATCCATTGGGCTATTCCTATAAATGTCACAAACAGCCCTAGAGTTCGTACTAGAATAACACCTTAAGACACAAATCAACCAAAACCCTAATGTCACATAGATACTCCAATGTCACCTCAAGTATCCGTGGGTATGATTATATGATATGCATCACACAATCTCAGATTCATCTATTCAACCAACACATAGAACCTCAAAGAGTGCCCCAAAGTTTCTACCGGAGAATCACGACGAAAACGTGTGCCAACCCCTATGCATAGGTTCATGGGCGGAACCCACAAGTTGATCACCAAAACAAACATCAAGTGAATCACGTGATATCCCATTGTCACCACAGATACGCACGGCAAGACATACATCAATTGTTCTCAAATCTTTAAAGACTCAATCCGATAAGATAACTGTTGGGGAACATAGCAGAAATTCAAAAAATTTCCTACGTGTCACCAAGATCTATCTATGGAGAAACCAGCAACGAAGGGAAGGAGAGTGCATTTACATACCCTTGTAGATCGCTATGCGGAAGCGTTCAAGAGAACGGGGTTGAAGGAGTCGTACTCGTCGTGATCCAAATCACTGGAGATCCTAGTGCCGAACGGACGGCACCTCCGCGTTCAACACACGTACAGCCCGGTGACATCTCCCATGCCTTGATCCAGCAAGGAGAGAGGGAGAGGTTGAGGAAGACTCCATCCAGCAGCAACACAACAGCGTGGTGGTGGTGGAGGAGCATGGCAATCCTGCAGGGCTTCGCCAAGCACCGCAGGAGAGGAGGAAGGAGATATGCAGGGCTGCGCCATGGAGAGGTCCAAACTCGTATGATGGCAGCCCCAAATACATCAACTATATATAGGGGAGAGGGAGGAGGGTGCGCCCCCTCTAGGGTTCCCACCCCTAGAGGGGCGGCAGCCCTAGATGGGTTTGAGGGGGGGCGGCCAAGGGGAGAGGGGGGCGCCCCCTAGGGTGGGCCTTAGGCCCATCTGAGCCTAGGGTTTCCCCTTCTCCTCCTTTGCTGCACCTTGGGCCTTGTGGGAGGCGCACCAGCCCACTCAGGGGCTGGTCCCTTACCACTCTTGGCCCATGCAAGCCTCCGGGGCTGGTGGCCCCACTTGGTGGACCCCCTGGACCCTCCCGGTGGTCCCGGTACGTTATCGATAAACCCCGAAACTTTTCTGGTGACCAAAACAGGACTTCCCATATATAAATCTTTACCTCCGGACCATTCCAGAACTCCTCGTGACGTCCGGGATCTCATCCGGGACTCCGAACAACATTCGGTAACCACATACAAACTTCCTTTATAACCCTAGCGTCATCGAACCTTAAGTGTGTAGACCCTACGGAATCGGGAACCATGCAGACATGACCGAGACGTTCTCCGGTCAATAACCAATAGCGGGATCTGGATACCCATGTTGGCTCCCACATGTTCCACGATGATCTCATCGGATGAACCACGATGACGAGGATTCAATCAATCCCGTATGCAATTCCCTTTGTCTATCGGTACGATACTTGCCCGAGATTCGATCGTCGGTATCCCGATACCTTGTTCAATCTCGTTACCGGCAATTCTCTTTACTTGTTCCGTAACACATCATCCCGTGATCAACTCCTTGATCACATTGTGCACATTATGATGATGTCCTACCGAGTGGGCCCAGAGATACCTCTCCGTCACACGGAGTGACAAACCCCAGTCTTGATTCGTGCCAACCCAACAGACACTTTCGGAGATACCCGTAGTGCACCTTTATAGCCACCCAGTTACGTTGTGACGTTTGGCACACCCAAAGTATTCCTACGGTATCCGGGAGTTGCACAATCTCATGGTCTAAGGAAATGATACTTGACATTAGAAAAGCTTTAGCATACGAACTACACGATCTTTGTGCTAGGCTTAGGATTGGGTCTTGTCCATCACATCATTCTCCTAATGATGTGATCCCGTTATCAACGACATCCAATGTCCATGGTCAGGAAACCGTAACCATCTATTGATCAACGAGCTAGTCAACTAGAGGCTTACTAGGGACATGGTGTTGTCTATGTATCCACACATGTATCTGAGTTTCCTATCAATACAATTCTAGCATGGATAATAAACGTTTATCATGAACAAGGAAATATAATAATAACTAATTTATTATTGCCTCTAGGGCATATTTCCAACAGTCTCCCACTTGCACTAGAGTCAATAATCCAGTTCACATCAGTCTCCCACTTGCACTAGAGTCAATAATCCAGTTCACATCGCTATGTGATTAACACTCAAGGTCACATCCCCATGTGACTAACACCCAAAGAGTTTACTAGAGTCAATAATCTAGTTCACATTACCATGTGATTAACACTCAATGAGTTCTGGGTTTGATCATGTTATGCTTATGAGAGATGTTATAGTCAACGGGTCTGAATCTTTCAGATCCGTGTGTGCTTTACAAATCTCTATGTCATCTCCTTGATGCAGCTACCACATTCTATTTGGCGCTATTCCAAATAACTGTTCTACTATACGAATCCAGTTTACTACTCAGAATAATCTGGTTTAGTGTCAAAGTTTGCATCGGCGTAACCCTGTACGACGAACTCTTTTGTCACCTCCATAATCGAGAAATTCCTTAGTCCACTAGTTAATAAGGATAACTTTGACCGCTGTCCTGTGATCCATTCTTGGATCACTCTTGTACCCCTTGACTGACTCATGGCAAGGCACATTTCAGGTGCGGTACACAGCATAGCATACTGTAGAGCCTACGTCTTAAGCATAGGGGACGACCTTCGTCCTTTCTCTCTATTCTGCTGTGGTCGAGCTTTAAGTCTTGACTTCATACCTTACAACTCAGGCAAGAACTCCTTCTTTGACTGATCCATCTTGAACACCTTCAAGATCATGTCAAGGTATGTGCTCATTTGAAAGTACCATTAAGCGTTTTGATCTATCCTTATAGATCTTGATGCTCAATGTTCAAGTAGCTTAATCCAGGCTTTCCATTGAAAAACACTTTCAAATAACCCTATATGCTTTCCAGAAATTCTACGTCATTTCTGATCAACAACATATATTCATCAGAAATTCTATAGTGCTCCCACTCACTTCTTTGGAAATACAAGTTTCTCATAAACTTTGTATAAACCCAAAATCTTTGATCATCTCATCAAAGCATACATTCCAACTCCGAGATGCTTACTCCAGTCCTTAGAAGGATTGCTGGAGCTTTGCATACTTATTAGCATCTTTTAGGATTGACAAAACCTTCCGGTTGTATCATATACAACCTTTCCTCAAGAAAATCGTCGAGGAAACAATGTTTCGACATCCTATCTGCAAGATTTCATAAATAATGCAGTAATCACTAATATAATTCCAACAGACTCTTAGCATCGCTACGAGTGAGAAAGTCTCATCATAGTCAACTCCTTGAACTTGTCAAAAAACATCTTAACGACAAGTCGAGCTTTCTTAATGGTGATACTTACCATAATTGTCCGTCTTCCTTTTAAAATCCATCTGTACTCAATAGCCTTACGACCATCGAGCCATTCTGCCAAAGTCTACACTTTGTCTTCATACATGGATCCTCTCTCGGATTTTATGGCCTCGAGCCATTTATCGGAATCCGGGCCCACCATTGCTTCTTCATAGCTCGTAGGTTCATTGTTGTCTAGCAACATGACTTCCATGACAGGATTACGTACCACTCTGAAGTAGTACGCATCCTTGTCATCCTACGAGGTTTGGGAGTGACTTGATCCGAAGTCTCATGATCAATATCATAAGCTTCCACTTCAATTGGTGTAGGTGCCACAGGAACAACTCTTTGTGCCCTGCTATACACTAGTTCAAGTGACGATTCAATAACCTCATCAAGTCTCCACCATCCTCCCACTCAATTCTTTCGAGAGAAACTTTTCCTCGAGAAAGGAACCGATTCTAGAAACAATCCTTTATTGCTTTCGAATCTGAGACAGGAGGTATACCCAACTGTTTCGGGTGTCCTATGAAGATGCATTTATCCGCTTTGGGTTTGAGCTTATCAGCCTGAAACTTTTCCACATAAGCGTCGCAGCCCCAAACTTTTGAGAAGTGACAGCTTAGGTTTCTCTAAACCATAGTTCATACGGTGTCATCTCATCGGAATTACGTGGTGCTCTATTTAAAGTGAATGTGGTTGTCTCTAATGCCTAACCCATAAACTATTGTGGTAATTTGATAAGAGACATCATGGTATGCATCATATCAAATAGGGTGCAGTTATGATGTTCGGACACACCATCACACTATGGTGTTCCAGGCTGTATCAGTTGTGAAACAATTTCCACAATGTCTTAATTCTGTACCAAACTCGTAATTCAGATATTCATCTCTATGATCATATCATAGATATTTTATCCTCTTGTCACGACGATCTTTCAACTTCACCCTGAAACTACTTGAACCTTTGAATAATTCAGACTCGTGATTCATCAAGTAAATATACTCAACATCTACTCAAATCATCTGTGAAGTAAGAACATAACGATATCCACTACACGCCTCAGCACCCATTGGACTGCATACATCAAAATGTATTACTTCCAACAAGTTGCTTTCTAGTTCCATTTTACTGAAAACGAGGCTTTCAGTCATCTTGCCCATGTGGTATGATTTGCATGTCTCAAGTGATTCAAAATCAAGCGAGTCCGAACGGTCCATTTGCATGGAGTTTCTTCATGCATATACACCAATAGACATGGTTCGCATGTCTCAAACTTTTCAAAAACGAGTGAGCCCAAAGATCCATCAACATGGAGCTTCTTCATGCGTTTTATACCGATATGACTTACGTGGCTGTGCCACAAGTAGGTGGTACTATCATTACTATCTTTTGGCATGAACATGTGTATCACTACGATCGAGATTCAATAAACCATTCATTTTAGGTGTAAGACCATTGAAGGTATTATTCAAATAAACAGAGTAACCATCATTCTCCTTAAATGAATAACCGTATTGCGATAGACATAATCCAATCATGTCTATGCTCAACGCAAACACCAATCTCGATGGTAGAGGGAGCGTACGATATTTGATCAACCTTGGAAATACTTCCAACACATATCGTCATCTCACCTTTAGCTAGTCTCCGTTTATTCCTTAGCTTTTATTTCGAGTTACTAACACTTAGCAACCGAACCGGTATCTAATACCCTGGTGCTACTAGGAGTACTAGTAAAGTACACATCAACACAATGTATATCCAATATACTTCTATCGACCTTGCCAGCCTTCTAATCTACCAAGTATCTAGGGTAATTCTGCTCCATGGCTGTTCCCCTTATTACAGAAGCACTTAGTCTCGGGTTTGGGTTCAACCTTGGGTTTCTTCACTAGAGCAGCAGCTAATTTGCCGTTTCATGAAGCATCCCTTTTGCCCTTGCCCCTCTTGAAACTAGTGGTTTCACCAACCATCAACAATTGATGCTCCTTCTTGATTTCTACTTTCGTGGTGTCAAACATCGCGAATATCTCAAGGATCATCATATATGTCCCTGATACATTATAGTTCATCATGAAGCTCTAGCAGCTTGGTGTAATGACTTCGGAGAAACATCACTATCTCATCTGGAAGATCAACTCCCACTCGATTCAAATGATTGTTGTACTCAGACAATCTGAGCACAAGCTCAACAATTTAGCTTTTCTCCTTAGTTTGCAGGCTAAGAAAATCGTCGGAGGTCTCATACCTCTTGACGTGGGAACGAGCCTGAAATCCCAATTTCAGCCCTCGAAACATCTCATATGTTTCGCGATGTTTCAAAACGTCTTCGGTGCCTCAATTCTAAGCCGTTTAACTGAACTATCACGTAGTTATCAAAATGTGTATGTCAGATGTTTGCAACATCCACAGACGACGTTCGAGGTTCAGCACACTGAGCGGTGCATTAAGGACATAAGCCTTCTATGAAGCAATGAGGACAATTCTCAGTTTACGGACCTAGTCCACATAATTGCTACTATCAACTTTCAACTAAATTTTCTCTAGGAACATATCTAAACAGTAGAACTGAAGCGCGAGCTATGACATAATTTGCGAAGACCTTTTGACTATGTTCAGGATAATCAAGTTCATCTTATGAACTCCCACTCAGATAGACATCCCTCCAGTCATCTGAGTGATTACATGATCCGAGTCAACTAGGTCGTGTCCGATCATCACGTGAGACGGACTAGTCAACATCGGTGAACATCTTCATGTTGATCGTATCTACCATACGACTCATGCTCGACCTTTCGGTCTCTTGTGTTCCGAGGCCATGTCTATACATGCTAGGCTCATCAAGTTAACCTAAGTGTTTCGCGTGTGTAAATCTGTCTTACACCCGTTGTATGTGAACGTTAGAATCTAACACCCGATCATCACGTGGTGCTTCGAAACAACGAACTGTCGCAATGGTGCACAGTTAGGGGGAACACTTTCTTGAAATTTTAATGAGGGGTCATCTTATTTACTACCGTCGTTCTAAGCAAATAAGATGTATAAACATGATAAACATCACATGCAATCAAATAGTGACATGATATGGCCAATATCATATTTCTCCTTTTGATCTCCATCTTTGGGGCTCCATGATCATCATCGTCACCGGCATGACACCATGATCTCCATCATCATGATCTCCATCATCGTGTCTTCATGAAGTTGTCTCGCCAACTATTACTTCTACTACTATGGCTACCGGTTAGCAATAAAGTAAAGTAATTACATGACGTTTATGTTGACACGCAGGTCATAAATAAATTAAGACAACTCCTACGGCTCCTGCCGGTTGTCATACTCATCGACATGCAAGTCGTGATTCCTATTACAAGAACATGATCATCTCATACATCACATATATCATTCATCACATCCTTTGGCCATATAACATCACATAGCATACCCTGCAAAAACAAGTTAGACGTCCTCTAATTGTTGTTTGCATGTTTTACGTGGCTGCTATGGGTTTCTAGCAAGAACGTTTCTTACCTACGCAAAAACCACAACGTGATATGCCAATTGCTATTTACCCTTCATAAGGACCCTTTTCATCGAATTCGATCCGACTAAAGTGGGAGAGACAGACACCCGCTAGCCACCTTATGCAACTAGTGCATGTCAGTCGGTGGAACCAGTCTCACGTAAGAGTACGTGTAAGGTCGGTCTGGGCCGCTTCATCCCAAAATGCCACCGAATCAAGATTGGACTAGTAACGGTAAGCATATTGAACAAAATCAACGCCCACAACTACTTTGTGTTCTACTCGTGCATAGAAACTACGCATAGACCTAGCTCATGATGCCACTGTTGGGGAACGTAGCAGAAATTCAAAAAATTTCCTACGTGTCACCAAGATCTATCTATGGAGAAACCAGCAACGAAGGGAAGGAGAGTGCATCTACATACCCTTGTAGATCTCTATGCGGAAGCATTCAAGAGAACGGGGTTGAAGGAGTCGTACTCGTCGTGATCCAAATCATCGAAGATCCTAGTGCCGAACGGACGGCACCTCCGCGTTCAACACACGTACAGCCCGGTGACGTCTCCCATGCCTTGATCCAGCAAGGAGAGAGGGAGGTGTTGAGGAAGACTCCATCCAGCAGCAGCACAACGGCGTGGTGGTGGTGGAGGAGCATGGCAATCCTGCAAGGCTTCGCCAAGCACCACGGGAGAGGAGGAAGGAGATATGCAGGGCTGCGCCATGGAGAGGTCCAAACTCGTATGATGGCAGCCCCAAATACCTCAACTATATATAGGGGAGAGGGAGGAGGGTGCGCCCCCTCTAGGGTTCCCACCCCTAGAGGGGCAGCAGCCCTAGATGGGTTTGAGGGGGGCGGCCAAGGGGAGAGGGGGGCGCCCCCTAGGGTGGGCCTTAGGCCCATCTGAGCCTAGGGTTTCCCCTTCTCCTCCTTTGCTGCGCCTTGGGCCTTGTGGGAGGTGCACCAGCCCACTCAGGGGCTGGTCCCTTACCACTCTTGGCCCATGCAAGCCTCCGGGGCTGGTGGCCCCACTTGGTGGACCCCCGGGACCCTCCCGGTGGTCCCGGTACGTTACCGATAAACCCCGAAACGTGACCAAAACAGGACTTCCCGTATATAAATCTTTACCGTCCGGAACTCCTCGTGACGTCCGGGATCTCATCCGAGACTCCGAACAACATTCGGTAACCACATACAAACTTCCTTTATAACCCTAGCGTCATCGAACCTTAAGTGTGTAGACCCTACGGGTTCGGGAACCATGCAGACATGACCGAGACGTTCTCCGGTCAATAACCAACAGCAGGATCTGGATACCCATGTTGGCTCCCACATGTTCCACGATGATCTCATCGGATGAACCACGATGTCGAGGATTCAATCAATCCCGTATGTAATTCCCTTTGTCTATCGGTACGATACTTGCCCGAGATTCGATCGTCGGTATCCCAATACCTTGTTCAATCTCGTTACCGGCAATTCTCTTTACTCGTTCCGTAACACATCATCCCGTGATCAACTCCTTGATCACATTGTGCACATTATGATGATGTCCTACCGAGTGGTCCAAGAGATACCTCTCCGTCACACGAAGTGACAAATCCCAGTCTCGATTCGTGCCAACCCAACAGACACTTTCGGAGATACCCGTAGTGCACCTTTATAGCCACCCAGTTACGTTGTGACGTTTGGCACACCCAAAGTATTCCTACGGTATCCGGGAGTTGCACAATCTCATGGTCTAAGGAAATGATACTTGACATTAGAAAAGCTTTAGCATACGAACTACACGGTCTTTGTGCTAGGCTTAGGATTGGGTCTTGTCCATCACATCATTCTCCTAATGATGTGATCCCGTTATCAACGACATCCAATGTCCATGGTCAGGAAACCGTAACCATCTATTGATCAACGAGCTAGTCAACTAGAGGCTTACTAGGGACATGGTGTTGTCTATGTATCCACACATGTATCTGAGTTTCCTATCAATACAATTCTAGCATGGATAATAAACGTTTATCATGAACAAGGAAATATAATAATAACTAATTTATTATTACCTCTAGGGCATATTTCCAACAATAACTTCAAAGGGAAAACTCAATCCATTACAAGAGAGTAGAGGGGGGAGAAAACATCATAGGATCCAAATATAATAGCAAAGCTCGCGATACATCAAGATCGTATCACCTCAAGAACACGAGAGAGAGAGAGAGAGAGAGAGAGAGAGAGATCAAACACATAGCTACTGGTACATACCCTCAGCCCTGAGGGAGAACTACTCCCTCCTTGTCATGGAGAGCACCGGGATGATGAAGATGGCCATCGGAGAGGGATTGCCCCCTCCGGCAGGGTGCTGGAACGGGTCTAGATTGGCTTTCGGTGGCTACGGAGCCTTCTGGCGGCGGAACTCCCGATCTATTGTGCTCCTCGAGAGTTTTAGGGTATATGGATATATATATATAGGCGGAAGAAATACATCAGGGGAGCCACGAGGGGCCCACGAGGGTGTAGGGCGCGCCCAAGGGGGGTGGGCGCGCCCCCTGCCTCGTGGCTTCCTCGTTGATCCCCTGACGTGCACTCCAAGTCTCCTGTATTGCTTTCTTTCCAAAAATAACTTTTCCGAAGGTTTCATTCCATTTGGACTCCGTTTGATATTCCTTTTCTTCGAAACCACAAAACAAGGAAAAACAGAAACTGGCACTGGGCTCTAGGTTAATAGGTTAGTCCCAAAAATCATATAAAATAGCATATAAATGCATATAAAACATCCAAGGTTGATAATATAATATCATGGAACAATCAAAAATTATAGATACGTTGGAGACGTATCAGCATCCCCAAGCTTAGTTCTTGCTCGTCCTCGAGTAGGTAAATGATAAAACAGAATTTTTGATGTGGAATGCTACCTAACATATTTATCCATGTAGTTCTCTTTATTGTGGCAAGAATATTCAGATCCATAAGATTCAAGACAAAAGTTTAATATTGACATAAAAATATTAATACTTCAAGCATACTAACTAAGCAATCATGTCTTCTCAAAATAACATGGCCAAAGGAAGTTCATCCCTACAAAATCATATAGTTTGGTCATGCTCCATTTTCGTCACACAAGAATGCTCTCATCATGCACAACCCCGATGACAAGCCAAGCAATTGTTTCACACTTTAGTAATCTCAAACTTTTTTCAACTTTCACGCAATACATGAGCGTGAGCCATGGATATAGCACTATGGGTGGAATAGAATATAATGAGGGGGTTATGTGGAGAAGACAAAAAGGAGAAAGTCTCACATCGACGCGGCTAATTAATGGGCTAGGGATATGTCCATCAATTGATGTCAATGCAAGGAGTAGGGATTGCCATGCAACGGATGCACTAGAGCTATAAATGTATGAAAGCTCAACAAAAGAACTAAGTGGGTGTGCATCCAACTTGCTTGCTCGCGAAGACCTAGGGCACTTGAGGAGGCCCATTGTTGGAATATACAAGCCAAGTTCTATAATGAAAAATTCCCACTAGTATATGAAAGTGACAAAACAAGAGACTCTCTATCATAAATATCATGGTGATACTTTGAAGCACAAGAGTGGAAAAAGGATAGTAGCATTGTCCCTTTTATTTTTTATATTTTTTTATTTGGCCTTTCCTTTTTTGGCCTTTATTTTATTTTTTTCCTTTTTTTGGGCCTTCCCTTTTTTTATTTGGCCTTTCTCTTTTTTTCAGGGACAATGCTCTATTAATGATGATCATCACACTTCTATTTATTTACAACTCAAAGATTACAACTCGATACTAGAACAAGATATGACTCTATATGAATGCCTCCGGCGGTGTACCGGGATTGCGATGAATCAAGAGCGACATGTATGAAAAATTATGAATGGTGGCTTTGCCACAAATACGATGTCAACTAAATGATCATGCAAAGCAATATGACAATGATGATGCATGTCATAATAAACGGAACGGTGGAAAGTTGCATGGCAATATATCTCAGAATGGCTATGGAAATGCCATAATATGTAGGTATGGTGGCTGTTTTGAGGAAGATATAAGGAGGTTTATGTGTGACAGAGCGTATCATATCACGGGGTTTGGATGCACCGACAAATTTTGCACCAACTCTCAATGTGAGAAAGGGCAATGCACGGCACCGAAGAGGCTAGCAATGATGGAAGGGTAAGAGTGCGTATAATCCATGGACTCAACATTAGTCATAAAGAACTCACATACTTATTGCAAAAATCTACAAGTCATCAAAAACCAAGCATTACACGCATGCTCCTAGGGGGATAGATTGGTAGGAAAAGACCATCGCTCGTCCCTGACCGCCACTCATAAGGAAGACAATCAAATAACACCTCGTGTTTCAAATTTGTTACACAACGTTTACCATATGTGCATGCTACGAGACTTGCAAACTTCAACACAAGTATTCCTCAAATTCACAACTACCCAACTAGCACAACTTTGATATCACTATCTCCATATATCAAAACAATCATCAAGTATCAAACTTCTCTTAGTATTCAATGCACTTATATGGAAGTTTTTATTATAACCCCCTTGGATGCCCATCATATTACGACTAATTTCATAACCAAAGCAAATTAACATGCTGTTCTAAAGACTCTCAAAATAATATAAGTGAAGAATGGGAGTTCATCTATTTCTATAAAATAAAACCACCACTGTGCTCTAAAAAGATATAAGTGAAGCACTCGAGCAACAACAAACTACTCTGAAAGATATAAGTGAAGATCAATGAGTAGTCGAATAATTATGCAACTATATGAAGAATCTCTAACATTTAATAATTTCAGATCTTGGTATTTATTCAAACATCAAGCAAAACAAAAGAAAATAAAATGACGCTCCAAACAAAACACATATCATGTGGTAAATAAAAATATAGCTCCAAGTAAAGTTACCGATGAACGAAGACGAAAGAGGGGATGCCTTCCGGGGCATCCCCAAGCTTAGGCTCTTGGTTGTCCTTGAATATTTCCTTGGGGTGCCTTGGGCATTCCCAAGCTTAGGCTCTTTCCACTCCTTATTCCATAATCCATCGAATCTTTACCCAAAACTTGAAAACTTCACAACACAAAACTTAACAGAAAACTCATAAGCTCCGTTAGCGAAAGAAAACAAAACACCACTTCAAGGTACTGTAATGAACTCATTCTTTATTTATATTGGTGTTAAAACTACTGTATTCCAACTTCTCTATGGTTTATAAACTATTTTACTAGCCATAGATTCGTCAAAATAAGCAAACAACACACGAAAAACAGAATCTGTCATAAACAGAACAGTCTGTAGTAATCTGTAACTAACGCAAACTTCTGGAACCCATAAAATTCTTAGATAAATTTCTGGACGTGAGGAATTTATCTATTAATCTTCTTCAAAAAGAATTGACTAAATAGCACTCTCCAATAAAAACTGGCAGCAATTCTCGTGAGCGCTGAAGTTTCTGTTTTTTACAGCATGATCGCAAAGACTTTCCCCAAGTCTTCCCAAAGGTTCTACTTGGCACAAACACTAATTAAACACATAAAACCACATCTAAACAGAGGCTAGATGATTAATTTATTACTAAATAGGAACAAAAGCAAGGAACAAAAATAAAGTTGGGTTGCCTCCCAACAAGCGCTATCGTTTAACGCCCCTAGCTAGGCATGATGATTTTAATGATGCTCACATAAAAGATAAGAATTGAAACATAAAGAGAGCATCATGATGAATATGACTATCACATTTAAGTCTAACCATCTT
Source organism: Triticum dicoccoides (assembly GCF_002162155.2). Taxonomy (NCBI): domain Eukaryota; kingdom Viridiplantae; phylum Streptophyta; class Magnoliopsida; order Poales; family Poaceae; genus Triticum; species Triticum dicoccoides. The sequence continues at coordinate 135,863,399 of NC_041390.1, read as the reverse complement.
CCTATGCATAGGGATTTTTTGAGCAAACAACTTATGGGAATAAGAATCAACTTGCATAGGAAGGTAAAACAAGCATAACTTCAAAATTTTAAGCACATAGAGAGGAAACTTGATATTATTGCAATTCCTACAAGCATATATTCCTCCCTCATAATAATTTTCAGTAGCATAATGAATGAATTCAACAATATAACCAGCACCTAAAGCATTCTTTTCATGATCTACAAGCATAGAAATTTTATTACTCTCCACACAAGCAAAATTCTTCTCATGAATAATAGTGGGAGCAAACTCAACAAAATAATTATCATGTGAGGCATAATCCAATTGAAAACTAAAATCATGATGACAAGTTTCATGGATATCATTATTCTTTATAGCATACAAGTCATCACAATAATCATCATAGATAGCAACTTTGTTCTCATAATCAATTGGAACCTCTTCTGGAATAGTGGATTCATCACAAAATAAAGTCATGACCTCTCAAAATCCACTTTCATAAATATAATCATCATAAATAAAAGGCATGCTTTCATCATAATAAATTTGCTCATCAAAACTTTGGGGACAAAAAATATCATCTTCATCAAACATAGCTTCCCCAAGCTTGTGGCTTTGCATATCATTAGCATCATGGATATTCAAGGAATTCATGCTAACAACATTGCAATCATGCTCATCATTCAAATATTTAGTGCCAAACATTTTAATGAATTCTTCTTCTAACACTTTGGCACAATTTTCCTTTCCATCATACTCACGAAAGATATTAAAAAGATGAAGCGTATGAGGCAAACTCAATTCCATATTTTTTATAGTTTTCTTTTATAAACTAAACTAGTGATAAAACAAGAAATAAAAAGATTCGATTGCAAGATCTAAAGATATACCTTCAAGTGCTAACCTCCCCGGCAACGGCGCCAGAAAAGAGCTTGATGTCTACTACACAACCTTCTTCTTGTAGACGTTGTTGGGCCTCCAAGTGCAGAGGTTTGTAGGACGGCAGCAAATTTCCCTCAAGTGGATGACCTAAGATTTATCAATCCGTAGGAGGCATAGGATGAAGATGGTCTCTCTCAAGCAACCCTGCAACCAAATAACAAAGAGTCTCTTGTGTACCCAACACACCCAATACAATGGTAAATTGTATAGGTGCACTAGTTCGGCGAAGAGATGGTGATACAAGTGGTATATGGATAGTAGATATAGGTTTTTGTAATCTGAAAATATAAAAACAGAAAGGTAGCAAATGATAAAAGTGAGCATAAACGGTATTGCAATGCTAGGAAACAAGGCCTAGGGTTCATACTTTCACTAGTGCAAGTTCTCTCAACAATAATAACATAATTGGATCACATAACTATCCCTCAACATGCAACAAAGAGTCACTCCAAAGTCACTAATAGCGGAGAACAAACGAAGAGATTATGGTAGGGTACGAAACCACCTCAAAGTTATTCTTTTCCAATCAATCCATTGGGCTATTCCTATAAGTGTCACAAACAGCCCTAGAGTTCGTACTAGAATAACACCTTAAGACACAAATCAACCAAAACCCTAATGTCACCTAGATACTCCAATGTCACCTCAAGTATCCGTGGGTATGATTATATGATATGCATCACACAATCTCAGATTCATCTATTCAACCAACACATAGAACCTCAAAGAGTGCCCCAAAGTTTCTACCATAGAATCATGACGAAAACGTGTGCCAACCCCTATGCATAGGTTCATGGGCGGAACCCGCAAGTTGATCACCAAAACATACATCAAGTGAATCATGTGATATCCCATTGTCACCACAGATACGCACGGCAAGACATACATCAAGTGTTCTCAAATCTTTAAAGACTCTATCCGATAAGATAACTTCAAAGGGAAAACTCAATCCATTACAAGAGAGTAGAGGGGGGAGAAAACATCATATGATCCAAATATAATAGCAAAGCTCGCGATACATCAAGATCGTATCACCTCAAGAACACGAGAGAGAGAGAGAGAGAGAGAGAGAGAGAGAGAGAGAGAGAGAGAGAGATCAAACACATAGCTACTGGTACATACCCTCAGCCCCGAGGGAGAACTACTCCCTCCTCATCATGGAGAGCACCGGGATGATGAAGATGGCCACCGGAGAGGGATTGCCCCCTCCGGTAGGGTGCCGGAACAGGTCTAGATTGGCTTTCGGTGGCTACGGAGCCTTCTGGCGGCGGAACTCCCGATCTATTGTGCTCCCCGAGAGTTTTAGGGTATATGGATATATATATGCGGAAGAAATACACCAGGGGAGCCTCGAGGGGCCCACAAGGGTGGAGGGCGCGCCCAGGGGGGTGGGCGCGCCCCCCTGCCTCGTGGCTTCCTCGTTGATCCCCTGACGTGCACTCCAAGTCTCCTGTATTGCTTTCTTTCCAAAAATAACTTTTCCGAAGGTTTCATTCCGTTTGGACTCCGTTTGATATTCCTTTTCTTTGAAACCCTAAAACAAGGAAAAAACAGAAACTGGCACTGGCACTGGGCTCTAGGTTAATAGGTTAGTCCCAAAAATCATATAAAATAGCATATAAATGCATATAAAACATCCAAGGTTGATAATGTAATAGCATGGAACAATCAAAAATTATAGATACATTGAAGACATATCACATACCACATCACCTTGGCAGGAATCTTCTTCCTGGGGCGCTCGCCCTCCACATCACCAGGGTCATCACGGCTGATCTTATAGCACAATACACCGCATACCGGGCATGCGTTCAAATCCTCGTAGTCACCGCGGTAGAGGATGGAGTCGTTTGGGCATGCATGTATCTTCTGCACCTCTAATCCTAGAGGTCAGGCAACATTCTCTTCTTCGTACGTACTCTCGGGCAATTCGTTGTCCTTTGGAAGCATCTTCTTTAACATTATCAGTTACTTTCCAAGTCCCTTGTCAGATATACCATTCTCTGCCTTCCATTCCAGCAATTCCAGTGTGGTGCCCAACTTTTTCTTGTCAGCTTTGCAATTTAGGTACAACGATTTCTTGTGATCCTCTAACATGCGCTGCAACTTCAGCCTCTCCTTTTCACTTACTCGGTTTCTCTTTGCATCGCCAATGGCCCAACCTAGATCATCAGCGGGCTCATCTGATGCTTCTTCTTTAGCTTCTTCCCGCATTGCCAGCTCAGCTTCTTCCCCCATTGTTGTACCATCGTATTCAGGGAAACCATGGCCAGGATAGTTGTCGTCATCCTCTTCTTCTTCATTGTCTTCCATCATAACCCCTCTTTCTCAGTGCTTGGTCCAAACATTATAGTGGGGCATGAAACCGGACTCAAACAGGTGCTAGTGAATGGTTCTTGAGTTAGAGTAATTGTGATCATCTTATAGCCAGCACATGTACAACACATAAAACCATCTGCCCGCTTGTTTGCCTCAGCTGCAAGCAAAAAAGTCCACGTGCCATTAACGAACTGGGGAGAGCATCGGTCATCGTACATCCATTGCCGGCTCATCTTCATTACACAACACCGAAAAGACCAAATTAATACAAGTTCATACATAAAGTTCATACACACTTATTCTCATAAAACAACATACAAACTCTCTAGCTAAAGCATTTAAATGCAACAACCAATGTGATCAAGATCGCAACTAAGGTAACAATTGATCCAACAGCATAATGATACCAAGCCTCACTATCAATGTCATATTTTCTAATCTTCAAGCGCATTTTCTCCAGCTTGATCTTGTGATCATCGATGACATCGGCAACATGCAACTCCAATTCCATCTTCTCCTCCTCAATTCTTTTCAATTTTTCTTTCAAATACTCATTTTATTTTAACTAAATTTAACCTCTCAACAATAGGGCCAGTTGGAATTTCCGGTTCACATACCTCCTAGATAAAAATATCTATGTCAACTTGATTGGCGTAATTTTTCATAAACACGAAATGCAACAAATAGTTATAAAAGAGAATATACCACATCCGAATCATAAACCGGAGGAGGGCTGACAGGGACGGATATCAAAACCGTGGCACTATGTATAACAAACAACGTACGGGTAAAAAATTATACAAGTAACTATATATCTATCACACAAACATGGTTTTTATATATAAAAAGGATAAGAACAAGAGGTTCACCACAAGGTGGTGCCGTTGACGGGACGGTGCGGGCGATCGACGGTGGTTAGGACAGAGATGGGAAGGCACTAAGTAAACCATACCAACATATGCAAAGTAAGAGTTATTTTGAGCTCAGATTGCATATATATCAAATAAACTATCACATATAATTCCTCCCAAACTAAAACCCACAAATCACTATACTTATAGAGCATTGCAAGAGCTAATCTAACAATGAGAGATGAAATGACAAAGTTGCTAACCTTTGTGATCACTTGGATGGATGGAGGGCCTTCAAATCTTGACAAAATTTGGGCAAAATGAGGGATGAGCTCGAGGGAGAGGGGAAGAACAAAGAGGAGAGGAAAGGGGAAGAACAAAGAAGTCGGGCTCGATGAAGGGTTTATATAGGATGATCTTTAGTCCCGGCTGGTTATACGAACCGGGAATAAATGTGCATCTCTAGTCCCAGTTCGTGCCATGAACCGGGACTAAATGTGTTGGTGGGGCCCCAGCCTGACACCGGCCAGCCACCACCTCTTTAGTCCTAGTTCGTGGCACAAACCGGGACTAATGAGTGCCGCACGCCTAGCCGTTGGAACCGGCATTAATGGTCACATTAGTGCCGGTTCATTTACAAATCGAGACTAATGAGCTGAACATTAGGTCATTTTTCTACTAGTGTGTCTTTCCAACGAGGATCGTATGACTCAAAGAATGACTCCCCACGACTCCCCACCCGCATTAACGAGATCGCACTACGCCTCCATGAGTGCCTTCCGCCGATGCATGTCCGCCCACTCCGCACGACGCCTTGCCGTCCTCTCAGCCCAGAAGGTGTTCTCGTCGGCGACGTCCTGCGGGTAGCGCTGGCGCCACTCCGCCATGGCTCGCTCGTCCTCCTCGGCGATGAGGAGGCGGCAGCACGGTCCTGGTCTGTTATAAGGCGAGGCGGGGGGCGACGGCCTGCGCCTGCTCGCACGTCCAGACGTCGTGGAAGTTCATCTGCACGCGAGGCCTCTGGAGGCGCCACGCCGTCGCGTCGTATGCGCAGGCAGCCCCGTGCGTGGTCTCGAACGTGCCAAGACTGAGTCGGACGTCGCCGGACCGAATCTCAGCGTAGAAGGCGCCGGGGGGCGCTGGCGGACGCCGCGGTAGCCCGAAGATCCCCGGCGGCGCGGCGGCATGGTGGCGCGGTGGTGGCGCGTCGATGGCGGGACGAGGAAGCGGCAGAGGAAGCAGAAGAAGCGGGGAGAGAGCGCGTGACAATGTGGAAAGCGATGAGAGACTGTGTGGCGGGCGCAACAATTTATAGCCGTGCCGGAAGCGGTGCGCCAAATATAGCGCGCGACCTCCCGCTTTTTCCCGCGCGCGCAGTCATTTCTCACGCGCCCGAGTTTTTCTCCTCCGCTAAAACGCGCGAAAATGTCTCATGCGCACCCGAGTTTTTATAGCCGTTGCTGGAGATGCTCTCAAAAAGGCACCTCGGAGTGGAGCTCACACAAAAGGGGATGTACTGATTCTCGTCTGAACTTGTCTGGAGTACTTCATTACTACTTCCTTCGTTCACTTTTATAAGTCGTTTCAGACAACTGAAAATGAGCTACTTTGCATCTTGTTTGAAATATCTTCAAAGTCTTATAAAGGTGATCAGAGGAAGTAGTAGTTACTACTAGTCTGCAGACAACAGAAATCTCATGTAAACCGAAGTTGATGCTGCGCCGACGGTCAAACGACTCGTCCCAAAAGAAGTGATGGCTACAGTGGGCCGGGCCATGAGTCACGCGGCGACGTGGCCACTACCGTGAGAACAAAACTCCGCAACGAGGAACACGAGAGGCAAGTTCTAGTCGGTTCATCGATCAAACCGACCTTAACCCCATCCTTGCCTGCCACGGAACCTGCCGCCCGCTGCATATAACTCCACCCGCCACCATCCTCCATTTCCACACAAGCCCGCCCGACGAGCCCGACCCCAAGCCCTAAAACCCAATCCCAAGCCCGAGCTCGCAGAAGAGAGAAGGACCGAGTGGGTGACCACTTCAGAAACTCCGCCGATTCCCATGGCCGGCTTTCCCCTGGTCGGCCCGCCGGAGGCTGCCACCGCAGCGGGCGCGGCGGTACCAACGGGCGACGCGTTCGTGGACCTGCTGGACGCCAGCTTCAACAAGGCGACGGAGACGGGCGGGGCGGGGAAGGCGCTGACGGAGAACTCCTCGCCGACGTTCGTGTCCTCGGGGGACCCCTGCCTCGACTTCTTCTTCCACGTGGTGCCCGGCACGCCGGCCGCCTCCGTCGCCTCGCTGCTCGCCGCCGCCTGGGCCGCCGACCCGGTCACCGCGCTCCGCCTCGTCGCCAACCTCCGCGGCGTGCGGGGGTCCGGCAAGTCCGACCGCGAGGGCTTCTACGCCGCCGCGCTCTGGCTCCACGCCCGCCACCCGGCCACGCTCGCGCGCAACGCCGCCTCCGTCGCCGCCTTCGGCTACCTCAAGGACCTGCCCGAGCTGCTCCACCGCATCGTGCACGGCGGCAAGTCCACCAGGACCCCCGGCAAGAAGGCCCGCCTCGAGGCCGAGGGCGGCGGCTTCGTTGGCCGCGGGCGGGGCAGAGGCCGCTGGAGCGGCGGCTCTAGCGGCCGCAAGCCGCGTAGCGAGGACCGCGCCCCGCCCGTCGGATCTTCGGAGGAGCGCACCGCGGCCAGCCTGGAGCGTGACCGGGAGCTGGCGGCCGCGGCCGCGGTGTCCCGCCGGGCCAAGAGGGCAGAGGCCGCGGCGAGGGCGTTGGAGATGTACAGCCGCGACTCCACGTACCGGTTCCTGCACGACCGCACGGCCGACCTGTTCGCCGAGCTCCTTGCGGAGGACATGCGCAAGCTGTCTGTCGGCAATGTCAAGGATTTCTCGCTCGCGGCCAAGTGGTGCCCGTCGCTGGACTCGTCCTACGACCGCTCCACCCTCCTCTGCGAGGCCATCGCGCGGCGGCTCTTCCCCAGGGGCTCGTCGTCGGAGCTCGGCGACGACCTCCCGGACGCGCACTACGCGTACCGCGCGCGCGAGCACCTCCGCAGAGCGGCCATCGTGCCGCTCCGCGCCGCGCTTAAGCTCCCCGAGGTGTTCATCTCGGCGCGCGCCTGGGAGTCCGTGGTGTACACGCGCGTGGCCTCCGTGGCCATGAAGAACTACAAGGACCTCTTCCTCAAGCACGACGCCGAGCGCTTCAACGCATACCTCGCCGATGTCAAGTCCGGCAAGAAGCGGATCGCCGCGGGCGCGCTGCTCCCGCACCAGATCATCGAGTCCCTCGGCGAGGATGGGGACGACGGCGGACTGGCCGACCTGCAGTGGCAGCGCATGGTCGACGACATGCGCGCCCTCGGCAAGCTCAACAGCTGCGTGGCCGTGTGCGACGTGTCCGGAAGCATGTCCGGCCTGCCCATGGACGTCTGCATCGCGCTTGGCCTCCTCGTGTCCGAGCTCACCGACGACCCGTGGCGCGGCCGCGTGATCACCTTCAGCGAGCAGCCGAACATCCACATGATCAAGGGCGACACCCTCTCCGAAAAGACTGAATTCGTCCGGAACATGGATTGGGGTATGAACACCGACTTCCAGGCAGTGTTCGACAAGATCCTGGAGGTGGCTGTGGGCGCCGGCCTGCCGACGGAGAAGATGGTGCAGCGAGTGTTCGTGTTCAGCGACATGGAGTTCGACCAGGCGTCGGCGAACCCGTGGGAGACAGACTACGAGGCGATCGTGAGGAAGTTCTCGGAAGCTGGCTACGGCGCCGCCGTGCCGGAGATAGTGTTCTGGAACCTGAGGGACTCCAAGGCCGTGCCGGTGATGTCCGGACAGAAGGGGGTGGCGCTCGTCAGCGGGTTCTCCAAGAATTTGCTCAAGCTGTTCCTCGATGGCGGCGGCACGTTCACCCCGAGGGTCGTCATGGAGAAGGCTATCGCCGGCCCGGAGTATGATCAGTTGGCCGTGTTCGATTGATGCGCGTAGTCTCGGTGATGGCGAGCTGAATGACAGTTCGGCATCCAGCATTTCTAACTTAGTTTTTTGGGACTTCTGAACAAAAGAACTTGTTCGGCAATGCTTGTTGTGTTGTGTATATGATATTCCAACAAGGAACTTGATCTTCGGCCCCGACTTCTCCTCGACTTGCGTCGATTGTTTCGGCATTGCTCTAGTTGCACGAGACCAAACTGTGGTTGTGCCACACCTCTGCGGATGAAGCCTTACAATGCCAATGGTACGATTCTTTTTACAGCACATGATCTCCACAAGGCAATACTAGAGTTTGGGAGGACCCCTGGATCCCCTCGAACTTGGGCTTTAAACCCCTTTTACGTCTTTAGAACTCGACTGTGAATATGGTTGAGGACTTAATCAACCCGAACAATGGAGATTTGGATAGAGAGGTTTTACAGAATAATTTTCTTCCTATTGATGTGGCCGCTGTGCAAATGCTTCCTTTGGGAAGGATGGAAGAAGATAACTCGGCATGGCATTTAGAGATAAGTGGAAATAGCTCCAAACATCAACACGAAATTAAGCATTTACAGTTCGACGGAACTACGAACCGATTGTCTGAATGAAATCATAACATCAAGATAGAAGGAGATTAAAAAGGAGCTTACTAAAGATAGAAGAAGATAGCACGTATATAGCTGGTATCCGTCCAACCTCCTCTTGTGCAACAGGGTCTATCATGTACGCGCGATGTGCCTCATCTCAGTCTGACTCACTGGAAACTGCCGATTTAAGCGCTCTCAATAGGCCTGGCTGAGAGGTGCTTTGATGTTTATATGATGTGGGCTAAACAATAAACACGGGTAAACAAACAACCAATTTTCCGCGGACCTGATTGGCCTATATAAACATGCCCAAAGATATCGCATGGGCTGGATGCAACGACAGTGGTGTTGTCCATGTAATTTTTTATTCCTTTTTTATCGCATCTAGTATTTCTTGATTAACACAAAATCATATATATTCAAATCAGTGAGAACAGAGGTACATTCGTGGTTTCAGGTGTTTTCATGTAGACTATTTTTTGTGTCTCTCAGTTTTGATAGTAAATTGCATCAGACAAATAAATTCATGTGGTTTAGTTATGACCCCTATATTTTTTCTTTTTAATTTTGTTTTGAGTGTTTTTGTGTCTTTCTATACATTTTTAACGTGTTTTTGTTTCTAAATACTATTAGCAATGCTTTTTGTTCTTTTTAGTTTTTCTTTCTTTTCTCTATTTTTAATCTGTTTTATCTTTTGAAATTTTCTTTTTGTCTGTTTTTATTTCTTTCTTTCTCTTTAATTTTGTCCACTATTATTTTCTTTTTTCTCAAATTTTTGAATAAGATATTTTTAATATTTTTGTAAAATTTGGAAATATATTTTAAGATTGTGAACACCTTATCAATTCATGCATATTTTTTAAAGAAACAATGTCTCATCTATGCTTGTCGCCGTTTGGTTAAATTTTCGTAAATTTTTATGCAAGCACTCATTCTCACCTCGCTATTTATGTTTTGTCACACATCCTTTTTGTTGGCATGTTTGGCTTTATTTTTATCGATCCATTATTGCGGCATGCTGGCAGCCCGTTTTGTTGCGTTGTTTTTAGATGTAACAGATTTGCTATTTCACATCTGCAGGTAAAATAGTTACCGCACATTTAACTTTCTAACCGCGCGATTTAGACATCAAGATCCGCATTCTTTGGTTTTTTTTATCGTTTGGTGTTGTCCATGTACATGCCGCTCGCGGAGAAGGGCCCGTCGTGGTGTTTTGGCCGTTATTTCTTTTTCCACACCCCTCATGCGTTGCCTCAGTGTAGGCTGTGGCCACAAGTGATACTTTTTTTTTTGTTTCTTTGTTCTTTTTCTTCTTTTTTCATTTTTCTTTGTTTCAAATTTTTAATGTTGGCTGGCTTGCTAGCTGGCCTGCCGTCGTGACCCATGGACACCACCGTCCGGCTTTTGGACCGGATAGTAGCCGAGCGCGCACGCGCAGCCAGCTCGCCTGTGCGAATCAACCCTACAGCGAGCAAATGACGCTAACAAACCGATCCAGCTTCATCTAGCGCGCACAGAGCAGTGCACGAAACGAAGCACATGGGTGCGACAAAAACCACCACAGGAAAGTGGGCCCACACGTCAAACATTGGCAGGAGGCGCGCGCGAAGCGAACAGCGTGGAGGGCATCCTTTATAGGAGCAATTGTCCATTTTTTCCTATACGACTAAGTAAATGCAAAAAAAAATTGTCCTGAGAGTTCGTTCAGTTCAATATTTCAACTCAAAATCGTAAAGTTCTTTATTATTGTATTGTACTCTTCGTGAGAATATTAGGTGATACCATTCTTAAATGCTCCCATGATACCTTCAAAAAATACGAAAAATTTGTGTGGAAGTTCATAAGATATGTGTCTACAACCCCTGAAAAAAATCAGATTCAAATTTGAGATACACATTGAGAAACAAAAAAAGACAAATCTAGTATGAATAGTGACACAAAAAGAAAAGTAAAATTGACACTATTTACGTCAGGATTTGTCTTTTTTGTTTGGCAATGTGCATTTCAAATTTGGGCCTGAAATTTTAGGGGTTGCAGACACATTCCTTGTGAACATTCATATTTTTTTCCCAGAATTTCTGGAAAATATTTAAAATTAATATTTTTTTCAAATGGGAGCATGGGATCATGTGGAAGTTGGTATCACTGGTATTCTACACTTGTACAGATCACATACATGATACATCCATCAAGTCTGCACATTAGTGATCCATTAATGCTCGCCGTACATAGCATCAAATATACAAATAATGGCTCACCGGAAAGAACAATATAAACAAATGACTCGAGGACCTTAAAACTAGCACTACTCCACCTTTTTACATAAGCAAAATAATGCAGAGAACCTCAACCCTGAACAGCAGGCTGTAGGCTTACAGCGATGGCTGTACTGTACATGCCCTAAGAATCATCCATCTGAAATTTGGGAGAGGAAAAAGTTCAGACCATGCAGTAGTATTGCGTCTGAAATACAGTATATCTGTTGACCGGTGCATGTTCTGTCTGTAGCCTTCTAGAAAAACCACAAAACGTGCAAGCCATGCTCAAACATCAATTTTCCGCGCAAAAGAAGAAAAAAAACTCAAACAGCAATTTGCTGCAAGAAAGTGACACCACCATTGACCACCAAGTAACTTGGTCCAAGTTATAATTCATGCTAAAATGTATTTGTTCGCACAAGAAGTTACGCTTCTTAACCTTCCTTGGCTAAATCAGCTTTGAGCCGGCCTCCTTTTGTTGCAAGGCACCATTTCGTACAATAAACATATATTGCTTCGCAAGTTCTCTTACTCTTGGATTATATTAAAATGAAACTTGGTAGAGATCTTCACTCGTGAACTTGGCAAACATTACAAGTCTTGCTTACCTGTACGGACAACTACTCTATTGTTGTTCTTGCTTTCAGATAAAGGGAACAGATATTATGGAAGATGGCAACAGAGCTGGAGCTATTATCCATCCACCATAGGCCCCCCATGTTTGTTTAACGAATGTGACACACAATTGAAACGAGACACCAAAGTTTGCACAGATCATTAAAATGGCGCTTTAAACGTGTGATGGAGACGCAACCATGATCAGGAAACTCAACGAGAAATAGAAAAGCCGCATATAACAGTAAATAGCTTTTCAAACTCAACCTTGTTTCTCTTGCACGCTCATGTATGTGTGACTAGTAATGGCCGTCTGGCTTCGTCTCTCGATCCTTTTCTACTGTAGTAGGCATATAACAGCAACTGTATGACACCTAGGATTGTGCCGATGCCATTGGGAACCTGTAATTGGCAAACCAACAAGAAAGAAGGGCCAAACAGACGTGATGTTAGGCATCGCTCCAAGCAAAATCCCTGATCAGCAATAGAAAACTATATCTTACGTATATGAAGAAGTCATCCAGAAGCGCCCCGTATGCAAAAAACGACATGCTCATCAGGGACATCGATAGCGACAAATAAAATGGCATGTACTCCACGCTCTTGGTCCTGATCACCAAATTCTGTCAAACACAAGAGGAAAGTTCATTTACAGGACTATACATTTTGAATAACAAGCATGGTCAGATGAGATCAACAACGCCAACCCCATCAAACCTACGAAGGACCAATTATACACCAGAAGATGTGGTTATGGAATACAGGTTTGAGTTATTAGTTATAAAGCAGGAAGTATTTCAGGACTCACAATGATGGACAGAGGGGATGCGAACATGAATATGAGGGACGCCACGCTGAGATAGCCGACGAATGTTCGCCGAGGCTTGTGATCAAACAGCGCCATACTGACATACACAATCAGCCCGAACACGCAGAACACCCCTGCCAGCAGCACGGACACCTTGAGCTGCAGCAAGAAACCACACCAGTCAAACTTAGAGATGCAGGCAAGGCAGCAAAGTACAAGCGGTGGGTAGGGCACCCACTCTTTTCTTGGCGTCGGCGTAGGCGATGAAGACGGCGGTGTATGCAAGCTGGAAGGCGGCGCCGATGGTGTTGACGGTGGCGACCAGGACGACGCCGTAGGAGACGAAGGGGAGGGCGTACCACATGCAGACGAGGCAGTTGAGGAGTGAGTAGATGTAGGGCGTGGCCGAGAACTGCTCCGTCGACCCATTCCGGACGATCCTCCTGAATGTCGGCCTGAGATCAGCAGAGATCAATCAGATCACCAGCAGCAGCAATTCGAGTCGAGCTAAGAAGAAATGAAATCGGGTTGAAATGGAAAGGGGGGCGGGGGCTTACAGCGGGGAGATGAAGAGCACGAAGGCAAAGATGTTCCCTGGAAGAAGATCGAGACGGCGGTCAAGAACTGGCCGAACCAAATCTGGCCGTCTTCTCCACGACGGCAGAGGTCTAAGAAGCAGAGCAAAGGGAATGGTGGTGGCGCTGACCTGCGATTCCTGCGCCGTAGCAGCAGAGGTCGTGGTAGGAGGAGGGTCCGGGCAAGCCCAGGGAAGCCATCAATGCAAGGAAGAGAGAGGATCCCGATCCCAGCTGCTCCCGGCTCCCTCCGATCCCCGCTCGCTCCCCCGGCAGATGATTCCCTTTTTCTTTTTTTGACGTGTCCAGCAGACGCTTGAGCGTGGGTTCTTTCTTTTCAGAGCAAGGGCAGGAACAGCAGCTCGCCTGGCTCCACCACCAGGGGGAAAAGAGCTGGCCCGCTTCCTCCTCCTCCCCCTTCTCCTCCTCTTTATCAGGGCTCCGCCCCTACAATCGAATCAATTCATCAAAAGAAAAAATAAGCACGTGGAATGGAAGGTGGATATCCTGGGATTTTATTCCTCGAGAAAAGTCGGTCGGGGATGTTGATGGCCGAGCCGGTCTGATCCATAGCCATGGCACGCACGACGGTGGACACGGGCGGCGCGGCCACACCCCACACGCCACGCGCGCGCGTGGACACCGTGGACCTCGACGCAGCACAGCTATTTTTCATTGTTTTCGAGACAGTTTTTTTTTGCGAGTAATGTTTTCGAGACAGTTCACTATTCATGCCATTTTTTTCTGCGGAAGGGGGAGAGGGCCTCTTCTTTTTCCTAACTATGCCAAATACCCCTGCATTGCTATGGAATGAAAATAACATTTGAAGAGTGATGGCGTGTGACCGATTGTCCTCGGCTGCGGTGGCACTGACTATGTTGTGACAACGTTGATCACTAACTATTCAGGGTGCATGTAAAACGGTAAATTATGGTTTGTTTTGAAAACAATCTCTGCCATTAAAAAATATGGTTGGCAAAAAATTCCTACTAGCAGTAATTATTTAGAGGGATAACTACCTGCTTGACTAATTTATGGGCGTCCAGCTAAGCATGACCCCACAGATTTCCTTTCCTTTGTCTTAAGCAGATTTCCATTGTTTCATTGCATTGTCTTAGACTGGTCATAGTGGGGAGTAATTTACACTAGTGTCATGCATATGACACTAGTCTAAGTTACTATCTTTATAGTGCAAAGTAACATAATAGTAGTGTCATAGACAACTTTATTTATTAGCTTGTAGACTCATTTTGTATTGGGAAGCGCTATGTTACAGTAACATATTATGTTACTACTTCTCATTAACTACTTGCCACATAAGTAAAAAAATTGGAGTGCGTTATGTTATTAGCTAAGTTAGTCCCACTATGACTAGCCTTACAGTGAATGGGGTCCACGGGCATACCTTGTGATCTAGTGAGAAAACACTACCCATATGCACATGAGACAAACACAATCATATCACTCAATCAATCAAGCAAGGGCATAAACAATCGGTCTAGAACTATCGTTACAAAGTGCTTGGACTATACTATTTACATGGAGGAATACTACTACTGATATGGTGGTCGACTAGAAATATTGAACGGTCGAAGACTCCATGATATCTGCTCCAGCTTCATCAACATAGTCATCATCACTATCGTCAAGGTGCGAGTCGGTGTCGTCGATGATGATGTAGTCTTCAGAACGAATCTCCTTGGGTTCGTCGTCTTCTCCTCCTGGCGCGGGGTCTCCCATGAATACTCCTAGCTTCCTTTTCAGGTCATCATTCTTCTCCACTAATACGACGATTTCCTCCTCATAATCTTCGCGTGTAGCTTTGAGTTCTTCTTCAAGCTCTGCAATCCTTGTCATTGCCTTCTTCAGATCTATCATGCCTGCGCACATCTGATTCTTCTGGCGACGAATGTGCTGGTTTAACTCTTGGATGAAAGCGGCAATTGACCTATTCTTCCTGGTGCTGATCATCTCCCATTGCTCGTCTCGTCGCCCACAAATCTGGTAGATAGTATCCTTGAGATCCTTGTGGTAAACTTCTGCAATGCTTCCCATGATGATGTGAGATGACATACTCTTTCCTAGACTCCAGGTTGGTGCATCAAAAGAAAACTCTATGGGCTTGGTGACTGGCGTGAATGTCCTTACTGGAACTTGAACTTGAATCATCCAGCGCTCCTCTTCTGGTAAAGTGGCATTGTAGGTCCCGGTGAAGCTTGGTATTCCAATGTTCAGGTAACTAGTAACTTCCTTCAAGTGGCGTCCAAAAGGGGTGTCTTCATCCGGTTGCATGAACTTTATCCTTGCATCCGTCATCCTAAAGAGTAGAAAAAAGGAGAGGAGTTAGAAATGAGAAGAGAGTAGTGATCTAGGGCTTTAGCTTAGTGGTCGTGTCCTACAGTCAGCGTGTGCTCATATATCATCTTTGTAGCGACCAGACCTCAAACAGTCTGATCTCTGTGCATAAGTGTCATCCCTGGATCGGTAATGCTGACACACACAGTACTCAGAGGATTTATAACAGAGTAGTAATCACACACTTATTACATCAAATGTCTCAAAAGAGAACTTATTACAATAAATATGGCTTAAGGCCATCTAATACGATAACAACGGAAGGCTTGAAAGATAAAGTGAGTCCATCAACTCCAACGACATCACTGAGTGAAAGACCATGACCTAAGGCTCCTTACTCGTCGTCTGAAAAGTCTGCAACATGATACGTTGCAGCCCGAAAATGGGTCAGCACATGGAATATGCTGGCAATGTAACAGCAAAAGGATAATGAACATAATAATGCTATCACTATATGCATATATGGCTGGTGGAGGCTGTAGGGTTAATATGTTTTGCGAAAAGCCAATTTTCCCTACTGCAAGGAATAAATTTTATTTAACTATCATGGTGGTTGTTAAACATTGAGAAGGTTCACCCAACTCAATCCCAATTAAGCATCATCATTAAACCCAATCAAATTATATTAAGAGTGATGAGATCCACATGATAATTCAAGAACCAGATACTCAAGATGTCCATAACCGGGGACGCGACTAACCATGATTGGTTTGTACACTCTGCAGAGGTTTGCACACTTTTCCCCACAAGACTCGATCTCCTCCGTTGGATTTCTCGCACTACATAATGTTTGAGAAATGGATGACCGATACACAATCTTTCCGAAGAGGTCCCCTTAACCGATAGATAGGCCGGTACACCTACAATCCCCTACATCTGCTAGCCCATCATGAAAAGGTTTCCCACAACTTACTCAACTATGCCAGAGCCCATAATGGCATGTGGCTGCACACGGAAGTTTCCAGTATGAATAATCTTATGATCCCTTTGAGCCTAGGTGGCAGTCCATAGGAGAATCACACGGTATCCCGAGATTTCCAAAAATACAGGCAATCACTGGAATACCCAGGTGCCACAATCCACCCAGATGTGTATTAAAGTTGCCACCTTAAGTTAACCATTATGTTAACAATCTCACATCTGTCATGAATACACTCAAACTCAATCCACGTCTACGAGCATAGCATAGCAATATAAGCATAACGTAGAAGTAACTCCCAGGGTTTGATAATAAACAGGTGAATAGGTACTACCTCATCTACTTCCCAATCCCACAATTTAAATCAGATCCTAACCATGCAATTGTTTGAGGATTGATCTAATGCAATAAAACTGGGTAGTAAGAGGTATGATCAAAGTGTTACTTGCCTTGCTGATGATCTGCGATACCTAGAGACTCGTAGTAGCACGCTTCGCACTCCGGGTACTCTATCGCAAACAAACAAACATACAATAAGCAATCAAGCAAAAGCACGATTAAAACTCAAATAAGAGATCTAACCAGAAAGTTCAACTTAAGAACTCTGGTTTGTAAAAAGAATCAAATCAAACGAAGCAGCAAAACTCAAACGGCGAAAGAAACAAGCTTTGATTACTAATCTGGACTAAATTCAAATTTTACAGTAGCAAAAACTTGTTTAAGTTGGTTAAACGGAAAGAGGGTTTCGAGACGAAACTCTAGCGCTTGAATCGCCTGATTCTGATAAACGAGCGAAAAGTTATACTAGAACGAAAATCGGATCAGAAAACGCGATCGAAAATAATCGCGAAAAATCCGAGAAAAAGAAAAACTGACGAGCAGGCTAACGGACGAACGTTCGCTGTCTGTGGCTAAACGGTGAAAACCGTTCGTAAAAATGAACATATGGACGAACGTCCGCTAAATAACTAAACCGAACCGATGTAAAAAAACGAAAACTAGGGTTTACGAAATAAAACCGATCGGTTTTTTAAAAAAACCGGCGGCTACCTCGAACTCCAGCGGGCGGCGGCGCGGCGGCTCCGGTGACGGCGGTTGGCGGCGACAGGCGGCGGGACGGGGCGGGGTGGC
>NC_041390.1:135787819-135845647 GCF_002162155.2 Triticum dicoccoides | reverse complement strand
GCGGCGCGGGCGGCGTGCAGCGGCGCTGGCTGCGGCGGCGGCGGATCGCGGCGGCTAGAGTTAGGGTTTGGCGGGGCGAGGCGGGCTGGGTTGGGCTGGCGGTGAGGTGCGGCTTATAAGGCCGAGCGGTGGACGAGTCTGGGTCGCCCACGGCGGCCCGAGTCGGTTCGTTTGTTTGTTTTTTAAAAATAATTCGGACGTGCAGAAAAAGAAAGAAAAGAAATACTAAACGGACTCCAAAAATCCCGAAATAAATTTTCCCCGTCCTGTAAAAATAAGCCGGACAAGATAAACAAATATTTGGGCCTAAAATGCAAATTTGAAAAACGCATATTTTTCCTAATTCAAATAAAATAGCGATAAAACTCCGAATAAAAATCTTATTTGATTTTAATATTAAATCTCTGATATTTCTTTATTTTGAGGAAGTCATTTTATCCTCTCTCTTTTATTTTTAATAAAAGAAATTTTTCAGAGAAAAATAATTAAAATCAAACGATCCTCTTTTCAAAATTCGAGAATAACTCGAATATGAAAATAATGAAATTCTCAACTCTCTCCGTGGGTCCTTGAGTTGCGTAGAATTTCTAGGATCAACCAAAATGCAATAAAATATGATATGCAGTGATGATCTAATGCATAACATTCCAAATTGAAAATTTGGGATGTTACAGCGGCTGGGATAAGTGATGGGTCTTTATGGGACCCACAAGCCCACTAGGCGCGCCTAGGGGGTGGCGTGCCCTGTGAGCTTGTAGCTCACAGGTGCACCCCCCGGGGTGTGTTCAATGCCAAAAATTCTTAATATTCTACAAAAGGTCATACTAAATTTTCAGGGCATACAGAGAACTTTTATTTTCGGGTCATTTTTTATTGCACGGAAAATCCAAAAAACTGGAAAATCATGGCATTTCTATTTTATTAACTTTAAATAACAGAGAGTAAATAGTGGGTACAGAAGGTTTGTGCTTACTAAATTCATCAACCACATGCCCCTAAAAAAGAATCCATTAATAAGGTTGATCAAGTCTTATTAACAAACTATTTTCGAATGTCATGAAACCGAAGAACCTTCGTATAACACTAGGTCGCCTCATCGGGGTATGCATCTCCCCAATAATAAGAGTTTCATATTTGTTCATAACTGAAGGAAGGTGGAGTTGAAAACTTCCAATAGTGATCGTTGGAGCCTTTTCAATAACATTAATACCATTCACTTGAAATTGCTTTTTTGGAAAGTGTACCGTATGCTCATTACCATTGATATGAAAAGTGATATTGCTTTTGTAGCAATCAATAACAGCCCCTGCAGTATTGAAGAAGGATCTACCAAGGATAAACGACATGTTGTCATCCTCGGACATGTCAGGTATAACAAAGTCTGTCAAGATAGTAACATTTGCAACTACAATGGGCACATCCTCACAAATACCGATAGGTATAGCAGTAGATTTATGAGCCATTTGCAATGATATTTTAGTAGGTGTGAGTTTATTCAAATCAAGTCTTCTATATAAAGAGAAATGCATAACACTAACACGGGCTCCTAAATCACATAAAGCAGCTTTAACATAGTTTCTTTTAATGGACCATGGTATAGTGGATATTCCTGGGTCTCCTAGTTTCTTAGGTACTCCATCCTTAAAAGAATAGTTTGCAAGCATGGTGGAAATTTCAGCTTCAGATATCTTTCTTTTATTAGTGACAATATCTTTCATATATTTAGCATATATGGCCATCTTTAAAATATCAGTCAAACGAGTATGCAAAAAGTCGGGCCTAAGCATTTCAACAAAGCGTTCAGATTCTTATTCATCCTTATTCTTATATGGTTTAGTTGGGAAAGGCATGGGTTTCTGAACCCATGGTTCTCTTTCCTTACCATGTTTCCTAGCAACGAAATCTCTTTTATCATAATATTTATTTTTAGGAGGTGGATTATCAAGATCAATAGTAGGTTCTATTTCAACATCATTATCAGGTTCCTTATCATTGTCTGGTTGAGCATCTATATGAACATCATCATTATCATTATCATTATCATTATCACTAGGTGGATGTTCATTACCAGATTGTGTCTCAACATCAAAAATAGAAGCATCATTACTATCCTCAGAAGTTTTTTCTGCCTTAGGTTCACTAGAAGCATGCAAAGTCCTATCATTTTTCTTTTTCTTTTTCTTTTTAGAAGGACTAGGTGCATCAATATTAATTCTTTGAGAATCTTGTTCAATTCTTTTAGGGTGACCTTCAGGATAAAGTGGCTCCTGAGTCATTCTACCTCCTCTAGTCATTACTCTAACAACATGATCATTCATGTTACTATTTATTTCATTAAGAAAATCATTTTGGGATTTAGCAACTTGTTCTAACTGGGTATGGACCATAGAAGCATGTTTACCTACACCTTTAACATCATTAGCAATCCTAAACAACAAGTCACTCAAGCGATCAATCATGTAGGCATTATGTTTCGATTGTTTCATAACATACACATTAAAATGATCTTGCTTAATAATGTAATTTTCAAATTCAGACAAGCATTGACTAGCAGATTTGTTGTAAGGAATATCACCTTCATCAAATTTTATAAGAGAATTTACCTCACTGCCTGTGTCAGGGTGTCAAGTCCATGTATTTCTTCAATAGGTGGTAAATTATTAACATCTTAAACTTTAATACCCTTTTCTTTCATAGATTTCTTTGCCTCTTACATATCTTCAAGACTAAGAAATAGAATACCTCTCTTCTTAGGAGTTGGTTTAGGTGGTGGTTCGGTAAGTGTCCAATCATTATCATTCTGCAATATATTATTCAATAGTTCTTCAGCTTGCTCAACAGTTTGCTCCCTGAAAACACAACTAGCACAACTATCTAGGTAGTCCCTAGAAGCATCGGTAAGTCCATTATAAAAGATATCAAGCATTTCATTTTTCTTGACAGGATGATCAGACAAAGCATTAGGTAATTGGAGAAGCCTCCCCAAGCTTGAGGGAGATTCTCTTCTTCAATTTGCTCAAAGTTAAATATTTCTTGTAAGGTAGCTTGTTTCTTATGAGTAGGAAAATATTTTTCAGAGAAGTAATATATCATATCTTGGGGACTACGCACACAACCAGGAGCAAGAGTATTAAACCATATCTTAGAATCACCCTTTAACAAGAAAGGAAACAACTTAAGAATATAGTAGTAGTGAATTTTTTTCCTCGTGACAAATAGGATGGCTATATCATTCAACTTAGTAAGGTGTGCCACAACAGTTTCATATTCATAACCATGGAAAGGATCAGATTCAACCAAAGTAATTAACTCGGGATCGACAGAGAATTCATAATCCTTATCAGTAACAAAGATAGGTGAAGTAGCAAACTTAGGATCATATTTCATTCTAGCATTCAAAGATTTTTCTTTCAGCTTACACAGTAACTTCTTAAGATAATCTCTATCATTACAAGCAAGAAATACTCTCTAGCTATCTCTCCCTCCATAACATAACCCTCATGTATCTTAGGCAATTCATATCTAGGATAGATATGTCTAATAGGTGTTTCATAATTTTCAGTTTCAATAACTTCATCAGTTTTAGCATTCTCAAATTCTTTAGGTTTAGCAAGTTGCTCATCAAGAAATTCACCTAGTGGCACAGTATCATCAAGCAAAGTACTAGCATCATCAATTGCATCATTCATAGCAGAGGTAGCTGTTGGGGAACGTAGTAATTTCAAAAAAAATCCTACGCACACGCAGGATCATGGTGATGCATAGCAACGAGAGGGGAGAGTGTTGTCTACGTACCCTCATAGACCGTAAGCGGAAGCGTTTATCAACGCGGTTGATGTAGTCGTACACCTTCATGATCCGTCCCGATCAAGTACCGAATGTACGGCACCTCCACATTCAGCACACGTTCAGCTCGATGACGTCCTTGCCTTCTCGATCCAGCAAGAGGGGCGAAGTAGTAGTTGAGTTCCGGCAGCACGACGGCGTGGTGACGGTGTTGGTGAAGAACAATCTCCGCATGGCTTCGCCTAAGCACTACGAAAACTATGACTGAGGATAAACTAGAGGGGACGGGGTAGCCGGCACATGGCTTGGTGTTTCTTGATGTGTCTTGGGTGCTAGCCCTACCCCTCTATTTATATGTTGAGCCTTGGGGTCGAAACTTGGAGTAAAAGCCTCCACAAAGTCGGTTTCACCCGAAAGGCAAGAGTCCTTCTCGGACTCCAGGGCCAGACGCCAGGGTTCCTGGCGTCTAGACCCAGACGCCAGGGACCCAGGCGTCTGGGCCCTGGACTCCGCAAAACTTCCTTTTGCGCTTTCCAAAAACCTTGTGGGCTTTCCCCTTTGGCCCAAATAAAGTGTTCTCGTACCCAAACATTTCGGGAAACATCTGGAACCCCTTCCGGTGAATTCCGAAACCCTTCCGGAGACCAAACACTATTATCCCATATATCAAACTTTATCTCCGGACCATTCCGGAGTTCCTCGTCATGTCTGTGATGTTATCTGGAACTCCGAACAACATTCGGTTACCAACATACATAACTCATAAATACTATATCATCAACGAACGTTAAGCATGCGGACCCTACGGGTTCGAGAACTATGTAGACATGACCGAGACACTTCTCTGGTCAATAACCAATAGCGGAACCTGGATGCCCATATTGGCTCCTACATATTCTATGAAGATCTTTATCGGTCGAACCGCATAACAACATACGTTGTTCCCTTTGTCATCAGCATGTAACTTGCCCGAGATTCGATTGTTGGTATCTTAATACCTAGTTCAATATCGTTACCGGCAAGTCTCTTTACTCGTTCCATAATACATCATCCCGCAACTAACTCATTAGTTACAATGCTTGCAAGGCTTATAGTGATGTGCATTACCGAGTGGGCCCAGAGATACCTCTCCGACGATCGAAGTGACAAATCCTAATCTCGAAATACGCCAACTCAACAAGTACCTTTGGAGACACCTGTAGAGCACCTTTATAATCATCCAGTTGCGTTGTGACGTTTGGTAGCACACAAAGTGTTCCTCCGGTAAACGGGAGTTGCATAATCTCATAGTCATAGGAACATGTATAAGTCATGAAGAAAGCAATAGCAACATACTAAACGATCAAGTGCTAAGCTAACGGAATGGGTCAAGTCAATCACATCATTCTCCTAATGATGTGATCCCGTTAATCAAATGACAAATCATGTCTATGGTTAGGAAACTTAACCATCTTTGATTAACGAGCTAGTCAAGTAGAGGCATACTAGTGACACTATGTTTGTCTATGTATTCACACATGTATTATGTTTCCGGTTAATACAATTCTAGCATGTATAATAAACATTTATCATGAAATAAGGAAATAAATAATAACTTTATTATTGCCTCTAGGGCATATTTCCTTCAGTCTCCCACTTGCACTAGAGTCAATAATCTAGTTCACATCACCATGTGATTTAACACCAATAGTTCACCACCCATAGTTCACATGGTCATGTGACCAACACCCAAAGGGTTTACTAGAGTCAATAATCTAGTTCATATTGATATGTGATCAACACCCAAAGAGTACTAAGGTGTGATCATGTTTTGCTTGTGAGAGAAGTTTAGTCTACGGGTCTGCCACATTCATATCTGTATGTATTTTGCAAATTTCTATATCAACAATGCTCTGCACGGAGCTACTCTAGCTAATTGCTCCCACTTTCAAAATGTATCTAGATTGAGACTTAGAGTCATCTGGATCAGTGTCAAAATTTGCATCAAACCCTTTACGACGAACCTTTTGTCACCTCCATAATCGAGAAACATGTCCTTATTCCACTAAGGATAATTTTGACTGATGTCCAGTGATCTACTCCTAGATCACTATCGTACTCCCTTGCTAAACTCAGTGTAGGGTATATAATAGATCTGGTACACAACATGGCATACTTTATAGAAACTATGGCTGAGGCATAGGGAATGACTTTCATTCTCTTTGTATCTTCTGCCGTGATCGGGCTTTGAGTCTTACTCAATTTCACACCTTGTAACACAGGTAAGAACTCTTTCTTTGACTGTTCCATTTTGAACTACTTCAAAATCTTGTCAAGGTATGTACTCATTGAAAAAAAACTTATCAAGCGTCTTGATCCATCTCTATAGATCTTGATGCTCCATATGTAAGTAGCTTCACCGAGGTCTTTATTTGAAAAAATCCTTTCAAATACTCCTTTATGCTTTCCAGAAAATTCTACATTATTTCCGATCAACAATATGTCATTCACATATATTTATCAGAAATGTTGTAGTGCTCCCACTTACTTTCTTGTAAATACAGGCTTCGCCACAAGTCTGTATATAACTATATGCTTTGATCAACTCATCAAAGCATATATTCCAACTCTGAGATGCTTGCACCAGTCCATAGATGGATCGCTGGAGCTTGCACATTTTGTTAGCACCTTTAGGATCGACAAAACCTTCTGGTTGCATCATATACAACTCTTCTTTAAGAAATCCATTAAGGAATGTAGTTTTGACATCCATTTGCCAGATTTCATAAAATGTGGCAATTTGCTAACATGATTCGGACAGACTTAAGCATCGCCACGAGTGAGAAAATCTCATCGTAGTCAACACCTTGAACTTTGTCAAAACCTTTTTTGACAAGTCTAGCTTTGTAGACAGTAACATTACCGTCAACGTCTGTCTTCTTCTTGAAGATCCATTTATTCTCTATGGCTTGCCGATCATCGAGCAAGTCAACCAAAGTCCACACTTTGTTCTCATACATGGATCCCATCTCAGATTTCATGGCCTCAAGCCATATTGCGGAATCTGGGCCCATCATCGCTTCCTCATAGTTCGTAGGTTCATCATGGTCTAGTAACATGACCTCCAGAACAGGATTACCGTACCACTTTGGTGCGGATCTTACTCTGGTTGACCTACGAGGTTTGGTAGTAACTTGATCTGAAGTTTCATGATCATCATCATTAGCTTCTTCACTAATTGGTGTAGGTGTCACAGGAACCGGTTTCTGTGATGAACTAATTTCCAATAAGTGAGTAGGTACAGTTACCTCATCAAGTTCTACTTTCCTCCCACTCACTTCTTTCGAGAGAAACTCCTTCTCTAGAAAGGATCCATTCTTAGCAACAAATATCTTGCCTTCGGATCTGTGATAGAAGGTGTACCCAACAGTTACTTTTGGGTATCCTATGAAGATGCACTTCTCCGACTTGGGTTTGAGCTTATCAAGATGAAACTTTTTTACATAAGCATCGCAACCCCAAACTTTAAGAAACGGCAGCTTAGGTTTCTTGCTAAACCACAGTTCATACAGTGTCCTCTCAACGGATTTAGATGGTGCCCTTTTTAATGTGAATGCAGCTGCCTCTAGTGCATAACCCCAAAATGATAGTGGTAAATTGGTAAGAGACATCATAGATTGCACTATATCAAATAAATTATGGTTATGACATTCGGACACACCATTACGCTATGGTGTTCCATGTGGCATGAGTTTGTGAAACTATTCCACATTGTTTTAATTGAAGACCAAACTCATAACTCAAATATTCGTCTCCTGTGATCAGACTGTAGAAACTTTATTTTCTTGTCACGATGATTTTCCACTTCACTCTGAAATTCTTTGAACTTTTCAAATGTTTCAGACTTATGTTTCATCAAGTAGATATACCCATATCTGTGAAGGTCAGAAAATAACGATACCCGCCGCGAGTCTCAACACTCATCGGACTGCATACATCAGTATGTATTATTTCCAACAAGTTTGTTGCTCGCTCCATTGTTCCGGAGAACGGAGTCTTAGTCATCTTGCCCATGAGGCATGGTTCGCAAGCATCAACTGATTCATAATCAAGTGATTCCAAAAGCCCATCAACATGGAGTTTCTTCATGCGCTTTACGCCAATATGACCCAAACGACAGTGCCAGAAATAAGTTGCACTATCATTATTAACTTTGCATCTTTTGGCTTCAATATTATGAATATGTGTATCACTACGATCGAGATCCAACAAACTAACTTCATTGGGTGTATAACCATAGAAGGTTTTATTCATGTAAACAGAACACCAATTATTCTCTGACTTTAAATGAATAACTGTATTGCAACAAACATGATCAAATCATATTCATGCTCAACGCAAACGCCAAATAACATTTATTTAGGTTTAACACTAATCCCGAAAGTATAGGGAGTGTGCGATGATGATCATATCAATCTTGGAACCACTTCCAACACACATCGTCACTTCACCCTTTAACTAGTCTCCGTTCATTCTGCAACTCCCGTTTCAAGTTACTACTCTTAGCAACTGAACTAGTATCAAATACCGAGGGGTTGCTATAAACACAAGTAAAGTACACATCAATAACCTGTATATCAAAATATACCCTTGTTCACTTTGCCATCCTTCTTATCCACCAAATATTCAGGGCATTTCCGCTTCTAGTGACCATTTCCTTTGCAGTAGAAGCACTCAGTTTCAGGCTTTAGTATAGCTTTGGGCTTCTTCACGGAAGTGAAAACTTGCTTGCCATTCTACATGAAGTTCCCTGTATTTCCCTTTGCCCTTTTCTTGAAACTAGTGGTCTTATTAATCATCAACACTCGATGCTCTTTCTTGATTTCTACCTTCATCGATTTCATCATCATGAAAAGCTCAGGAATCGTTTTCGTCATCCCTTGCATACTATAGTTCATCATGAAGTTCTACTAACTTGGTGATGGTGACTAGAGAATTCTGTCAATCACTATTTTATCTGGAATATTAACTCCCACTTCATTCAAGCAATTGTAGTACCCAGACAATCTGAGCACATGCTCACTACTTGAGCTATTCTCCTCCATCTTTTAGCTATAGAACTTGTTGGAGACTTCATATCTCTCAACTTGGGTATTTGCTTGAAATATTAACTTCAACTCCTGGAACATATCATATGGTCCATGACGTCGAAACGTCTTTGAAGTCCCGATTCTAAACCGTTAAGCATGGTGCACCAAACTATCAAGTACTCATCATATTGAGCTAGCCAAACATTCATAACATGTGCATCTGCTCCTGCAATAGGTCTGTCACCTAGCGGTGCATCAAGGACATAATTCTTCTGTGCAGCAATGAGGATAATCCTCAGATCACAGATCTAATCTGCATTACTGCTACTAACATCTTTCAACTTAGTTTTCTCTAGGAACATATCAAAAATAAAACAGGGGAGCAACAACGCGAGCTATTGATCTAAAGCATTATTTGCTAAATACTATCAGGACTAAGTTCATGATAAATTAAAGTTCAATTAATCATATTACTTAAGAACTCCCACTTAGATAGACACCCCTCTAGTCATCTAAATGATCACGTGATCCAAATCAACTAAACCATGTCCGATCATCACGTGAGATGGAGTAGTTTTCAATGGTGAACATCATTATGTTGATCATATCTACTATATGATTCACGCTCGACCTTTCGGTCTCCAGTGTTCCGAGGCTATATCTGCATATGCCAGGCGCTCGTCAAGTTTAACCCGAGTATTCTGTGTGTGCAAAACTGTCTTGCACCCGTTGTAGATCAACGTAGAGCTTATCACACCCGATCATCACGTGGTGTCTCGGCACGACGAACTTTGGCAACGGTGCATACTCAGGGAGAACACTTTTACCTTGAAATTTAGTGAGAGATCATCTTATAATGCTACCGTCAAACAAAGCAGAATAAGATGCATAAAGGATAAACATCACATGCAATCAATATAAGTGATATGATATGGCCATCATCATCTTGTGCTTGTGATCTCCATCTCCGAAGCACCGTCATGATCACCATCATCACCGGCGCGACACCTTGATCTCCATCGTAGCATCATTGTCATCTCGCCAACTATTGCTTCTACGATTATCGCTACCGCTTAGTGATAAAGTAAAGCAATTACAGGGCGATTGCATTGCATACAATAAAGTGAAAACCATATGGCTCCTTCCAGTTGCCGATAACTCGGTTACAAAACATGATCATCTCATACAACAAAATATAGCATCACGTCTTGACCATATCACATCACAACATGGCCTGCAAAAACAAGTTAGATGTCCTCTACTTTGTTGTTGCAAGTTTTACGTGGCTGCTACGGGCTGAGCAAGAACCATTCTTACCTATGCATCAAACCACAATGATAGTTCGTCAAGTTAGTGTTGTTTTAACCTTCTCAAGGACCGGGTGTAGCCACACTCGGTTCAACTAAAGTTGGAGAAACTGACACCCGCCAGCCACCTGTGTGCAAAGCACGTCGGTAGAACCAGTCTCTCATAAGCGTACGCGTAATGTCGGTCCGGGCCGCTTCATCCAACAATACCGCCAAACCAAAGTATGACATGCTGGTAAGCAGTATGACTTGTATCGCCCACAACTCACTTGTGTTCTACCCGTGCATATAACATCTACGCATAAAAAAAGGCTCGGATGCCACTGTTGGGGAACGTAGTAATTTTAAAAAAATTCATATGCACACGCAGGATCATGGTGATGCATAGCAACGAGAGGGGAGAGTGTTGTCTACGTACCCTCGTAGACGTAAGCGGAAGCATTTATCAACGCGGTTGATGTAGTCGTACACCTATACGATCCATCCCGATCAAGTACCGAACATACGACACCTCCGTGTTCAGCACACGTTCAGCTCGATGACATCCTCGCTTCTCGACTCAGCAAGAGGGGTGAAGTAGTAGATGAGTTCCGGCAGCACGACGGCGTGGTGACGGTGTTGGTGAAGAACAATCTCCGCGTGGCTTCGCCTAAGCACTATGAAAACTATGACGGAGGATAAACTAGAGAGGACGGGGTAGCCGGCACACGGCTTGGTGTTTCTTGATGTGTCTTGGGTGCTAGCCCTACCCCTCTATTTATATGTTGAGCCTTGGGGTCGAAACTTGGAGTAAAAGCCTCCACAAAGTCGGTTTCACCTGAAAGGCAAGAGTCCTTCTCGGACTCTAGGGCCAGACGCCAGGGTTCCCGGCGTCTGGACCCAGACGCCAGGGACCCTGGCGTCTGGCCCCTGGACTCCGCAAAACTTCCTTTTGCGCTTTCCAAAAACCTTGTGGGCTTTCCCCTTTGGCCCAAATAAAGTGTTCTCGTACCCAAACATTTCGGGAAACATCCGGAACCCCTTCCGGTGAATTCCGGAACCCTTCCAGAGACCAAACACTATTATCCCATATATCAAACTTTATCTCCAGACCATTCTGGAGTTCCTCGTCATGTCCGTGATCTTATCCGGAACTCCGAACAACATTCGGTTACCAACATACATAACTCATAAATACTATATCGTCAACGAACGTTAAGCGTGCGGACCCTACGGGTTCAAGAACTATGTAGACATGACCGAGACACTTCTCTGGTCAATAACCAATAGCGGAACATGGATGCCCATATTGGCTCCTACATATTCTACGAAGATCTTTATCGGTCGAACCGCATAACAATATACGTTGTTCCCTTTGTCATCGGTATGTTACTTGCCCGAGATTCAATCGTCGGTATCTCAATACCTAGTTCAATATCATTACCGGCAAGTCTCTTTACTCGTTCCGTAATACATCATCCCGCAACTAACTCATTAGTTACAATGCTTGCAAGGCTTATAGTAATGTGCATTACCGAGTGGGCCCAGAGATACCTCTCCGATGATCGGAGTGACAAATCCTAATCTCGAAATACGCCAACTCAACAAGTAACTTTGGAGACACCAATAGAGCACCTTTATAATCACCCAGTTACGTTGTGAAGTTTGGTAGCACATAAAGTGTTCCTCCGGTAAACGGGAGTTGCATAATCTCATAGTCATAGGAACATGTATAAGCCATGAAGAAAGCAATAGCAACATACTAAACGATCAAGTGCTAAGCTAACGGAATGGTTCAAGTAAATCACATCATTCTCCTAATGATGTGATCCCGTTAATCAAATGAAAACTCATGTCTATGGTTAGGAAACTTAACCATCTTTGATTAACGAGCTAGTCAAGTAGAGGCATACTAGTGACACTATGTTTGTCTATGTATTCACACATGTATTATGTTTCCGGTTAATACAATTCTAGCATGAATAATAAACATTTATCATGAAATAAGGAAATAAATAATAACTTTATTATTGCCTCTAGGGCATATTTCCTTCAGTAGCATCATCAATTACTTGTGACATATCGGAATTAATAGCAGGTGGTGGTGTTGCAAGCTTACTTAAAACAGAAGGTGAATCAAGTGTAGAGCTGGATAACAATTCCTTACCCTCCCTCGTCCTAGAGGGAACGATCTTGGTTCTATCATCCTTAAGATTCTTCATAGTGATCAACAGATATAAATCCTGAGTGACTCAGCAAATAGAGCTATGCTCCCTGGCAACGGCGCCAGAAAAAGGTCTTGATAACCCACAAGTGTAGGGGGTCGCAACCGTTTTTGAGGGTAGAGTATTCAATCCAAATTTATTGATTTGACACAAAGGGAGCCAAAGAATATTTGCAAGTATTGGCAGTTGAGTTGTCAATTCAACCACACCCGGAGAACTAAAGATCTGCAGTAGGGTGATCTGTAGTATGGTAATATGATTGTTTGATAGTAGTGGTAACAATAGCAATAGTAATGGTAACCGAAACAACTGTAGTTTTGTAGCAATTGTGACAGCTGCAGCAACAGTAGTAACTTAGCAAAGAACAATATGTGAAAACCTCGTAGGCATTGGATCAGTGATGGATAATTATGTTGGATAACATTCATCATGTAACAATTATAACCTAGGGAAACACAGAACTAGCTCCAATTCATCAATGTAATGTAGGCATGTATTCTATATATAGTCATACGTGCTTGCAATAAGAACTTGCATGGCATCTTTGATGGGGAACGAAGCATGAAAATCAAAAAAATGCTATGAAAGACCAAAAGCGTTAGCATCGTAACGCGGTTGATGTAGTCGTACTCTTCACGATCCAATAGCGATCCAATCCGATCTAGTGCCGAACTGACGACACCTCCGAGATTAGCACATGTTCAACTTGATGGCATCATTTCCTTCTTGATCTAGCAAGCAAGAGAGAGGAGGTAGATGAGATCGAAACTAGCCCGGTGGTATGGTGGTGGTGGCGGCAACAGAATTCCGGTAGGGCTTCGCCAAACGCGTATTGGAGGAACGTGGAAGGAGTTGAGAGTGAAGGAAATATGCCCTAGAGGCAATAATAAAGTTTTTATTTTATATTTCCTTATTCATGATAAAGGTTTATTATTCATGCTAGAATTGTATTGATCGGAAACCTTAATACATGTGTGAATACATAGACAAACACTGTGTCTCTAGTGAGCCTCTACTTGACTAGCTCGTTGATCAAAGATGGTTAAGGTTTCCTAAGCATGGACATGAGTTGTCATTTGATAATGGGATCACATCATTAGGAGAATGATGTGATGGACAAGACCCATTGCTTTCTTCATGTCTATTACATATTCCTTCGACTATGAGATTATGCAACTCCCAGACACCGGATGAATACCTTGTGTGCTATAAAATGTCACAACGTAACTGGGTGATTATAAAGATGCTCTAGAGGTATCTCCAAAGGAGTTTGTTGGGTTGGCATAGATCGAGATTAGGATTTGTCACTCCGAGTATCGGAGAGGTATCTCTGGGCCCTCTCAGTAATACACATCATAAGAAGCCTTGCAAGCAAAGTGACTAATGAGTTAGTTGCAGGATGATGTATTACAGAACGAGTAAAGAGACTTGTCGGTAACAAGATTGAACTAGGTATGAAGATACCGACAATCGAATCTCGGGCAAGTAACATACCGATGGACAAAAGGAATTGTGTATGTTGTCATAACAGTTCGACCGATAAAGATCTTCGTAGAATAGGTAGGAGCCAATATGAGCATCCAGGTTCCGCTATTGGTTATTGACTGGAGAGGTGTGTCAGTCATGTCTACATAGTTCTCGTACCCGTAGGGTCCGCACGCTTAACGTTTGATGACGATATAGTATTATATGAGTTATGTGATTTGGTGACTGAATGTTGTTTGGAGTCCCGGATGAGATCACAGACATGACAAGGAGTCTCGAAATGGTCGAGAGTTAAAGATTGATATATAGGACGATGGTATTCGGACACCGGAAGTGTTCCGGAGGGTACCAGGTACATATAGGGTCACCGGAAGGGGTTCCGAGCACCCCCCCCAGTAAAGATATGGGCTTAATGGGCCAACGGAGGGACAGACCAGCCCACAAGGGGCTGGTGTGCCCCTCCACCAGGACGGCCAGCCCTAGGGAAAGGAAAGGGGGTGTCGGTGTACTAAAGTTTGGGCCCTTTCGTACCCCTTACTTGTGCATGGGCAGTTGCAGCCGCACCCGCGGCAAGGCTTGACGGGGGTAGCTGGAGGCAAAATACAAGACGACCAAGACGGCGACCGAGCCAACAATCAGAGAGCAGAAGACAAGCTGAGCTCCCGACAAGATTCTTGCCGGGATGGCTTGCGAAGCCCCCGGCAAGATCCTTGCAGGGATGGTTTGCGAAGCACCAGCAAGACCACCACCCTTGAGGTTGGGAGATCTGACACCATCGACAATGTCAAGACCAAGATCCAGGGGCGTCTGCATGGTGGCATGCAGATCTTTGTGAAGACCAGAAGGCAAAGTTCCCAGCAAGGTTCTTGTCGGGGACGTTCACGAGGCCCCCTGGCAAAATCCTTGTCGGGGACGTTTGCAAGGTTGCGGCAAGACTCACACGCAGCAAGGTTCCGCCGCCCTGCCACCACTCCAGTGCAACAACTAGCCTGACATCCTGGCAAGCACCTGCATGGTGGCATGTAGATCTTCGTGAAGATCCTGCCACCGCTCCAGTGCAGCGGCTAGCGAGACAGCTTGGCATTACATGCCTCGTCATCCTGGATGCATGTCAAGACGGGGTGAGGTGGCGACGGACGGGACGGGCTCCATTTACTGTCCCCGATAAGGCTAGGGGCACGTAACTAGCGCATTTAATGCATTTGTCATAAGACGTCAGTTGATAAGCATGTACACTGTAGCTACTTTACACCTCATGTATGCATGTATGCCACTATGGTCACCCCTTGGTATAAAAGGAGGCCCACGACAATGCAGGAAGGGACTTTTTGGACTTCCGGCCCGGTTTGCATGGGTAGCAGCTAGTCTAAGCTCAAGAAAACTCAAATACACTAAAAGAGGGACTAGGGTTTTACGCTTCTCAGCGGCCTGAACCTGGGTAAAAATCCATCATGTTGATCGTTAGATCTGCTCTTTGCACATCCTTCTTCCTTGCTAAACCATAGAAGGGATCCACGTGATCCCGTAGGTGTCGTTTCCCCGACATCTTTGGCATGCTAGGCAGGGGGAGAAGGTTGTGAAAACCTGATCTAGCAGTTAGCGTGTCAGTTTCTTGATCACCATGTCTCCCAACAAGAAGGGTATCACGGCGATCGGTTCGTCTGCGGTCGATCTGCCCGCGCTGACACGGACGGGCGACGGGGTAGACACAGTTGGTGGTGGAGGAGGAGACCACGATCATCCATGCCGTTCGGGCGACCGAAGCCAGGAGAGCGGTATAGTTCGTGGCCGCGGCGACGACCCGCACGCCACTGGGTCCAAGGACAGAGTCGTGCTGCCTACGGGCGGCGCGACGACTGATACGTCTCCAACGTATCTATAATTTTTGATTTTTCCATGTTGTTTTATTATCAATCTTGGATGTTTTATAATCATTTTATAGTCATTTTATATCATTTTTTGGTACTAACCTATTGACATAGTGCCAAGTGCTAGTTGCTGTTTTTTTCCATGTTTTTTACATCGCAGAAAATCAATATCAAACGGAGTCCAAATGCCACGAAACTTTATGTTGATTTTTTATGGGCCAGAAGAAAGGCAATGGGCCCTGGTTGCACCTGGGGGGTGCCCCAATGGGGGCACAACCCACCAAGGGCACGCAAGGAGGCCCAGGCACGCCCTGGTGGGTTGTGCCCACCTCGTAGCCCCCGGACCACCTCTTTGCTCTATAAATACCCCCAAAATAGCAGAACCCTAGGGGAGTCGACGAAATATTCATCCAACCACCGCAGAGACGAGAACTACCAGATCCAATCTAGACACCATCTCGGATGGGGTCCACCACCTCCATTGATGCCTCTCTGATGATGCGTGAGTAGTTCTTTGTAGACCTTCGGGTCCGTAGTTAGTAGCTAGATGGCTTCATCTCTCTCTCTCTTGATTCTCAATACAATGGTCTCTTGGAGATCCATATGATGTAACTCTTTTGCGGTGTGTTTGTTGGGATCGATGAACTTCGAGTTTATGATCAGATCTATCTTTTTATATCCATGAAAGTATTTGAGTTTCTTTGATCTCTTTTATGGATGATCTCTTATAGCCTCGTATTTCTTCTCCAATATTTGGGTTTTGTTTGGCCAACTTGATCTATTTATCTTGCAATGGGAAGAGGTGCCCGGTAGTGGGTTCGATCTTACGGTGCTTGATCCTAGTGACAGAAGGGTAACCGACACGTATGTATCGTTGCTACTAAGGATAGAACGACAAGATCTATATCTAACGCCATATAGATAAACGGATATTGTCTACATCATGTTATCGTTCTTATTGCATTACTCTGTCTTTCCATGAACTTAATACACTAGATGCATGCTGGATAGCGGTCGATGTGTGGAGTAATAGTAGTAGATGCAGGCAAGAGTTGGTCTACTAATCTTGGACGTGATGCCTATGTAATGATGCCTGGATATTGTCATAATTATTTGAAGTTCTATCAATTTCCCAAACGTAATTTGTTTACCCACCGTTTGCTATTTTTCTCGAGAGAAGCCACTAGTGAAACCTACGGCCCCCGGGTCTTCTTTCTCATATATTTGCCTTGCGATCTACTTTTCCTTTGCATTTTTATTTAAATCTATTAAACCAAAAAATCCAAAAATACTTTGCTGCACTTTATTTTATTTGCGATCTATTATTTCAATCTATTACAACTTTTTCCCGTCAACACGCAATTTCTGGCTCCGTACCCCGAAAGGGATTGACAACCCCTTCAACACGTCGGGTTGCGAGGTGTTGTTATTTGTGTGCAAGGGCTATTTACGTTGTGTTGCTTGGTTCTCCTACTGGTTCGATAACCTTGGTTTCATAATTGAGGGAAATACCTACCGCCGTTGTGCTACATCATCCCTCCCTCTCCAGGGAAATACCGACGTAGTTCCAGCTACCATAAAGGAGAATTTCTAGTTCCGTTGCTAGGGAGGATCTTCAACATATACCAGGTTCCTAATCACAAATCTCATCTCCTTGCAATTGACATTATTTGCCATTTGCCTCTCATTTTCCTCTCCACCACTTCACAAAAATTTGCCATTTTATTCGCCCTCTTGTTCCATTCGTCGTTCTTTTGCTTTCTGGTCTCAATGACTAGCGTCCCTACTCCTCCTTTGTCACCAGATTTTGAAGTCTTGTACTTCAAGCAAAGAAAAGGAGAAAATTTGAAAGATGCCTGGTATAGGCTTTATGGAATCGTGTCTTATTTCCAACTTAAAGGGGGACGCCAAAGTTTTGCTTCGTAATTTTTACATAGGATTGGCTTTGCATCATATACAACTTCTTGATTTCGCCGCTATAGGAAATTTTATTGAACTTGATGCTAATGCTGCCTATGAACTCTTAGAGGGAATCTTGGGAATTCCACCTCAAAAGAAGGGGTTTCATTTTACCCCTGAGGGAGCTCAAATGTTGGACAAACTTGGTTATTTGCATAAGCATATGGTTGAAATACATAAATATAATGAACCCCTCAAACACCTCAACGGTAGTATCAACCGCATGAATACCTTGATTACTCTTTGCAACAAGAGGTTGGATATTTTGGATTTTAAGATGGTTTCTTTTCCGGAGAATTTAGGGAAGCGTAAAGAGCCTCACGGGTTTTCGGAAACCCTTACAAAAGTTGCCAAACCTTCGGAAGACAAAACTTAGATCCTTGCTTTATGCCTAGCTAAGGGCGTAAAACTATAGCGCTTGTCGGGAGGCAACCCAATGAATAAAATTTATTTTTGCTTTCTGTTCTTGAGTGTTAGCACAATTATGCTACTATTATGATTGTGTTTTTAATGTTTTAATTAGTGTTTGTGCCAAGTAAAGCCTTTAGGATCTTCTTGGGCAATAGTTGTTTGATCTTGCTGAAAAAACAGAAACTTTTATGCTCACGAAATGAATTTACTTTTTTTTAGAAGAGAGCGATAAAATAGCCATTCCAATTACAGTAGATCAATATATAAATTTCGCAGGTCGTCCTAATTTTTCAGAGTTTTTTGAGTTACGGAAGTATTCGAAATAGTCAAATTGCTACAGACTATTCTGTTTTGCCAGATTCTGTTTTCTTTGTGTTGTGTGCTTATTTTGATGGCTCTATGGTTGTCTTTGATGAGTTTTTGCCATAGAAAAGTTGGAATATAGTAGATATAGTACAAAAACAAAATATGAATTGGTTTGATACAACACTTATAGTCGTGGTTTATTATTGTTATACTAACGGATCTCACGAAGGCTTTGTTGAGTTTTGTGTGATTGAAGTTTTCAAGTTTTGGGTTATCTTACGATGGATGAAGGAGGATGTAAGATCATAAGCTTGGGGATGCCACGACATACCAAGCTATTATCCAAGAATGAGCAACAAACTAAGCTTGGGGATGCCCCCGAGTGGCATCCCCGCTTTCTTCCAACAACTATCAGTATTTTACTCGAGACTATATTTTATTCGTCCCATGATATGTGTTTTGCTTGGAGTGTCTTGTATGATATGTGTCTTTGCTTGTTTTATTTTTTGTTTTAAGTCATCAATCCTTACTGGACACACCTATTTGAGAGAGCCAAAATTATGTCATGACTTGTTAGAATTGCTCTCTATGCTTCACTTAAATCTTTTATGAGCTAGGACTTGCTCTAGTGCTTCACTTATATCTTTTTGAGCATGGTGTGCTTAGTATTTTTGAAGAAATGCTCTCTTGCTTCACTTAGATTTATCCGAGAGTTAGTAAAATTTTGAAGAAATTCTCTCTTGCTTCACTTAAATTATTTTGAGAGAGAGAAAATTTGTTATGCTCATGATCTTCACTTATATTTGTTCGAGCTTATGAAAAGCAACACATGAAAATTAGAGACAAAGTGATAGATATACAAGAAGGATAAATAAATAGAAAATGTCATGAAGATCATTGGACGAAATAAACTTGATTCTTAGTAATAGTTTTGAGATATGATGATGTGATATGTGAGTTATGTTGATGAGTAATTGTGCTCTAGTAAGAATATTGGTGTTAAGGTTTGTGATTCCCTATGCATGCACGAAAGTCAATCATGCAATGAAAATTATATCCTACTTGTGGTGCATTATTCGGTGTTAATTATGCTTAATGCTTGCTTATGAGATTATTCATTTCTTGGTTGGTCGCTTCTCAATCTTTTTGCTAGCCTTCATTTTGCACTAAGTATGACCTCTACTTGTGCATCCAAAATCCCTTAAACCAGTTTTGCCACATGAGTCCACTATATCTACCTATATGCGGTATTTTTTGCCGTTCTAAGCAAATTTGCATGTGTCATCTCTAATTTTCAAAATAAACTTCTCTTTTGTTTATTTGTTTCACTCGCGGAGCGGTGAGGGGTTATTATCCATGCTAGATGTGTTATTCTCAAGATGAGTGTTTATTCACTTGTCATTGCACGAGAGTAAGGCATAGGTATTAGGGATGCCTAGTCCCGAAATGCAAAAAGAAATGAATTTACTTTATGTGGTCAAACAATAAATTCTATGAAAAGTGTTGGTATGGAGGGCACCCGTGGATACGGTTAGCCATGAAAGTGAAAGTTATGGTAGAAAAAGGAATAATTTTTTTTTGTGTTTGGGAACTGCCTATGATATATCTATGCATGGAAAGTATTGGGAACTCTAAGTCATTTTCGTTGGTGGGATGGATACACCTCCCAAAATGTTTTTATCTCAATTTTTTCCCTTTGAGCTCTGGCACCTCTACAAATCCCTACTTCCCTCTGTGAAGGGACTTTCTTTTACTTTATGCAATTTTTATTTTGAAATTTGAGTCTCCATCTTCTCTCATAAAAGCACCAGCTAGGAGGCAATATGGTCGTGCTCAAGTATTGGATGTAGTTAATATTCGAGTGTGTTTCATGAATGGATTAATGTTTGGGAATGATGGGCTAGGGATAACTTATTTTAGCATTGATATTTTGAAAGACATGGTTGCTTGTTGATATGCTTGAGTATCTAAATTATTATGTCAAAGCTAGACTATTGCTTTGAATCACATGAAAGTCCAAATGTCCATGCTATAAACAAAAGAATCTGATATGACTTGATGAACAACACTCCACATAAATTTTTTTGTTTTTATCACTTACCTACTCGAGGACGAGTAAGAGTTACGCTTGGGGATGCTGATACGTCTCCAACATATCTATAATTTTTTATTGTTCCATGCTGTTTTTTATCAATCTTGGATATTTTATAATCATTTTATAGTCATTTTATATCATTTTTGGTACTAACCTATTGACATAGTGCCAACTGCCAGTTGTTGTTTTCCCCATGTTCTTTACATCACAGAAAATCAATATCAAACGGAGTCCAAATGCCACGAAACTTTACGGAGATTTTTTTATGGGCCATAAGGAAGGCAATGGGACCATTGCACTTGGGGGGGGGGGTGCCCCAAGGGGGGTACAACCCACCAGGGCACGCCAGGAGGCCCAGGCGCACCCTGGTGGGTTGTGCCCACCTCGGGTGCCCCCGGACCGCCTCTTTGCTCTATAAATACCCCAAAAATACCAGAACCCTAGGGGAGTCGACGAAATATTCATCCAGCCACCGCATAGTCTAGAACCACCAGATCCAATCTAGACACCATCTCGGAAGGGGTTCACCACCTCCATTGGTGCCTCTCCAATGATGCGTGAGTAGTTCTTTGTAGACCTTCGGGTCCGTAGTTAGTAGCTAGATGGCTTCATATCTCTCTCTCTCTCTTGATTCTCAATACAATGGTCTCTTGGAGATCCATATGATGTAACCCTTTTGCGGTGTGTTTGTTGGGATCAATGAACTTCGAGTTTACGATCAGATCTATCCTTTTATATCCATGAAAGTATTTGAGTTTCTTTGATCTCTTTTATGCATGATCTCTTATAGCTTCGTATTTCTTCTCTGATATTTGGGTTTTGTTTGGCCAACTTGATCTATTTATCTTGCAATGGGAAGAGGTTCCCGGTAGTGGGTTCGATCTTACGGTGCTTGATCCTAGTGACAGAAAGGGAACCGACATGTATGTATTGTTGCTACTAAGGATAAAAAGACGAGATCTATATCTACCACCATATAGATAAATGGATCTTGTCTACATCATGTCATCGTTCTTATTGCATTATTCCGTTTTCCATGAAATTAATACACTAGATGCATGCTGGATAGCGGTCGATGTGTGGAGTAATAGTAGTAGATGCAGGCAGGAGTCAGACTACTAATCTTGGAGGTGATGCCTATGTAATGATCATTTCCTGGATATCATCATAATTATTTGAAGTTCTATCAATTGCCCAACAGTAATTTTTTTACCCACTGTTTGTTATTTTTCTCGAGAGAATCCACTGTTGAAACCTACGGTCCCCGGGACTTCTTTCTCATATATTTTCCTTGCGATCTACTTTTTCTTTGCATTTTTATTCAGATCTATTAAACCAAAAATCCAAAAATACTTTGCTGCACTTTATTTTATTTGCGATCTATTATTTCAATCTATTACAACTTTCTCCCGTCAACACGCAATTTCTGGCGCCGTGCCCCGAAAGGGATTGACAACCCCTTTAACATGTCAGGTTGCGAGGTGTTGTTATTTGTGTGCAGGGGCTGTTTACATTGTGTTGCTTGGTTCTCCTACTGGTTCGATAACCTTGGTTACATAACTGAGGGAAATACCTACTGCCGCTATGCTACATCATCCCTCCCTCTCCAGGGAAATACCGACGTAGTTCCAGCTACCATCAAGGAGAATATCTGGTGCCGTTGTCGGGGAGGATCTTCAACATATACCAGGTTCCTAATCACAAATCTCATCTCCTCGCAATTTACATCATTTGCCATTTGCCTCTCGTTTTCCTCTCCCCCACTTCACAAAAATTTGCCGTTTTATTCGCCCCTCTTGTTCCGTTCACCGTTCTCTTGCTTTCTAGTCTCAATGCCTAGCGTCCCTACTCCTCCTTCGTCACCAGATTTCTAAGTCTAGTACTTCAAGCAAAGACAAGGAGAAAATTTGAAAGATGCCTGGTATAGGCTTATGGAATCGTATCGTATTTCCAACTTAAAGGGGGACGCCAAGGTTTTGCTTTGTAATTTTTACATAGGATTGGCTTTGCATCATAGACAACTGCTTTATTTCGCCGCTAAAGGAAATTTTATTGAATTTGATGCCAATGTTGCCTATGAACTCTTAGAGGTAATCTTGGGAATTCCACCTCAAAAGAAGGGGTTTCATTTTACCCCCGAGGGAGCTCAAATGTTGGACAAACTTGGTGATTTGCATAAGCATATGGTTGCAATACAGAAATATAATGAACCCCTCAAACACCTCAATGGTAGTATCAACCGCATGAATACCTTGATTACTCTTTGCAACAAGCGGTTGGATATTTTAGATCTTAAGATGGTTTCTTTTTTCGGAGAATTTAGGGAAGCGTAAAGAGCCTCCCGGGTTTGAGAAAACCCTTACAAAAGTTGCCAAACCTTCGGAAGACAAAACTTAGATCCTTGCTTTATGCCTAGCTAAGGGCATAAAACTATAGCGCTTGTTGGGAGGAAACACAATGAATAAAATTTATTTTTGCTTTTTGCTTTATGTTCTTGAGTGTTAGCACAATTATGCTACTGTTATGATTGTGTTTTTTATGTTTTAATTAGTGTTTGTGACAAGTAAAGCCTTTAGGATCTTCTTGGGCAATAGTTATTCGATCTTGCTGAAAAAACCGAAACTTTTATGCTCACGAAATTAATTTTTATTTTTTACCAGAGAGCAATAAAATATCCATTCCAATTTCAGTAGATCAATATACAAATTTATCAGGCGTCCTAATTTTTTAGAGTTTTTTGAATTACAGAAGTATTTGAAATAGTCATATTGCTACAGATTGTTCTGTTTTGACAGATTTTGTTTTCTTTGTGTTGTGTCCTTATTTTGATGGCTCTATGGTTTTCTTTGATGAGTTTTTGCCATAGAAAAGTTGGAATATAGTAGATATAATACAAAAAAAATGAATTGGTTTGATACGACACTTATAGTAGAGTTTATTATTGCTATACTAACAGATCTCACAAAGGCTTTGTTGAGTTTTGTACTATTGAAGTTTTCAAGTTTTGGGTTTTCTTATGATGGATGAAGGAAGGATGTAAGAACCTAAGCTTAGGGATGCCCCGGCATCCCAAGCTATTATCCAGGAATGATCAACCAACTAAGCTTGGGGATGCCCCCGAGTGGCATCCCCGCTTTCTTCCAACAACTATCGGTATTTTACTCGAGACTATATTTTTATTCATCACATGATATGTGTTTTGCTTGGAGCGTCTTGTATGCTATGTGTCTTTGCTTGTTTTATTTTTTGTTTTAAGTCATCTATCCTTTCTGGACACACCTATTTGAGAGAGCCAAAAATATGTCATGACTTGTTAGAATTGCTCTCTATGCTTCACTTAAATCTTTTATTTGCTAGGACTTGCACTAGTGCTTCACTTATATATTTTTGAGCATGGTGTGCTTAGTATTTTTGAAGAAATGCTCTCTTTCTTCACTTAGATTTGTCCAAGAGTTAGTAAATTTTTGAAGAAACTCTCTCTTGCTTCACTTAAATTATTTTGAGAGAAAGAAAATTTGTTATGCCCATCTTAGAGCCAAAGTGATAGATATCCAAGAAGGATAAAGAAAAAGAAAATGTCATGAAGATCACTGGACAAAATAAACTTGATTCTTAGTAATAGTTTTGAGATATGATGATGTGATATGTGAGTTATATTGATGAGTAAATGTGATCTAGTAAGAATATTGGTGTTAAGGTTTGTGATTCCCTATGCATGCACGAAAGTCAATAATCATGCAATGAAAATTATATCCTACTTGTGGTGCATTATTTTGTGTTAATTATGCTTAATGCTTTCTTATGAGATTATTTGTTTCTTGGTTGGTCGCTTCCCAATCTTTTTTCTAGCCTTCATTTTGCACTAAGTATGACCTCTACTTGTGCATCCAAAATCCCTTAAACCAGTTTTGCCACATGAGTCCACTATATCTACCTATATGCGGTATTCTTTTGCCATTCTAAGCAAATTTGCATGTGCCATCTCTAATTTTCAAAATAAACTTCTCTTTTGTGTGTTTGTTTCGCTCGCGGAGCGGTGAGGGGTGGCTAATATTTTCCATCCTAGATGTGTTATTCTCAAGATGAGTGTTTATTCACTTGTCATTGCACGAGAGTAAGGCAAAGGTATTAGGGATGCCCAGTCCCGAAATGCAAAAAGAAATGAATTTACTTTATATTATCAAACAATAAATTCCTTGGAAAGTATTGGTATGGAGGGCACCCGTGGATACGGTTAGCCATGGAAAGTAAAAGTTATGGGGGAAAAGGAATAAAATTTATTTTCTGTTTGGGAACCGCCTATGATATATCTATGCATGGAAGTATTGGGAACTCTAAGTCGTTTTTGTTGGTGGGATGGATACACCCCCCAAAAAATTTTATCTCAATTTTTTTCGCTTTGAGCTCTGGCACCTCTACCAATCCCTACTTTCCTCTATGAAGGGACTTTCTTTTACTTTATGCAATTTTTATTTTGAAATTTGAGTCTCCATCTTCTCTCATAAAAGCACCATCTAGGAGGCAATATGATCATGCTCAAGTGTTGGGTGTAGTTAATATTCGAGTGTGTTTCATGAATGGATCAATGTTTGAGCATGATGGGCTAGGGATAACTTATTTTAGCATTGATATTTTGAGAGACATGGTTGCTTGTTGATATGCTTGAGTATCTAAATTATTGTGTCAAAGCTAGAATATTGCTTTCAATCACATAAAAGTCCAAATGTCCATGCTATAAAGAAAAGAATATGATATGACTTGATGAACAACACTCCACATCAAAAATTCTGTTTTCTATCACTTACCTACTCGAGGACGAGTAGGATTTAAGCTTGGGGATGCTGATACGTCTCCAACGTATCTATAATTTTTGATTGTTCCATGCTGTTTTATTATCAGTCTTGGAGGTTTTATAATCATTTTATAGTCATTTTATATCATTTTTTGGTACTAACCTATTGACATAGTGCCAAGTGCTAGTTGCTGTTTCCATGTTTTTTACATCGCAGAAAATCAATATCAAACGGAGTCCAAATGCCACGAAACTTTACGGAGATTTTTTATGGGCCAGTTGGAAGGCAATCGGTCCTGGTTGCACCTGGGGGTGCTCCGAGGGGGCACAACCCAACAGGGCGCGCCAGGAGGGCCAGGCGCGCCCTGGTGGGTTGTGCCCACCTAGGGTGCCCCCCGGACCTCCTCTTTGCTCTATAATACCCCAAAAATACCAGAACCCTAGGGGAGTCGACAAAATATTCATCCAGCCGCCGCAGAGTCCAGAACCACCAGATCCATTATGGACACCATCTCGGATGGGGTTCACCACCTCCATTGGTTCCTCTCTGATGATGCGTGAGTAGTTCTTTGTAGACCTTTGGGTCCGTAGTTAGTATCTAGATGGATTCATCTCTCTCTCTTGATTCTCAATACAATGGTCTCTTGGAGATCTA
Source organism: Triticum dicoccoides (assembly GCF_002162155.2). NCBI lineage: Eukaryota > Viridiplantae > Streptophyta > Magnoliopsida > Poales > Poaceae > Triticum > Triticum dicoccoides. The sequence goes on along the minus strand of NC_041390.1, from coordinate 135,819,710 downwards.
TATGATATAACTCTTTTGCGGTATGTTTGTTGGGATCAATGAACTTTGAGTTTATGATTAGATCTATCTTTTTATATCCATGAAAGTATTTGAGTTTCTTTGATCTCTTTTATGCATGATCTCTTATAGCTTCATATTTCTTCTCTGATATTTGGGTTTTGTTGGCCAACTTGATCTATTTATCTTGCAATGGGAAGAGGTGCCCGGTAGTGGGTTCGATCTTACGATGCTTGATCCTAGTGACAGAAAGGGAACCGACACATATGTATCGTTGCTACTAAGGATAAAAAGACGAGATCTATATCTACTGCCATATAGATAAACAGATCTTGTCTACATCATGTCATCGTTCTTATTGCATTACTCTGTTTTTCCATGAACTTAATACACTAGATGCATGCTGGATAGCGATCGATGTGTGGAGTAATACTAGTAGATGCAGGCATGAGTCGGTCTACTAATCTTGGACGTGATGCCTATCTAATGATCATTGCCTGGATATCGTCATAATTATTTGAAGTTCTATGAATTGCCCAACTGTAATTTGTTTACCCACCGTTTGCTATTTTTTCGAGAGAAGCCACTAGTGAAACCTACGGCCCCCGGGTCTTCTTTCCCATATATTTGCCTTGCGATCTACTTTTCCTTTGCATTTTTATTCAGATCTATTAAACCAAAAATCCAAAAATACTTTGCTGCACTTTATTTTATTTGGGATCTATTATTTCAATCTATTACAACTTTCTCCCGTAAACATGCAATTTCTGGCGCCGTACCCTGAAAGGGATTGACAACCCCTTTAACACGTCAGGTTGCGAGGTGTTGTTATTTGTGTGCAGGGGATGTTTACGTTGTTTTGCTTGGTTCTCCTACTGGTTTGATAACCTTGGTTGAACTGTGGGAAATACCTACCATCGATGTGCTACATCATCCCTCCCTCTCTAGGGAAATACCGACGTAGTTCCAGCTACCATCAACGACCTCCAAGACGCCCCTGCCAGCGCATGCGCCGCGGTCCCCCGAGGTCGTGCGCGATGAGCGGCGCTACGATGTTGGTGGCCCCGAGCGTCCCCATGGAAAGGGCCCTCAGCATCATTCTCGAGATGCATAGGGCCAGCATGCGTGCCAGGATGTTGGTGGGAATGGAGCGCGGCCGCGGAACCGTGATGGGGCTCCTTCTAGCGTGGTTAGATGTCCGAGCACCTCCCGTTCTTCGCGCCTATCCCTGCCGCCTACACCAGCCGAAGCTTTGGCACGAGCACAACTACTCCTCGAATTTTCTCCTACTGCGGAGAAGCAAGAGGAATGGAGAGCTGCTATCCTCGCCAATAAAGATGGGCACCAAGAAGCGGGTCCTTCACGACGTCGGTCCATCGAGCCGGCACGCGCCGACGGCGGGAGGAACAGAGGCACTGCGACTACGATGCACTCTCCTCCACCACGACGACAGCAGTCACCAGCTCGGCGGGTCGATGCCCGTGATGACGGATCCACAGCATCGTCCGATCCACAAGCCCGCCGCGACTAACATCAAGTTCTTTGGGAACGGGTCAAAGAAGACGCTCGAACTACCATTGAGCGGCGGCGAGAAGCGCGCCATCAATCAGATAGGTTCGCAGGGCCCACTGTAGATAAGCCTACGCTGGGGGACTATGGTGATCTGCCTTACGAGGTGGTTTCCCAGCTTTTACCCATGAGCTGCGGCAATTCCAGTGGCCCACCTCCCGCACATTCAAACCAGAGGTCCCACAGATGTACGACGACAAGACTCATCTGTTTGAGTTCCTGAGCGTTTACACCATTGAGAAGCAAACTGCCGGGGCTCGAGATGGCAAGGTGCTCGCCAACTACTTCCCATTGGTGCTCAAGCTCACCGTCTGGTCGTGGTTGATGCACCTGCCAGTGGATTCCATCTCCTCTTGGTCGGACCTGTGGCACGAGTTTGTTGGCGCCTTTACTGGAGGCCACCAAGCTCCTGGCCAGGCAAGTGATTTACATCTCATCCCCCAGAAAGATGGTGAATCCTAGCGCAAATACATACAGAGATTCAGCCATGTGCAGGACAACATCCCAGATGTTCATCCCGCCGCTATCATCAGTGTGTTTCATCGGAATGTGCGCAACTGCAAGATGTGTGAAGAGCTGGCGATGAACAAGGTTAGGGATGTTGCCGAGCTTTATGTTTTTGCTGATAGATGTGCTCGGGCTGAAGAAGGAAGGAAGTACCCCGGCGAAGATGCCGGCGCGGGAAGTGACTCCGGAGACGAAGACGTCCTCGCCCCAGCAAAGAAGGGTCGACGACGCAACAAGAAGCACAAGGGCAAAACTGTGCTTGCCATCGAGGAATCTGGCAACCCCGGCACTGGTAAGAAGGCCAAGGTTGACGACCCTGGCAAGGAGGTTGCCGCGGGCACCTGCTAGCTCTTGAGCACTTCGTTGGTTTTCCCTTGAAGAGGAAAGGGTGATGCAGTAAAGTAGTGTAAGTATTTCCCTCAGTTTTTGAGAATCAAGGTATCAATCCAGTAGGAAATCACGCTCAAGTCCCACACACCTACACAAACAAATAAGAACCTTGCAACCAACGCGATAAAGGGGTTGTCAATCCCTTCACGGTCACTTACGAGAGTGAGATTTGATAGATATGATAAGATAATATTTTCGGTATTTTTAGATGCAAAGTAAAATAAACGACAATAGAAATAGCTAAGTGTTGGAAGATTAATATGATGGAAGATAGACCTGGGGGGCATAGGTTTCACTAGTGGCTTCTCTCGAGAGCATAAGTATTACAGTGGGTAAACAAATTACTGTCGAGCAATTGATAGAATTGAGCATAGTTATGAGAATATCTAGGCATGATCATGTATATAGGCATCACGTCCGCGACAAGTAGACCGAAACGATTCTGCATCTACTACTATTACTCCACACATCGACCGCTATCTAGCATGCATCTAGAGTATTAAGTTCATAAGAACAGAGTAATGCTTTAAGTAAGATGACATGATGTATAGGGATAAACTCATGCAATATGATATAAACCCCAACTTTTTATCCTCAATGGCAACAATACAATACGTGCCTTGCTGCCCCCGCTGTCACTGGGAAAGGACACGGCAAGATTGAACCCAAAGCTAAGCACTTCTCCCATTGCAAGAAAGATCAATCTAGTAGGACAAACCAAACTAATAATTCGAAGAGACTTGCAATGATAAACCAATCATACATAAAAGAATTCAGAGAAGAATCAAATATTGTTCATAGATAATCTGGATCATAAACCCACAATTCATTGGATCTCGACAAACACACTGCAAAAGAAGATTGCATCGAATAGATCTCCAAGAAGATCGGGGAGAACTTTGTATTGAGATCCAAAGAGAGAGAAGAAGCCATCTATCTAATAACTATGGACCCCAAGGTCTGAAGTAAACTACTCACACATCACCGGAGAGGCCATGGAGTTGATGTAGAGGCCCTCTGTGATCAATGCCCCCTCCAGCGGAGCTCTGGAAAAGGCCCCAGGATGGGATCTCTCGGGTACAGAAGGTTGCGGCGGTGGAATTAGGTTTTCGTGGTGCTCCTGGATGTTTGGGGGTACATGGACTTATGTAGGAGGAAGAAGTATGTCGGTGGAGCAATGAGGGGCCCACGAGGGTGGAGGGCACGCCCACGAGGGTAGGCGCGCCCCCTGCCTCGTGGCCTCCTCGATTGTTTCTTGACGCCCACTCCAAGTCTCCTGGATCATGTTTGTTGAGAAAATCACGTTCCCGAAGGTTTCATTCTGTTTGGACTCAGTTTGATAATCCTTTTCGGTGGAACTCTAAAATAGGCAAAAAACAACAATTTGGGTTGGGCCTCCGGTTAATAGGTTAGTCCCAAAAATGATATAAAAGTGTAAAATAAAGCCCATTAACATCCAAAATAGATAATATAATAGCATGGAGCAATCAAAAATTATAGATACGTTGGAGACGTATCAAGCATCCCCAAGCTTAATTCCTGCTCGTCCTCAAGTAGGTAAATGATAAAAAAGAATTTTTGATGTGGAATGCTTTCTAACATATTTCTCAATGTAATTTTTCTTTATTGTGGCATGAATGTTCAGATCCGAAAGATTCAAGATAAAAGTTTAATGTTGACATAAAAATAATAATACTCCAAGTATACTAACTAAGCAATCATGTCTTCTCAAAATAACATGGCCAAAGAAAGTTATCCCTACAAAATCATATAGTCTGGCTATGCTCTATCTTCACCACACAAAATATTTAAATCATGCACAACCCTGATGACAAGCCAAGCAATTGTTTCACACTTTTGATGTTCTCAAACTTTTTCAATCTTCACGCAATATATGAGCATGAGCCATGGATATAGCACTATATGTGGAATAGAATGGTGGTTGTGGAGAAGACAAAAAAGGAGAAGATAGTGTCACATCAACTAGGCGTATGAACGGGCTATGGAGATTCCCATCAATAGATATCAATGTGAGTGAGTAGGGATTGCCATGCAACGGATGCACTAGAGCTATAAGTATATGAAAGCTCAACAAAAGAAACTAAGTGGGTGTGCATCCAACTCGCTTGCTCATGAAGACCTAGGGCATTTTGAGGAAGCCCATCATTGGAATATACAAGCCAAGTTCTATAATGAAAAATTCCCACTAGTATATGAAAGTGATAGCATAGGAGACTCTCTATCATGAAGATCATGGTGCTACTTTGAAGAACAAGTTTGGAAAATGATATTAGCATTGTTCCTTCTCTCTTTTTCTCTCATTTTTTGGGCCTTCTTTTTTTATGGCCTTTCTCTCCTCTTTTTTATTTTCGTCCGGAGTCTCATCCCGACTTGTGGGGGAATCATAGTCTCCATCCTCCTTTCCTCACTGGGACAATGCTCTAATAATGATGATCATCACACTTTATTTACTTACAACTCAAGAATTACAACTCGATACTTAGAACAAAATAGGACTCTCTGTGAATGCCTCCGGCGGTGTACCGGCATGTGCAATGATGCATGAGTGACATGTATGAAGAATTATGAACGGTGGCTTTGCCACAAATACGATGTCAACTACATGATCATGCAAGCAATATGAAAATGATGAAGCGTGTCATAAGAACGGAACGGTGGAAAGTTGCATGGCAATATATCTCGGAATGGCTATGGAAATGCCATAATAGGTAGGTATGGTTGCTGTTTTGAGGAAGGTATGTGGTGGGTTTATGGTACCGGCGAATGTTGCGCGATACTAGAGAGGCTAGCAATGGTGAAAGGGTGAGAGTGCTTATAATCCATGGAATCAACATTAGTCATAAAGAACTCACATACTTATTGCAAAAATCTACAAGTTATCAAAACAAAGTATTACGCGCATGCTCCTAGGGGGATAGATTGGTAGGAAAAGACCGTCGCTCGTCCCCGACCGACACTCATAAGGAAGACAATCAATAAATAAATCATGCTCCGACTTCATCACATAACGGTTCACCATACGTGCATGCTACGGGAATCACAAACTTCAACACAAGTATTTCCCAAATTCACAACTAATCAACTAGCATGACTCTAATATCAGCATCTTCATATCTCAAAACAATTATCAAGTATCAAACTTCTCATAGTATTCAATGCACTTCTATAAAAGTTTTTATATTATTCCTAAAAGCAAATTTCCATGTTGTTCTAAAGGAATCTCAAAATAATATAAGTCAAGCATGAGAGATCAATTATTTCTATAAAATAAAACCACCGCCATGCTCTAAAAGGTATAAGTGAAGCACTAGAGAAAAAACTATATGGCTCAAAAGATATAAGTGAAGCACATAGAGTATTCTAATAAATTTCAAATCATGTGAGTCTCTCTGAAAAGGTGTGTACAGCAAGGCTGATTGTGGTAAACTAAAAAGCAAAGACTCAAATCATACAAGATGCTCCAAGCAAAACACATATCATGTGGTGAATAAAAATATAGCTCCAAGTAAAGTTACTGATGGACGAAGACGAAAGAGGGGATGCCTTCCGGGGCATCCCCAAGCTTAGGCTTTTTGGTGTCCTTGAATTTTACCTTGGGGTGACATGGGCATCCCCAAGCTTAGGCTCTTGCCACTCCTTGTTCCATAATCCATCAAATCTTTACCCAAAACTTGAAAACTTCACAACACAAAACTCAAAATAGAAAATCTCGTGAGCTCCGTTAGCGAAAGAAAACAAAACACCACTTCAAGGTACTGTAATGAACTCATTCTTAATTTATATTGGTGTTAGACCTACTACATTCCAAATTCTCTATGGTTTATAAACTCTTTTACTAGCCATAGATTCATCAAAATAAGCAAACAACACACGAAAAACAGAATCTGTCAAAAACAGAATAGTCTGTAGTAATCTGTAGCTAACGCAAACTTCTGGAACCCCAAAAATTATAAAATAAATTGCTGGACGTGAGGAATTTATCTATTAATCATCTTTAAAAAGAATTAACTAAATATCACTTTCCAAATAAAAATGGCAGCAATTCTCGTGAGCGCTAAAGTTTCTGTTTTTTTACAGCAAGATCAAAAAGACTTTCCCCAAGTCTTCCCAACGGTTCTACTTGGTAAAAACACTAATTAAACACAAAAAACACAACCAAAACAGAGGCTAGATAAATTATTTATTACTAAAGAGGATCAAAAATCAAGGAATAAAAATAAAATTGGGTTGCCTCCCAACAAGCGCTATCGTTTAACGCCCCTAGCTAGGCGTAAAAGCGAAGATAGATCTAGGTATTGCCATCTTTGGTGGGCAATTCTTCAATAAGACACCTATAACCCCTAGGAGTTTATTTATTTTTATTAATTATCAAACTCCCAGGCACAAAATCAAGAAAATCATTTGTAGGAAATGGTTCCTTAATGATAGCAAAAAGATTGGGATGAACACTTATTGATTTTAAATCCACAGTTTCCTTACTAGCGGATTCACCCTTATTTTTAGGAACATAAACAAGTTTGGCAATTTTGGTAGGAGGATTTGGAGTATTTTTAACGGAAGAAAAAGCGGACCCTAAGTTGGTGATAATTCCCTCAAGTTTATCGATTCTAGTAGAATCGTGATCTATTCTTTCATTAACTATGGGTTCTTTTTCCTTAAAACTTTTAAGAGTAACTCCCACCTTAGATCCATATTGGGTAATTTGGTTGTGGATCTTTTTATCAAAATTCTCAATCAACTCTACAGTAGCAACTTTATTCTCAATAATTTCAAGCCTTTGCATCACATGTTCCAAAGTTAACATAGTTCCATTAACCAAAAGAGGTGGTGAGCCAAACAAATCTATCATAGCATTATAAGAATCAAAAGTATGGCTACCCAAGAAATTCCCTCCAGTAATGGTATCAAGAATATATCTGTACCAAGGAGTAGAGCCTAAATAAAAATTGCGGAGAAGAACGGAAGTAGATTGCTTCCTGGTAGATCTATTTTGTGCATTGCAAATTCTATACCAAGCGTCTTTTAGATTTTCTCCCTCCCTTTGCTTAAAATTAAGAAATTCATTCTTGGGAGATAACGGAGAAGATAAAGGACTAGCCATAACAGCAAGGCAAGAAAGAAAGCGATGAAAGGAAAAGAGAGGGCGAATAAAACGGCAATGGTGAAGTGGGGGAGAGGAAAACGAGAGGCAAATGGCAAATAATGTAATGCGAGGGATAAGAGTTTGTGATGGGTACTTGGTATGTCTTGACTTGTGCGTAGACTCCCCGGCAATGGCGCCAGAAATGGCTCATTGTCGAGAGTCAAATCTTGACTTGACTTGGCGCGAATCTCCCCGGCAACGGCGCCGAAAATCCTTCTTGCTACCTCTTGAGCACTGCGTTGGTTTTCCCTTGAAGAGGAAAGGGTGATGTAGTAAAGTAGCGTAAGTATTTCCCTCAGTTTTTGAGAACCAAGGTATCAATCCATTAGGAGATCACGCTCGAGTCCCACGCACCTACACAAACAAATAAGAACCTCGCAACCAACACGATAAAGGGATTGTCAATCCCTTCACGGTCACTTACGAGAGTGAGATCTGATAGATATGATAAGATAATATTTTTGGTATGTTTATGATAAAGAGAAATAAAGATGCAAAATAAAATAAACGGCAATACAAATAGCTAAGTGTTGGAAGATTAATATGATGGAAGATAGACCCGGGGGACATAGGTTTCACTAGTGGCTTCTCTCAAGAGCATAAGTATTACGGTGGGTAAACGAATTACTGTCGAGCAATTGATAGAATTGAGCATAGTTATGAGAATATCTAGGCATGATCATGTATATAGGCATCACGTCCGTGACAAGTAGACCGAAATGATTCTGCATCTACTACTATTACTCCACACATCGACCGCTATCCAGCATGCATCTAGAGTATTAAGTTCATAAGAACAGAGTAATGCTTTAAGTAAGATGACATGATATAGAGGGATAAACTCATGCAATATGATATAAACCCCATCTTTTTATCCTCGATGGCAACAATACAATACGTGCCTTGCTGCCCCTGCTGTCACTGGGAAAGGACACGGCAAGATTGAACCCAAAGCTAAGCACTTCTCCCATTGCAAGAAAGATCAATCTAGTAGGCCAAACCAAACTAATAATTCGAAGAGACTTGCAAAGATAAACCAATCATACATAAAAGAATTCAGAGAAGAATCAAATATTGTTCATAGATAATCTGGATCATAAACCCACAATTCATCGGATCTCGACAAACACACCGCAAAAGAAGATTACATCAAATAGATCTCCAAGAAGATCGAGGAGAACTTTGTATTGAGATCCAAAGAGAGAGAAGAAGCCATCTATCTAATAACTATGGACTCGAAGGTCTGAAGTAAATTACTCACACATCATTGGAGAGTCCATGGAGTTGATGTAGAGGCCCTCCGTGATCAATGCCCCCTCCAGCGAAGCTCCGGAAAAGGCCCAAGATGGGATCTCTCAGGTACAGAAGGTTGCGGTGGTGGAATTAGGTTTTCGTGGTGCTCCTGGATGTTTGGGGGGTACGTGGAATTATATAGGAGGAAGAAGTACATCGGTGGAGCAATGAGGGGCCAATGAGGGTGGAGGGCTTGCCCAGGGGGGTAAGCGCGCTCCCCTGCCTCGTGGCCTCCTCGATTGTTTCTTGACGCCCACTCCAAGTCTCCTGGATCACGTTTGTTGAGAAAATCACGTTCCCGAAGGTTTCATTCCGTTTGGACTCCGTTTGATATTCCTTTTTGGCGAAACTCTAAAATAGGCAAAAAACAACAATTTGGGTTGGGCCTCCGGTTAATAGGCTAGTCCCCAGAATGATATAAAAGTGTAAAATAAAGCCCATTAACATCCAAAATAGATAATATAATAGCATGGAGCAATCAAAAATTGTAGATACGTTGAAGACGTATCAGCACCGCCTGCCAGGCCTTGGCGGCTGCCGACAAGTCAAAGGGTTCCGACAAGCAATATTGCAAGATCCATCGCACCAAGGGCCATGACCTCCAGAACTGCCAGCAAGTTGAGCAGTTTGTGGAAAGGCAGAAAGCTGAGTATGAAAGGTGAGACAAGGAGAAGGGCCAGGATGGTGCTGAGGGGTCCGGCAAGAAGCATGGTGGCCGAGGGGGTCGCCGCGGCAAGGAGAAGCAACAAGAGAGGCCTGCTCAAGGCCGCGACAAGAAAGAGGGAGATGATGACCATGAAGAGGATGACGAATCCAGCGAGCATGAGTTTCAAAAAGCTATAGAAGCCATGTGCATTGATGGTGGTGCCTCATTACATTCTTCTCACCGCCAACTTAAACAGTGGGCGCGCGAGATTAATGCGACAGAGCCATCAATCGATGCCCAGAAGCCATTGAAATGGTCCAACACGCCTATCGTTTTTGATGCTGAGGATCACCCTGATCGCACATCCGCGGTCGGGTGTTTGTCATTGTTGGTTTCGCCAACAATTCGCAACCTCAAGGTGAAAAAAATGTTAGTTGACGATGGGGCCGGTTTTAACTTGTCGCCCAAAGTGATCAAGAGGTTGCAAATTCCTGATGGAGATCTCGAAGAAACGGGCACGTTTCAAGGGATCAATCCAGGAAGAAGCCAGTTACAGTTGGTGGTGAGCTGAACTACAGGACGGAGAAGATCGTTTTTTATGTCGCCAAGATCCCGCTGCCATATAAAAGAATCCTTGGCCGTCCAGCACTGGCCAAGTTTATGGCAGCATCACATTACGCCTACAACACATTGAAGATGCCCGGCCCGATGAGCATCATCATCGTCAACTCCGAAAAGAAAGATGTGTTTATCTGCGCTGACCAACTCTACTGGGAGGCAGTTGTAGCACCTGACGTCAAGGTGCTTGCTCCTGCCACTAGATCTCCCAAGGGGAAGAAGACTGACAAGACCTCTTGCACCCACTCCGGCAAGCGCGCCTCCTCGGAGTGTTGCGCTCCCGTCGAGGACGTGCCAAAGAGCTCCACCGGCAAGAGCAAGAAATCCAAGGCAGCCCCACCAGAAACCAAGAAGGTTCCCGTCAAGGAAGATGGCACAGGCGGAGCTTTCACTATAAGCTCCACCCTCGACAACAAATAGGAAGGAGCGCTCGTTGCCTTCCTATGGGCGAATGTCGATGTGTTTGCATGGCAAGCATCTGACATCCCCGGCGTTCCCAGGGAGGTGATTGAGCACCATCTTGCTATCTGTCCTCATGCACGGCCCGTCAAGCACAAGGTCAGGAAGCAAGCTTTGGAGTGGCAAGAGTTTGTCACCGAAGAGATTAGGAAGTTGGAAGTGGCAGGCTTGGTCAGAGGAGTGCTCCATCCAATGTGGTTGGCCAATCCAGTTGTGGTGCGCAAGGCGAATGGAAAATGGGGGTTGTGCATTGATTATACAGATATGAATAAAGCCTGTCCAAAGGATCCTTTCCCCTTACCGTGCATCAACCACATTGTGGACTCCACTACCGGGTGCGACTTGCTGTCGTTCCTTGACGCCTACTCAGAGTACCATCAAATCTTCATGACGAAGGAAGATGAAGAGAAGACTGCGCTTATCACCCCATGTGGTACGTATTGTTTTATACGAATGCCTTTTGGGTTGAAAAGTGCTGATTTAATGTTTGCCAGAGCAGTCCAGATTGGTTTTGAGCCCCAGCTAGATAGAAATATGGAAGCTTATATGGATGACATAGTGGTCAAAACCAAGGACACGACAACACTTGTGCAAGATTTGGAGAAACATTTGCAAATTTGCGCAAGATGAATCTGAAGCTCAATCCTAAGAAGTGTGTATTTGGTGTCCCATCCGGCAACCTTCTCGGGTTCTTTGTGTCTCAGCATGGGATCAGGGAGAACCCCGACAAGATCAAGGCGATTGAGTAGATTGAAGCACCAAGATGAGTCAAAGATGTGCGTCGGTGTAACACCCACAGTGCGGCTATATCTCCCACGTGTCGGGGCACGACTTAGAGGCATAGCCACATGGTAGGTTTGTCACAAGAGGGGCAATCTTCACACAATCCCATGTACCGAATAAGAAAGGGATAAAGAGTTGGCTTACAATCGTCACTTCACACAAATACAAGTCAAACATACATCAACCAGAATAGAATCAAGGTCCGACTATGGAACCAAAATAAAAGAAGACAACCCCAAATGCTAGATCCCCGATCGTCCCAACTGGGCTCCACTACTGATCAACATGAAATGAAACAACACAACGAACAAGATCTTCATCGAGCTCCCACTTGAGCTGGGTTGCATCACCTGCACTGGAATCATCGGCACCTGCAACTGTTTGGAAGTATCTGTGAGTCACGAGGACTCAGCAATCTCACACCCGTGAGATCAAGACTATTTAAGCTTATGGGTAGGATGAGGTAGTGAGGTGGAGCTGCAACAAGCACTAAGCAAATATGGTGGCTAACATACGCAAATAAGAGCGAGAAGAGAAGCAACGCAACGGTCGTGAAGCTAGAAATGATCAAGAAGTGATCCTGAAACTACTTACGCACAAACATAACCCAAGAACCGTGTTCACTTCCCGGACTCCGTCGGAAAGAGACCATCACGGCTACACACACGGTTGATCATTTTAGTTAAGTCAAGTGTCAAGTTCTCTACAACCGGACATTAACAAATTCCCATCTGCCACATAATCGCGGGCACGAGTTTCGAAAGTTCAAACCCTGCAGGGGTGTCCCAACTTAGCCCATCACAAGCTCTCACAGTCAACGAAGGATATTCCTTCTCCCAAAAAGACCCGATCAGTCTCGAAATCCCGGTTACAAGACATTTAGACAATGGTAAAACAAGACCAGCAAAGCCGCCCGATGTGCCGACAATCCCAATAGGAGCTGCACATATCTCGTTCTCAGGGCAACACCGGATGAGACATCCTACAAGTAAAACCAAACCTCAAGTTTTCCCGAGGTGGCCCTACAGTCTACTCGGTTCGGACCAACACTTAGAGAAGCACTGGCCCGAGGGGGGGGGGGGTTAAATAAAGATGACCCTCGGGTTGGCCGACCCAAGGGAAAGGTATAGCTTGTTAGGTAAATGTAAAACCAAGGTTGGGCCTTGTTGGAGGAGTTTTATCCAAAGCGAACTTTCAAGGGGTTCCCATAACACCCAACCGCGTAAGGAACGCAAAATCAAGGAACATAACACCGGTATGACAGAAACTAGGGCGGCAAGAGTGGAACAAAACACCAGGCATAAGGCTGATCCTTCCACCCCTTACCAAGTATATATATGCATTAAATTAAATAAGAGATATGGTTATATCCCAACATATCCATGTTCCAACATGGAACAAACTTTAGCTTCACCTGCAACTAGCAACGCTAAAAGAGGGGCTGAGCAAAAGCGGTAACATTGCCAAACAACGGTTTGCTAGGAAGGTGGGTTAGAGGCTTGACATGGCAACATGGGAGGCATGATATAACAAGTGGTAGGTAGCGCGGCATAGCGATAGAGCGAACATCTAGCAAGCAAAGATAGAAGTGATTTCGAGGGTATGGTCATCTTGCTTGAAATCCCGCAAGGAAGAAGAACGAGTCCAAGAAGAAGACAAACGGACATAGCCGAACGGATCCTCACAACTCCGGAATGAAAACGAAGCGAATGAGAGAAGCAACCCGGAAAGAAGCAAGCAACATAGTAAGCAAACATCACATAATCATGGCATTATGCACAACCAAGTATGATGCATGTCCGGTTTAATGAGGCATGGAATGGCAAAGTGCACAAGCAAAACTACAAGTTAAGTGGAGCTCAATATGCAACGAGTTGCATATTGACGAAACACCACAACAATTATTTAGTTCTCTCCCGTTTAAGTACTCAACAACATTAAATGTTTGTTAGCATGGCAAGGGATGAATCATAAGTAAACTACACATCTAGGCAAGTTTAAATGAGGCCGGGACAACAAGCAAGAAGTCCGGAAAAACCTCATGTGCATATTTTAGGTTTGGTACTGTTCTGCCCTAAACCATATTTTAGAGTTGTTTAACATGCAAAGTAAAGTCACCATGTTAAACTAGGCATTTTCCCACCCCATTTACATATAAAGTTTATTTAAAACCGAGCTATGGTTAATTAGTTATGAAATAAATCATTTTAACATGGCATTTGAGCAAATTTAATCAAACAACAATTTAAAAATTTTAAACATGCATGAAAGTTGGATATTATGAATCTAGATGCAATTCTAAGCATTTTTCATATTAATTTTGTTTAATTCCGAGGCAGGGTTATTTAGTTATTAACAATTTGAAACAAGGGCATTTTCTGTAATTATGCATGCACAGGAAAAATGATAAATTCGCAGAACGGAAAAAACGTCTATGGGCCAAAACATAGCAGGCTAGCCCAACAGGAGGGAAAGGAAAAAAGGAGGGGCGCGGGGTGCCCTCACCATGGGCTTCAGCTCGGTAGGAAGCAGAGGAGGCCGGTTGAGGCAGCGGTTGGCCGACCTGCCTGAGGCCCACGCGGGCGCTGAATCTAGGCCCCGGGGTTGCAGGGTTGCTCCTGGCTAGATCAATCGACTAGGGGGGAAATGCGGTCAACGCACGAACGACCTGTTGATCCTCGTTGCAGAAGAACAGAGGCCGCAGCAGAACACGATGCACGGATGACGCGGGAAGCAGAAGAACATGCGACGGCGAGGGCGGCGGAGGCAGGGCTTGCCGGCGGCAAGACGAGCAGGTCCAGGTGCGGTACGTTGTTCTCCGGCGAGGACTCGACGACGACGACGACGAATTTGGCGCGGTTGGAAGCAGGGGATCCATGGCGGTCGCTGCTGCGGTTGTGCTCCCATGGTTGTCCTCCTACGCGGGGCGGCACCGTTGCTGGTCTTCGAGAGGAGCTCATCTCCCTGCGCCGACGAGGAGAGCGGGGAGGCTGCAGGGGCAACGGACGACGGCGGCTTGGTCCTGCAGGCCGACGATGATGGGAGAGCGGGGTGAGCACGGGGAAGGAGAAATGGAAGGAGACGACCGAGGAGAAGGGAGAGGTGCTGCTAGTGCGGCTCACCGGCAACAAGGCTCATGGTGGAGGCGGGCAGAGGAGGCTGACAAGGGGTGGCACTAGTAGGAGGTTGAGGGCAGCTTGAGGCCAAGGCGGCGGCGTCCTGTGATAAACAGAGACAGAGAGAGAGGGAGATCGTGAGAGGGAGAGAGAGAAGCACGGGAAAGAAAGGGAGAAGGGGTGGCGATGCTCATCTGTGGGTCCGCCGGCGGCGTGGCTGACGGGACGGAGGCGGGGAGGAGGCTGCGATCTGGTCAGCGCAGAAGGAGAGGAGCATGTGCGTGGATTGGGAGGGAAGGCGATGGTTGGTCTGCTGTTGACAACGAGGGGAATTTTTGGATCTGGAAGGATCCCGAGGTGGGAGATGCTGGCAGTGGCTGCGGGGAGGGACAAACCTCCTAGGTTTTAGGGTAGCTAGATTAGGTATAGGGTTGGTTTATAAATAGGGAAAGAGAGGTTTAGGGTAGATTTGGACCCTCTGATTAAATCGGATAGTCGCGAATAAATAGCTAGGGAGTCCAAAAACAAAAATAGTGATGTTTTAGGGATGTTAGGGGATGATCTGAATGCAACAGTGATGACTGAGCGGTACGGGTTCGGGGCAGTTTCTGGACGCGCACGAGAGGGGTCGATGCACTGCGCAAGGGGGGTCAGGTGGTTAGGTGGGGTGTGAATAAGGGCTTGGACTGAGAGGAGAGAAGAGATAGCGGCCCGGCATGGGTTTTTGGAGACCGAAAACGTCCGACGTTTGACCCGCTATAATGCCGCTATATGTTATCCGTTGGGGCGTCAAATGGACTCTGAATGCGATGAAATTCGGCAGGCGTTCTATCTACACTATAATAAGACCGTACACCAACTTTCATCCCATTCCGAGAACATTTTCCGGCCACTTATAAAATAATATTTCGGACGTGCCGCGGGCGTGTGCAAGTGTGTCTGGGCTCAGAACGGACAATGGAAAGAACGAGGAGACCAGGATGGATGCAAGTTTTGAAAACATGATGATGCAATGCACATGATGACATGATGAAATGCAACACACAAGCAAATGACAAGACAACAACAACGAATAACTGGAAGACACTTGCCGCATAGGTCTCGGGGCGTTATAGTCGGCTTGCTGGCTGCGTTGCTGCTTTAAGTAGGTTCATCTCCAAATCTGCTAAGCGCGCCCTGCCCTTTTTCAAGATCTTGAAAAAGTCAGGTCCAATGGAATGGACTTCATAAGCGAAGGCAGCGCTGCAAGATTTGAAGAGGTACATCTCCTCTACGCCAAGACTAGTCGCGCCCAAACCGCAAGAGCCGTTGCTGCTACATCTAGCGGCAACGAATCAAGTGGTCAGTGTTGCACTAGTGCCGCAGAGAGAAGTTGATGAAGAAGTAGCGGAAGTGGCAAGCCCATCAGATGACGGGCCGGAGCTCTCCCCGGTAGGGTCTGGCCCCGGCAAGACAAGACCCCCGGCAGAGTCTGCTGCCGGCAAGGCAGGACCCCCGGTAGAATTTGGTGCCGGCAAGGCGGGATCTGCATAGGCGAATGAAGTGACACAGAAGAAGAAGATGGTGCAGCACCCAGTTTATTTTGTCAGCTCCCTCTTGCACGGGGCTAGATCAAGATACTCTGGTGTGCAGAAGTTGCTCTTCGGCCTCCTTATGGCCTCGAGGAAGCTGTGTGCTACCTCTTAAGCACTGCGTTGGTTTTCCCCGAAGAGGAAGGGATGATGCAACAAAGTAGCGTAAGTATTTCCCTCAGTTTTTGAGAACAAAGGTATCAATCCAGTAGGAGGCTACGCGTGAGTCCCTCGTACCTGCACAAAACAAATAAATCCTCGCAACCAACACGATAAGGGGTTGTCAATCCCTACACGGCCACTTATGAGAGTGAGATCTCATAGATATGATAAGATAATATTTTTGGTATTTTTATGATAAAGATGCAAAGTGAAATAAAAGCAAAGTAGAAAGCAAAGCAAATAACTAAGTACTGTAAGATTAATATGATGAAGATGGACCCGGGGGCCATAGGTTTCACTAGTGTCTTCTCTCAAGAGCATAGGTATTCTACGGTGGGTGAACGAATTACTGTTGAGCAATTGACAGAATTGAGCATAGTTATGAGAATATCTAGGCATGATCATATATATAGGCATCACGTACGAGACAAGTAGACCGACTCCTGCCTGCATCTACTACTATTACTCCACTCATCGACCGCTATCCAGCATGCATCTAGAGTATTAAGTTAATGAAAATAGAGTAACGCCTTAAGCAAGATGACATGATGTAGAGGGATAAACTCAAGAAATATGATGAAAACCCCACCTTGTTATCCTTGATGGCAACAATACAGTACGAGCCATGCTGCCCCTACTGTCACTGGGAAAGGACACCGCAAGATTGAACCCAAAGCTAAGCACTTCTCCCATTGCAAGAAAGATCAATCTAGTAGGCCAAACCAAACTGATAATTCGAAGAGACTTGCAAAGATAACCAATCATACATAAAAGAATTCCGAGAAGATTCAAATATTGTTCATAGATAGACTTGATCATAAACCCATAATTCATCGCTCTCAACAAACACACCGCAAAAAGAAGATTACATCGAATAGATCTCCACAAGAGAGGGGGAGAACATTGTATTGAGATCCAGAAAGAGAGAAGAAGCCATCTAGCTAATAACTATGGACCCGTAGGTCTGAGGTGAACTACTCACACTTCATCGGAGGGGCTATGGTGATGATGTAGAAGCCCTCCGTGATCGATGCCCCCTCCGGCGGAACTCCGGAACAAGCCCCAAGATGGGATCTCGTGGATACACAAAGTTGCAGCGGTGGAATTAGGGTTTTGGCTCCGTATCTGATCGCTTGGGGGTACGTAGGTATATATAGGAGGAAGGAGTATGTCGGTGGAGCAACAGGGGGCCCACGAGGGTGGAGGGCGCGCCCCCTACCTCGTGGCCTCCTCTTTTGTTTCTTGACGTAGGGTCCAAGTCTCCCGGGTCTTGTTCGTTGAGAAAATCACGTTCCCGAAGGTTTCATTCTGTTTGGACTCCGTTTGATATTCCTTTTCTTCGAAACCCTAAAATAGGCAAAAAAAACAACAATTCTGGGCTGGGCCTCCGGTTAGTAGGTTAGTCCGAAAAATAATATAAAAGTGGATAATAAAGCCCAATAATGTCCAAAACAGTAGATAATATAGCATGGAGCAATCAAAAATTATAGATACGTGGGAGACATATCAAGCATCCCCAAGCTTAATTCCTGCTCGTCCTCGAGTAGGTAAATGATAAAAACAGAATTTTTGATGCGGAGTGCTACTTGGCAGAATTTTAATGTAATTCTTCTTAATTGTGGTATGAATATTCAGATCCGAAAGATTCAAGCATACTAACTAAGCAATTATGTCTTCTCAAAATAACATGGCCAAAGAAAGTCCATCCCTACAAAATCATATGGTTTAGTCATGCTTCATTTTCGTCACACAAGAATGCTCTCATCATGCACAACCCTGATGACAAGCCAAGCAATTGTTTCATACCTTAGCAATCTCAAACCTATAAACTTTCACGCAATATATGAGCGCGAGCCATGGACATAACACTATGGGTGGAATAGAATATGATGATGGGGGTTATGTGGAGAAGACAAAAAGGGAGAAAGTCTCACGTCAACGAGGCTAATCAATGGGCTATGGATATGCCCACCGATTGATGTTAATGCAAGGAGTAGGGATTGCCATGCAACGGATGCACTAGAGCTATAAATGTATGAAAGCTCAACAAAAGAAACTAAGTGGGTGTGCATCTAACTTGCTTGCTCACGAAGACCTAGGGCACTTGAGGAGGCCCATTGTTGGAATATACAAGCCAAGTTCTATAATGAAAATTTCCCACTAGTATATGAAAGTGACAAAACAAGAGACTCTCTATCATGAAGATCATGGTGCTACTTTGAAGCACAAGTGTGGCAAAGGATAGTAACATTGTACCTTCTCTCTTTTTCTCTCATTTTTTTATTTAGGCCTTTCTCTTTTTTTATATGGCCTTTCTCTTCTTTTTTTATTTCCTCACTTGGGAAAATGCTCTAGAAAATGATGATCATCACACTTTACAACTCAATGATTACAACTCGATGCTAGAACAAAAGATGACTCTATATGAATGCCTCCGGCGGTGTACCGGGATATGCAATGAACCAAGAGTGACATGTATGAAAGAATTATGAATGGTGGCTTTGCCACAAATACTATGTCAGCTACATGATCATGCTAAACAATATGACAATGATGAATGTGTCATGATAAACGGGATGGTGGAAAGTTGCATGGCAATATATCTCGGAATGGCTATGGAAATGCCATAATAGGTAGGTATGGTGGATGTTTTGAGGAAGATATAAGGAGGTTTATGTGTGAAAGAGCGTATCATATCACGGGGTTTGGATGCACTGGCGAAGTTTGCGCCAACTCTCAATGTGAGAAAGGGCAATGCACGGTACCGAAGAGGCTAGCAATGATGGAAGGGTGAGAGTGCATATAATCCATGGGCTCAACATTAGTCATAAAGAACTCACATACTTATTGCAAAGATCTACAAGTCATCAAAAACCTCGGCACTATGCGCATGCTCCTAGGGGGGATAGATTGGTAGGAAAAGACCATCGCTCGTCCCCGACCGCCACTCATAAGGAAGACAATCAAAAAACACCTCATGTTTCAAATTTGTTACATAATGTTTACCATACGTGCATGCTACGGGACTTGCAAACTTCAACACAAGCACTTCTCAAATTCACAACTACTCAACTAGCATGACCTTGATATTATTACCTCCATATCTCAAAACAATCATCAAGCATCAAACGTCTCTTAGTATTCAAAACACTCCTAATTTTTTTACTAATCTTGAATACCTAGCATATTAGGATTATTACCATGCTATTTAATACTCTCAAAATAATCTAAGTGAAGCATGAGAGATCAATAGTTTCTATAAAACAAATTCACCACCGTGCTCTAAAAGATATAAGTGAAGTACTAGAGCAAAACTATATAACTCAAAAGATATAAGCGAAGCACATAGAGTATTCTAACAAATTCCAAATCATGTATGGCTCTCTCAAAAGGTGTGTACAGAAAGGATGATTGTAGTAAACTAACAAATGAAGACTCAAATAATACAAGACGCTCCAAGCAAAACACATATCATGTGGCGAATAAAAATATAGCTCCAAGTAAAGTTACCGATAGAAGTAGACGAAAAGAGGGGATGCCTTCCGGGGCATCCCCAAGATTTGGCTTTTAGGTGTCCTTAGATTATCTTGGGGGTTCCATGGGCATCCCCAAGCTTAGGCTCTTGCCACTCCTTGTTCCATAATCCATCAAATCTTTACCCAAAACTTGAAAACTTCACAACACAAAACTTAAAGTAGAAAATCTCGTGAGCTCCGTTAGCGAAAGAAAACAAAAGACCACTTCAAGGTACTGTAATGAACTCATTCTTTATTTATATTGGCGTTAAACCTACTGTATTCCAACTTCTCTATGGTTCATAAACTATTTTACTAGCCATAGATTCATCAAAATAAGCAAACAACACACGAAAAACAGAATCTGTCAAAAAAAGAACAGCCTGTAGTAATCTGTAGCTAGCGCAAGATATGGAACCCCAAAAATTCTAAAATAAATTTCTGGACGTGAGTAATTTATGTATTAATCATATGCAAAAATAATTAACTAAATAGCACTTTCCAAATAAAAATGGCAGCAGTTCTCGTGAGCGTTAAAATTTCTGTTTTTTACAGCAAGATTAACAAGACTTTCCCCAAGTCTTCCCAACGGTTCTACTTGGCACAAACACTAATTAAAAAAAATACAACCTAAAAAGAGGCTAAATAAATTATTTATTAGTAAACAGGATCAAAAAGCAAGGAATAAAAATAAAATTGGGTTGCCTCCCAACAAGCGCTATCGTTTAACGCCCCTAGCTAGGCATAACAAGCAAGGATAGATCTAGGTATTGCCATCTTTGGTTGGTAATTCTTCAATGAGGCATCTACCATCTTTAGGAATTTCTTTATTTTTATTGATTATCAAACTTTTAGGCACAAGCTTGAAAAATTCATTTGTAACAAATGGTTCCTTAATGATAGCAAAAAAATTGGGATGAATACTTATGGATTTGAGATCCGCAGTTTCCTTAATAGAAGATTCACCCAAATTTTTAGGAACATACATAAGTTTGGCAATTTTAGTGGGAGGATTTGGAGTATTCTTTACGGAAGAAAAAGCGGTTCCCAAGTTGGTAATAATACCCTCAAGTTTATCGATTCTAGTAGAATCCTGATTTATTTTCTCATTAACTATGGGTTCCTTTTTTTTAATATTTTTCAAAGTGACTCCTACTTTAGATCCATATTGAGAGATTCGGTTGTGGATATTTTTATCCAAATTTTCAATTAACTCTACGGTAGCAACCTTATTTTCAATAATTTCGAGCCTTTGCATTACATGCTCCAAAGTAAATACAGTTCCATTAACCAAAAGAGGAGGTGAGCCAAACAAATCTAGCATTATAAGAATCAAAAGTATGGCTACCCAAGAAGTTCCCTCCGGTAATAGTATCAAGGATATATCTGTGCCAAGGAGTTACGCCTACATAAAAATTGTGAAGAAGAATGGAAGTAGATTGCTTCCTGGTAGATCTATTTTGAGCATTGCAAATTCTATAACAAGCATCTTTTAGATTTTCTCCCTCTCTTTGCCTAAAATTTAGAATTTCATTCTCGGGTGTGACGCCCCGAGACCGTTGCGCCAGGTGTCTCCCAGTTGTTCGCTGTTGTTGCCTTGTCTTTTTCTTGCGTGTCGCATCTTGCCATGTCATCATCCGCATTGCATCATCATGTTTTCAAAACATGCATTCGTCCGGGTTCCCCAGTTCCGTCCGTTGTCCGTTCTGAGCCCAGACACACTCGCACGCACCCGCGGCATGTCCGAAATATTATTTTATAAGTGGCCGAAAAAATGTTCTCGGAATGGGTTGAAAGTTGGCGTGTAGTCTTATTATAGTGTAGATAGGCCACCTGCCAAGTTTCATCGCATTCGGAGTTCGTTTGATAGCCCAACGGATAACTATAGCGACAATATAGTCGGTCAAATCGTCGGACGTTTTCGGCCTCCGAAAACTGTTGCCGGGCTTTCCCTCTCTTTCCTCTCTAGACCGTCTACACAGTCCACTACCACTCACCGCCAGGCCCTACCTAACCTCTCTCGTCAGCACGCGACTCTCCGCGCGCGCGCGCCCGAAAGCTGTCCCGGACCCGACCCGGGCAGTCGTCACTGTTGGATCCGGATCATCCTCAAACTTCTACAAAACATCTCCGTTTTGTTTATTGGGCTACCTAACCTATTCATCTCGGACCGTCGACCAAATAGTCTAACATCTAATCCCCTATCTATATAACTAGACAAAACCCTAAAATTTAGGAACATGTCCCATCCATTCCGTGTCCGCCGCCGCCACCAACTCACCATCTACCTCGGGATCCCTCCCGATCCCGAATCCACCAATCAACAGCCCCTCCATCCACCAGCTCCTCCTCTGCTCGATCCTGAGGGGATCCCGAGCAGCTCGCCACCAGCAGCAAGCAGCAGCACCACCAGGACCCCGTCGCCCCTCCCCCTCTTCTTCTCCTCCGTCCCTCCTCTCCCTGTTTTCTCCCTCGTCTGTCATGCCTCTACCTCTCTGTACCAGGAACATCTATGGGTGGCTGCAGATCCCTCGCCGCCGTTTGCACCAGGTCCAGCCGGGAGACGGACGGATCCATCCTCCCGCGTCCACCCCCGCGTCCCGTTCGTCCCAGAGCTCTCCTGCTTTGCCAAGTCCATCGTCGGCCTCCTCCTGCTTCTGCGTGCGAGAACGCGAGGAAGATGACCCCAGCGCCAAGTTCCTCTCGGTCCCTGCCTCATTGACCTGCTCCCGTTCACCGCCGCCTCGCTCGTGCCCGGATCCGGAACCCGCACGTCTAGTCCGACGCCCTGGAGACCTGCGACCCGCCGGACCTCCTTCCTCTGCGTTTCAGTGCCGCCGCCTGCATCCCGCTCGTCGTCGAGCGTTGACCGCGACCGCCCCACCTCCTCGCTCGATCCAGCGGCATCGCCCTGAGCCGGCCGCTCTACTCGTGGGCCGCGCAAGCCATCGGCCCATTGGTGTCTTCCAGCGCCAGCAAGGCCCAACGCGCCTCTTCGCATCGCTGGCCAAGGCACAACCCTCGTCCAGCCTCCCCACCGAGCCGGGCTTTGGCCCATGTGACCAGTTTCCCCAGCCCAGTAGTGTTTTTTTAGGTTCAGCGAATTTGTCTATTTAACCAGAGACTGTTGTTTCTGCAGAAAAACCTTCATACTTCATGCATTTAAAAACTCCTCAACCGTGCATCGGTTTAAAATAATTTATATATGTAAAATGCTTAGAATTTTGTGTAGATTAATAATATGCAACTTTCATGCATGTTTAAAATGTTTAAACTTGTTGTTTGCTTTATTTTGCCTATTGCCATGCTAAAATGCTCTTTTTCATAACTAATTAACCGTAGCTCGGATTTAAATAATCTTTATATGCAAATGGGGTAGAAAAATGCCTAGTTTAACATGGTGGCTTTACTTTGCATGTTTAGCAACTCTAAAATATGGTTTAGGACAGAACAGTACCAAACCAAAAATATGCACATGAGGAGTTTCCGGACTTGTTGTTTGTTTATTTCCGGCCTCATTTAAACTTGCCTAGATAGGTAGGTTTATTATGCTTCACCTCTTGCCATGTTAATCAACATTTAATATTGTTGGGTACATAAACAAGATTGAACTAAATAACTTGAACGTGGTGTTTCGTCAATATGCAACGGAGTTGCATATTGAGCTCCACTTAATTTGTAGGATTGTTTGTGCATTTTGCCATGCCATGCTTCATTAAACCGAACATGCATCATACTTGGTTGTGCATCATGCCATTATTATGTGATGGTTGTTTACTATGTTGTTTGCTTCTTTTCGGTGTTGCTTCTTCGAGTTAGTTCCGATACGTCACGTTTGTGAGGATCCGTTCGACTACGTCTGTTTGTCTTCTTCATGGACTCGTTCATCTTCCTTGCGGGATCCCAGGCAAGATGACCATACCCTCGAAATCACTTCTATCTTTGCTTGCTAGTTGTTCGCTCTATTGCTATGCCGCGATATCTACCACTTGCTTTATCATGCCTCCCATATTGCCATGTCAAGCCTCTAACCCACCTTTCCTAGCAAACCGTTGTTTGTCTATGTTACCGCTTTTGCTCAGCCCCTCTTATAGCATTGCTAGTTGCAGGTGAAGATGAAGTTTGTTCCATGTTGGAACATGGATATGTTGTGATATCACAATATATCTTATTTACTTTAATGCACCTATATACTTGGTAAAGGGTGGAAGGCTCGGCCTTATGCCTGATGTTTTGTTCCACTCTTGCCGCCCTAGTTTCCGTCATACCGGTGTTATGTTCCTTGAATTTGCATTCCTTATGCGGTTGGGTGTTATGGGAACCCCTTGACAGTTCGCCTTGAATAAAACTCCTCCAGCAAGGCCCAACCTTGGTTTTACATTTGCCTCACCTAGCCTTTTTCCCTTGGGTTTCCGGAGCCCGAGGGTCATCTTTATTTTAACCCCCCCGCCCCCCGGGCCAGTGCTTCTCCAAGTGTTGGTCCAACCTGAGCGATGTCCGGCGCCCCCTGGGCAACCAGGGTCTATGCCAACCCAACGTCTGGCTCATCCGGTGTGCCCTGAGAACGAGACATGTGCAGCTCCTATCGGGATTTGTCGGCACATCCAGGTGGCTTTGCTGGTCTTGTTTTACCATTGTCGAAATGTCTTGTAACCGATATTCCGACTCTGATCGGGTCTTCCTGGGAGAAGGAATACCCTTCGTTAATCGTGAGAGATTGTGATGGGCTAAGTTGGGACACCCATGCAGGGTTTTGAACTTTCGAAAGCTGTGCCCATGGTTATGGGCAGATGGGAGTTTGTTAATGTTCGATTGTAGAGAACATGACACTTAACTTAATTAAAATGCATCAACCGCATGTGTAGCCGTGATGGTATCTTTTCGGCGGAGTCCGGGAAGTGAACACGGTTCTTGTGTTATGCTTGAACGTAAGTAGCTTTCAGGATCACTTCTTGATCACTTCTAGTTCACGACCGTGTTTTGCTTCTCTTCTCGCTCTCATTTGCATAAGTTAGCCACCATATATGCTAGTGCTTCCTGCAGCTCCACCTCACTACCTTTTCCTACACATAAGCTTAAATAGTCTTGACCGCGAGGGTGTGAGATTGCTGAGTCCCCGTGACTCACAGATACTTCCAAACAGTTGCAGGTGCCGATGATACCGTGCAGGTGACGCAACCGAGCTCAAGTGGGAGCTCGATGAAGATCGTGTTCGTTGTGTTGTTTCGTTTCCTTTTGATCAGTAGTGGAGCCTAGTTGGGGCGATCGGGGATCTATTGCATTTGGGGTTGTCTTTATTTTGGTTCCATAGTCGGACCTTGATTGTATTCTGGATGATGTGATGCTATATTTATGTATTGTGTGAAGTGGCGATTGTAAGACAACTCTTTATCCCTTTCTTATTCAGTACATGGGATGTGTAAAGATTACCCCTATTGCGACATGCCTACTATGCGGTTATGCCTCTAAGTCGTGCTCCGACACGTGGGAGATATAGCCGCATCGTGGGTGTTACATCGGGAGACAACGGAGAAGATAAAGGACTAGCCATAACGACAAGCAAACAAAAAGCAAACGAGCAAAAGAGGCAAATAGAGAAAGAGAGGGAGGATAGAGAGAGAGAGAGGGGGCGAATAAAACGGCAAGGGTGAAGTGGGGGAGAGGAAAACGAGAGGCAAATGGCAAATAATGTAATGCGGGAGATAAGGATTGTGATGGGTACTTGGTATACTGACTTTTGCGTAGACTCCCCGGCAATGGCGCCAGAAATCCTTCTTGCTACCTCTTGAGCACTGCGTTGGTTTTCCCTGAAGAGGAAGGGATGATGCAGCAAAGTAGCGTAAGTATTTCCCTCAGTTTTTGAGAAGCAAGGTATCAATCCAGTAGGAGGCTATGCGCGAATTCCTCGTACCTGCACAAAACAAATAAATCCTCGCAACCAACGCGATAAGGGGTTGTCAATCCCTACACGGCGACTTACGAGAGTGAGATCTGATAGATATGATAAGAAATATTTTTGGAATTTTTATGATAAAGATGCAAAGTAAAATAAAAGCAAAGTAGAAAGCAAAGCAAATAACTAAGTATTGTAAGATTAATATGATGAAGATAGACTCGGGGAGCCATAAGTTTCACTAGTGGCTTCTCTCAAGAGCATATGTATTCTACGGTGGGTGAACGAATTATTGTTGAGCAATTGACAGAATTGAGCATAGTTATGAGAATATCTAGGTATGATCATGTATATAGGCATCACGTCTGAGACAAGTAGACCGACTCCTACCTGCATCTACTACTATTACTCCACTCATCGACCGCTATCCAGCATGCATCTAGAGTATTAAGTTAATGAAAACAGAGTAACACCTTAAGCAAGATGACATGATGTAGAGGGATAAACTCATGCAATATGACGAAAACCCCATCTTGTTATCCTCGATGGCAACAATACAATACGTGCCTTGCTGCCCCTACCGTCACTGGGAAAGAACACCGCAAGATTGAACCCAAAGCTAAGCACTTCTCTCATCGCAAGAAAGATCAATCTACTAGGCCAAACCAAACTGATAATTGAAGAGACTTGCAAAGATAACCAATCATACATAAAAGAATTCAGAGAAGATTCAAATATTGTTCATAGAAAGACTTGATCATAAACCCACAATTCATCGCTCTCAACAAACACACCACAAAAACAAGATTACATCGAATAGATCTCCACAAGAGAGGGGGAGAACATTGTATTGAGATCCAAAAAGAGAGAAGAAGCCATCTAGCTAATAACTATGGACCCGTAGGTCTGAGGTGAACTACTCACACTTCATCGGAGGGGCTATGGTGATGATGTAGATGCCCTCCGTGATCGATGCTCCCTCCGGCGGAGCTCCGGAACAGGCCCCAAGATGGGATCTCGTGGATACAGAAAGTTGCGGTGGTGGAGTTAGGGTTTTGGCTCCGTATCTGATCGTTTGGGGGTACGTAGGTATATATAGGAGGAAGGAGTATGTCGGTGGAGCAACAGGGGGCCCACGAGGGTGGAGGGCGCGTGTGGGGGGGTGGGGGGGGTAGGCGCGCCCCCTACCTCGTGGCCTCCTCTTTTGTTTCTTGACATAGGGTCCAAGTCTCCCGGGTCTTGTTCGTTGAGAAAATCACGTTCCCGAAGGTTTCATTCCATTTGGACTCCTTCCTTTTCTTTGAAACCCTAAAATAGGCAAAAAAAACAGCAATTCTGAGCTGGGCCTCCGGTTAGTAGGTTAGTCCCAAAAATAATATAAAAGTGGATAATAAAGCCCAATAATGTCCAAAACAGTATATAATATAGCATGGAGCAATCAAAAATTATAGATACATTGGAGACGTATCACTGTGCCGCTATTTCTAGGCACATGAGATCACCGTCATCATTCGCTTCCCGTTGCAATGGATCCTACACAACCCAGATGCAACTGGAAGGATTGTGGAGTGGCGTTGGAGCTGTCAAGCTTTGGTCTCAGGTTTGAAAGCACTTCAACAATTCAGACCAGAGCCTTGGCAGAATGGACCTCAACACCTGACGAGGATACTCAAGAGACCACTCTCCCCGACAAAGAAACGAGCCATGACTGGGTTATGTATTTTGATGGGGCTTTCTCACTTCAAGGTGTCGGTGCTGGTGTGCTACTTGTCGCGCCCACCGGGGAGCACCTCAAATACGTGGTCTAGATGCACTTTCCATGGGAGAGATCACAAACAATACTACAGAGTATGAGGGACTGCTTTCCGGTCTCAGGATCGCGACAGACCTTGGAATTAGGAAGCTCATTGTCAGAGGTGATTCACAACTTGTCGTCAAGCAAGTCAACAAAGATTATCAGAGCCCGTTGATGGAAGCCTACGCAGATTAAGTGAGGAAGTTGGATGAGTGTTTTGACGGTCTACAAGCAGAGCACGTTCCTTGAGCAGAGAACAACATTGCTAATGACCTGTCAAAACATGCTGCCCTCAAGTTACCTGTGGAACCAGGGACTTTTGTGCTCCAACTGACTCAGCCATCCGTTGAACCAACGGCAACACAGAATAAGCGAAGGAAGTTGAGCCTCGGCAAGTACTTTCCCGCTGAGCTCCCAGGAGCTGCCGACAAGGAAGTTTCCGGGGACGACGCCAAGCTTGCCCGGGAGCGAGAGGCTCCGGCAGGGCCTCAAGCCCTTGCTGTAGAGACAACTACTCCCATGATAGAGGACATGCCTTTAGTCCTTGCCGCCGAGCCTCAGGCTCCGACATGGGCACATCACATTGTTCAGTTCCTCCAAACATGGAAACTCCCCGAGGAACAGGAAGAAGCGGAGAAAGTAGCCCTTCGGTCTAACATGTACCAGTTTGTGGATGATGTCCTATATAGAAAAAGACCAAACGACATGAAATTGAAGTGCATTCCTCGGGAGGACAGACTGGAGCTGCTGGCAGAAATACATGGAGGCATATGTGGCTCTCACATAGGATCAAGGGCCCTTGCCGGCAAGGCATTCCGGTAGGGTTTCTTTTGGCCCACTGCTCTCCAGGATGCAAATGCACTAGTAACCAAGTGTCAAGCGTGCCAGTTCCATTCGAAGAAACTCCATCAGCCAGCCCAAGCTCTTCAAACGATCCCTCTTTCCTAGCCATTTTTTGTCTGGGGGCTCGACATATTGGGCCCCTTCCCTCATGCTGTCGGGAGCTTTGAGTACTTGTACGTCACGATCGACAAGTTCACAAAGTGGCCAGAAGTGGAATCAGCGAGAAAGGTGACAACACAGTCAGCCGTCAAGTTCTTCAAAGGACTAGTTTGCCATTTTGGTGTGCCAAACAGAGTCATCACCGACAACGACACTTAGTTCACAAGTGATACGTCTCCAATGTATCTATAATTTTCGATTGCTCCATGCTATATTATCTACTGCTTTGGATGTTTATGGGCTTTATTATACACTTTTATATCATTTTTTGGGACTAACCTATTAACCCAGAGCCCAGTGCCACTTTCTGTTTTTACCTTGTTTTAGGGTTTCGAAGAAAAGGAAAATCAAATGGAGTCCAATTGACCTGAAACTTCACGGAACTCATTTTTGGAAGGAAAGAAGCCCAGAAGACTTGAAGTGCACGTAAGGGAAGCTTCAAGGAGGCCACGAGGTAGGGGGCGCGCCCACCCCCCTAGGGCGCGCCCTCCACCCTCGTGGGCCCCTCATGGCCCCCCTTACGTACTTCTTCCGCCTATATATCTCCATATACCCTAAAAACATCGGGAACACAATAGATCGGGAGTTTCGCTGCCAGAAGCCTCCATAGCCACCAAAAGCCAATCTAGACCCGTTCCGGCACCCTGCCGGAGGGGGCAATCCCTCTCTGGTGGCCATCTTCATCATCCCGGTGCTCTCCATGACGAGGAGGGAGTAGTTCTCCCTTGGGGCTGAGGGTATGTACCAGTAGCTATGTGTTTGATCTATCTCTCTCGTGTTCTTGAGGTGATACGATCTTGATGTATCGCGAGCTTTGCTATTATATTTGGATCCTATGATGTTTTCTCCCCCTCTACTCTCTTGTAATGGATTGACTTTCCCCTTTGAAGTTATCTTATCGGATTGAGTCTTTAAAGAATTGAGAACACTTGATGTATGTCTTGACATGCGTATCTGTGGTGACAATGGGATATCACGTGATTCACTTGATGTATGTTTTGGTGATCAACTTGCGGGTTCCGCCCATGAACCTATGCATAGGGGTTGGCACACGTTTTCGTCGTGATTCTCCGGTAGAAACTTTGGGGCACTCTTTGAGGTTCTATGTGTTGGTTGAATAGATGAATCTGAGATTGTGTGATGCATATCGTATAATCATACCCACGGATACTTGAGGTCACATTGGAGTATCTAGGTGACATTAGGGTTTTGGTTGATTTGTGTCTTAAGGGGTTATTCTAGTACGAACTCTAGGGCTATTTGTGACACCTATAGGAATAGCCCAACGGATTGATTGGAAAGAATAACTTTGAGGTGGTTTCCTACCCTACCATAATATCTTTGTTTGTTCTCCGCTATTAGTGACTTTGGAGTGACTCTTTGTTGCATGTTGAGGGATAGTTATATGATCCAATTATGTTATTATTGTTGAGGGAACTTGCACTAGCGAAAGTATGAACACTAGGCCTTGTTTACTATTATTGCAATACCGTTTACGCTCACTTTTATCATTAGTTACCGTGCTGTTTTTATATTTTCAGATTACAAAAACCTTTATCTACTATCCATATACCACTTGTATTGCCATCTCTTCGCCGAACTAGTGCACCTATCCATTTTACCATTGTATTGGGTGTGTTGGGGACACAAGAGACTCTTTATTATTTGGTTGCAGGGTTGCTTGAGAGAGACCATCTTCATCCTACGCCTCCTACGGATTGATAAACCTTAGGTCATCCACTTGAGGGAAATTTTCTACTGTCCTACAAACCTCTGCACTTGGAGGCCCAACAATGTCTACAAGAAGAAGGTTGTGTAGTAGACATCAAGCTCTTTTCTGGCGCCGTTGCCGGGGAGGTTAGTGCTTGAAGGTATATCTTTAGATCTTGCAATCGAGTCTTTTAGTTTCTTGTTTTATCACTAGTTTAGTTTATAAAAGAAAACTATAAAAAAATGGAATCGAGTTTGTCTCATACGCTTCACCTTTTTAATATCTTTTGTAAGTATGATGGAAAGGAAAATTGCGCTCAAATGCTAGAAGAAGAATTACATAGAATGCTTGGCATAAAATGTGTGAATGATGAGCATGATTGCAATGTTGTTAGTACGAATTCTTTGAATATCCATGATACTAATGATGATTGCACTAGTTATGATGAAAATGTCTCCTATAAACATGTCAATTTTTGTGGAGTACATTGGGTTTGTAAGTACACACCAAATAGGGAAGATAGATATTGCAAGAGGCATAAGTACTTAGAAACTAAATTTTTGCAAGAAAGGCTAGATGAATGTGCCAAAAAATTAAATTATCTTGGCCATACTTGTGAGCTTTGCAATGAACATGATCATTTCAGTACCCAATGCAAATTGTTTCATGATTGTATCGTGTCCAAAAATTGTGATGACTTGATTTCCCTTGCACATCATAATGAACTTAGTTTGCTCTTGGGTTATGAAGAAATGAAACGTATAACTAAGGATATTCCAAAATTTGCCCTTGATAGAGTTCTTCATTTTGATCTAGAGAAAATTTATATGTATTGTGCGGTGAATTGTATTGAAAATCCTTATATTGCCTACTAAATAAAGAAAAGAAAACAAATAGAAGATGAAGAGAATACTAATGAAAGGGAAGAGACTTCCCAATATCCTCCTATTATTTCTGATGATGAATCAGGTAACGAGGAGGCGTGTAACGCCCCGAGACCGACGTGCCAGGTGTCGTCCAGTTATTCGCTGTTGTTGTGTTGTCATTGCTTGCGTGTCTTGCATTGCATATCATGTCATCATGCGCATTTCATTTGCATACGTGTTCGTCTCATGCATCCGAGCATTTTCCCTGTTGTCCCTTTTGCAATCCGGCGCTCCGTTCTCCTCCGGTGGTCATTTCTACCTTCTTCTCGTGTGTGGGAGTTAAACATTTCCGGATTGGACCAAGACTTGCCAAGCGGCCTTGGTTTACTACCGGTAGACCGCCTGTCAAGTTTCGTACCATTTGGACTTCGTTTGATGCTCCTACGGTTAACCGAGGAACCGAAAAGGCCTCGTGTGTGTTGCAGCCCAACACCCTTCCAAAGTGGCCCAAAACCCACTTAAACCCCCTCCATCATCTCGGTCGTTCGATCACGATCGCGTGGCCGAAAACCGCACCTCATTTGGACTCTCCTAGCTCCGTCTACCTATAAATATGTGCACCCCGTTCATTTTCGCGGACGAAACCCTAATCTCCCTCCTCATCGCGCCGCCGGACATGTCCGCGCCGCACCGGACATGTCCGCGCCGCACCGGACATGTCCACCGCCGCGAGCCACCTCGCTCCGGCGAATAAGACGCCGCCACGTCGCCCCGCCGCCGCTCTCCTCCAACCCTTGCGCACCACGTCACCTGTCCCGCGCCTCCGCCATCGCG